>NC_053392.1:347936874-348252589 GCF_905171765.1 Bufo bufo
CCAGGTTTAAAGAAGTGGGCATGGCGTGGGCGGGGAAGGGGACGGGCCGGCATTTTCTATGTCTAAATGTAAGACAGCAACTAAGTCTTACATTTAGAAGCGGCGGTGGATACGCCAAAGTTATGTAGAGGCAGTACAGTTATTTTTTTTAAGACCAGCGTTTATGACCCCCTATATACAGTATATACTGTGTATAACTGTATAAGTATATTTATAATAACAATCGGTATATAGTTAAAGTGTACAATAACAAAAGTTATATACTTTGTTTTACTTTTTTGCATTTGATTTGTGTTTGGGTATCCTGGGACAAGCAGGATGTTGTCACTTCATTGAGATAATCACCTTACATAACCTAGCAGTTACATAAAGCTTTTAGTGCTCATGTTACCAAAGACAAAAAAGAGGCTTAAAAGCTGTCAAAGAGAAAAGTAGAGAGGATTTTGTCTTTCCATTTGTATTATGATAGTGCTGTCATGGTCCGAAAGACACTCAGAAACCACAAACACAGTAATTTGCTGCTTCATGCATGCGGCAGTAGACCACAAAAGCTTTAACAGACATGATACACAGTGTAAAGCACTTAAATGAATTCCACTTTACACTTAAATACTATTTTTTAAAATATGTGAAGATACCTGTATATAGTGAAATATTTTAGATGGCAAGAAAATATATATATATTTTTTGCAAATAGCAAAAGAGTTTTCAATCTTTTTATCAAACTAACAAAAAAAGTTGAATTAATGCTTAATGAGAAATAAGGTTGATTTTACACAGGCATAATGCTGCTATATTTTAGCATTCATATTACAGCCTTGACACCTGGACTCCTTCAGTTTTACTGAATCAGTATAATCCAGAGAAAGGGGCTGTAGCCGCAATATGGACAATAAATGTGAATGTATTCCCATCTGAAACAGCCAGTCACAAATCTAATGATTATGATCCCCTGCAGGTGTCAGTTATCATACCTTCAAATGTCCAAAGAACAATGAGTTAAAAAAAAAAATGTTTGAAATCACATTAGTGAGTGTATTTTTACCATTTCACATTGTACAGTATGTATTAGATATCAATTTTAGGGGTGGTGCACACACATTTTATGATATATCAATCAAGCATATGGTAGAACTTTTACAGTAGAAATCCAACCAGTGGCTCCCAAAGTCTTAAGAACGAGGGCATGGATGGTCATGGTGCACCTAAATAACTGAGAGGAAGGACACAAGAAAAAAAATGGGTTTCCTTGATAGTACAGATCAGTTTGCATCTCTCCCCAGTTTGTTTAGGATAAGAAAAAAATTTCTTTTTTCACCCAGAAACACTCTTGTCCTTTGGCTACATCTGGCATTACAGCTCTCTAACACTTTAGGATGAGATGTACTGTAATATCAGGCAATGGATAAAAATACAACTGTTTCTGGAAAACGCTGACCCATTGGAGAAATCTTTTGGTAGATCAAGGTGCAGTTTTTGTGCTGTCAAGACTTTTTTATTTTTCTCCGTGTCAGTTGAGTGACAATTTTTCCTTGACTGCGTAATGTGAGACAAACTGTTGCAAACGATGCATTGCTTAACAACTTTATTGCAAACACTGTTGTTGTTGTTGTTAGGCAGTGTGAACTTAGCAACCATATTCTCAGACGTCTTTTAGATGTTCAGTTCACTTTTGGATTGGCATCAACTGAAGATATGGGAGGGGAAAAGCTCCTTCACACCAATCACAACATTTAAAATCTGGTATCAGTCAAATTTTTCTAGGAGCAAAGTTTGCCAGAAATGAAACCATAATGTAATGGCATTGCAATTTCTTGTAAGGGCTAATGGAGGTAATAGAACATACGTGGTCTGACAATAAAGTTCACAAACTCCTCGTGGTAAAAGTGCTACATACCTCATTGCAACCATTTCACTGTGGTTGCCTTTGAAACTATGCACTGGTGCCAGCACCTCATTCATGCTTTGAAGCAATTTTGGAACTCATTTTGTGGAAAAGCCTTAACCGCTTCTGTTGTATTACCTTTGATTGATGTCATCAAAATGCCTTACCTTCCATATTTCCATTATCTTTGGGACCAGAAAAAAAGTAATTGTGGGCTAGAACCGGTGTATAGGGAGGATGTTCATCACAATTATTTGTTTACTAGCTAGAAACTCCCTCACAGACAATGCCATGTGAGCAGTTGTATTCACAAACAATTCAAGTAATTTCCGTTTTTACGCAGCTTTTCAGCATTTCAGAATAGTAAACTTGGTTGACTCTTTGGCCAATTGGTACAAATTCATAGTGAACAATCCCTCTAATGTCAAAGAAAATTACCAATATTGATAATAAGATTTTTGTTTGACCTGGCAGAACTTTTGTAGTCAGGGAGAATCTACAGTCTTCCATTGTGCACTTTGCTGCTTCATTTCAGCATTTTTTGGCAGACCCATGTTTCATCAGTAGAGATGAGCGATTTTCTAAAAAATAAAATTCGCAGATTCTGCTAATTTTTCCCAAAAATTTGGTTCAATCTCTATTTATGGTGAATCGTGTTAAAAACTGGCTATTTCCTGGCTGCAGAGAGCCTTTATAGTGGTGTAGAACATTGTGCCTTGCAGAAACACGCTTAGAGAGTCTGCTGTGGCAATGAAATAATACTGTGAGTAAGTATGACATGTAGATGGCAGGCGTCGCTGTTAGAATCACTGCAGACTTCATTTATTTGGGCAGTTACGGGGCCAAAACTGACCAAATAACTCAAATGTGAACTCAGCCCTACAGGTCAATGTTAGCGTCAAGAAGCAGCGCACTCCTTTTACACCATCGTCAGCTGATTGCACATAGGTGTCTACAAAACCTATTCTATTAAACGCTTATACAAGTAGAGCCCCCCCCCCCCCGACAGAGTGAAGTGGGTGTCAGCAGTAAGTTTGCGATGACGTCACTGATTATTTTGCCCTTCCTCTGATCCATCAGAACAATAACCCCAAAAAACGGATCCTGTCTGTGGAGCATCCACCTTCACTCGGTCAGCATTTGGTCAGTAATCCATCAGTATTGCTAATGCCACAAAAAACAGGAGTGGATCCAAAACAGAGATGACACGTGAATAGAATATTTGCATGTCTTCTGTGTTTTGTACCCACTCCTGCTTTTGGCTACCAAATCATAAACCAATTTTAATGCAAAATAGGGACCATGTCCACAGAGTAGCACAATGACAGAGTGTGGACGTGGCGGCAGCATCAGGAGGAGGCCACAGAGTGGCACAATGACAGTGTGGAGGTGACAGTAGCAACATCAGAAGGCCACAGAGAGGCACAATGACAGAGAGTGGAGGTGGTGGCAGAAGCAGCATCAGGAGGAGGCCACAGGGCGGCACAATGACAGTGGGAAGGTGGCAGCAGCATCAGGAGGCCACAGAGTGGCACAATGACAGAGTGTGAAGGTGGTGGCAGCAGCAGCATCAGGAAGAGACCACAGAGTGGCAAGGTGACATAGTGTGGAGGTGGAAGCAGCATCAAGAGACCACAGTGTGGCCAAGTGACATAGTGTGGGGGTGGCAGCAGCATCAAGAGACCACAGAGTTGTGAGGTGACATAGTGTGGAGGTGGCAGCAGCATGAGGAGACCACAGAGTGGCAAAGTGACATACTGTGGAGGTGGCAGCAGCATCAGGATACCACAGAATGGCAAGGTGACATAGTGTGGAGGTGGCAGCAGCATCAAAATACCACAGAGTGGCAAGGTGACATAGTGTGGAGATGGCAACAGAATCAGGAAACCATAGAGTGACCCAGTGACAGAGTGGGGAGGTGGGTGGCAATACCAGTACCAGCTGAAGATGGTAGGTGAAAGAAGGAGCACTTGGCATCAGATGTGTGACATCAGGCGGGTGGCAGCATCAGAATAGTAGCTGAGGCAGGTAACCAGAAGAAACCAGTCTCTTTTGTCAAAGGGTTGGTGTGGCACCATGGATGATTTAGTTCAATGTATCAGGCATTGGTGGGTGGAAATCCTGGCTGATCCACGCCTGATTCCTCTTGACAAAGGTCAGTCTCTCCACATTTTGGGTGGACAGTAGAGTTCTTCTTGGGATAACTATGGCCCCCGCTGCACTGAACTCCCGCTCTGATGCCACACTACTGGCTGGGCAGGACAGCTTTTCCAGGGCAAACTCTGCCAGTTGCAGCCACATATCCAGTTTGGCTGCCCAGTAGTCCAGCGGATGTTCAATGTTGGGTGGCAGGGTTCTGTCCAAGTATGCCACCACCTGCTGGTTCAGGGCCTGCTCCAGGTCTAGCTGCTGGTGAGTAGTTTCTTCACTAGGCGGGTGAAGAAAGCTTCTCATCAGCGACTCTAGACTTAAGTTGCTGCTGATGGAGCTGGAACTGCTCCTACTCCCCCCTCCACCCTGCCACAGCAGCCATGGCAGAGGAACGTGATCGCAGAGGGCCTTCCCGGTCAGACCTGCGAGAGGATGGACATTGGCACAGATAGGCAGCGTTCAACTGACTACATAGGATGTCTCTATAATAATTCAGTTTGTCCTCCCTCTCAGCGGGTGTAAAAAAGGCCCCCATTTTGGACCGGTAGCGAGGGTCCAACAAGATGGAGAGCCAGAAGTCATCCCTCTGCCGAATGGTGACAATTTGGCTGTCACTACGCAAGCAAGTGAGCAGGCATCGGGCAATTTGTGCAAGCGACTCAGAGAGACTCCCTGCCTCCATCTCCACTGCATACTGCCACGGTGTGTCTTGGTCCTCTGCCTCGTCTTCCTCATCCCTCTGTAGCTCCTCTGGCTGTTCCTCCTCTCCTGTCACCTGTGTAGAAAAACCATCCATTTCGCTACACATTGCTTGTGCTCCAATGTCCTCCTCTTCCTCCAGTTCAGCCCCCACAGGGCTCATGTGGCTTTGAGATCTAGGCGCCACGTCTCCAGTCCCCTGACCAGCCAGATTTACCAGCATCTGTTTCAGGACATGAAGCAGTAGAATGAAGTTGTTCATCCCGTAGTCCTGGCGACTGACAAGTAACGTGGCTTCCTCAAAGGGCCCGAGCAATTGGCAGGTGTCACGCATGAGCTGCCACTGGCTGACATCGACGTTAGACAGGTGAGTACTCCTGTCCGCTTGAATCATCAAAAAATCGTTTATGGCCATTCTCTGTTCATATAGTCAGTCCAACATATGGAGGGTGGAATTCCAACGGGTGTAAACGTTGCATATCAGCCTATGTTGGGGGATACCGTTCTGCCACTGCAGCTCAAGGAGGGTGTGCTTTGCGGAGTGGCTGAAGTGCATGCAAAGTTTCCTGCCCATTTTTAGGATGTTGTATAAAACGGGCAGTAGTAAAATATAACTTAATCTAATATCTAAAATTGAAATCCCACAGTTCTGTTCATAGACACCACTACCATTGGGCAAGTATCACCAGTGGTCCCTACCATCAAGGTTTATTCCTTAAAGATGGAGGGAGAAAAAAAGAAGGGTAAACTAACATGGAGACGCAACGCTTCTTATCAGATAGTCTACACAGGTGGTGACTTGCTTCAAATATTGCACACCTTCAGGTTGTTCTCCTCCCCCAAAAACAGGGAACTGCTGTATTCCACTGACCAGACCCACGCTGCTGTATCACCGTCTGGTCCGTGTATGTGTATATAGCCGAGAGAGACAACCAACACCAGACACAGGGTAGGTTCTACCACTAATAATGAAGGGTGCAAGAAAACCTATATAAGTGCTCAAGTAGATAGATAATGATAGATGTATGTGTCCCTACGTGTTTCATCTAGTTTATAGCCCCAGAATCATCAGGGGACATGGGGCTGACACTACCTACAAAATGCAAAACAAAACAAAAAGAATAGTGCTTAGTTATCTATAGGTGTATTTACAACTAGCGGTAATTGTATAGCCCATTATCACCATTCAGGGCTTCCAATATACCACTTACTCACATCAATATGGACAGATTTGTCCTCAATGTGGCCATCTAGGGCGGTGTATGGTCCCAACTCCGGATCCAAATACCCTTTGTAAGATGGGGGGTGCTGCGGCAAAGGTTCACTCCCAGAAATGATGTGGGGCGTCCCTTGTTTTGCCTGTGGCGTCTTAGCAGCCGTGCACCACAGTGCACGTCCTTTTAAACTGAAATTGCCGCCTCCCCATGTGTGCTGATGTCATCGCGCACCGCCCCTGCGTCGCTGCGTCATCAGTCACATGGGGAGCGTCATATGGGAGCATATGTCACGCCCACGGGGTGGGGAATAGAACTCACAGGTCCTGGAAGGTCACTCCAGTAATGGAATTCACAGGTCCTGGAAGGTCACTCCAGTGCCAGGTCCTTAAAGGTCCATAGATCCAAAATAATAATAGTAACTACCCCATGTACAGGAGCATAACATCGCTATTACCATGATATATTGTACCAATCATTGGTCAGTGCCCAGATAGTAGGGGGACTAGATACCAGATCCTAGATAGAATCCTGTCTCAATCGACTTATAGATGTTTGGGCTTTTATTCTCGCTGCGATCATATACAAGAATGCATTAAATACCAGAGACAAAGGGGGTCTATATAAAGCAGCCAAAATTCAGTTGTTCATTAAGGCTGCTGGGATAGAATCCTGTCTCAATCGACTTATAGATGTTTTGGCTTTTATTCTCGCTGCGATCATATACAAGAATGCATTAAATACCAGAGACAAAGGAGGTCTATATAAAGCAGCCAAAATTCAGTTGTTCATTAAGGCCGCTGGGATTAGACGTATTCAATTCAAAAACTCACCAACATTCACGTTGTAAAATACGTCTATCCCAATCTCCCCCACGTAGTGGCTTGTGAACTCGTTCAATGCCCATAAATTTGAGCACTGTCAGATGTCCATTGTGGACAGCATTAATATGTCTCGCCACCGTGGTCTCTCTTTTATTCCGGATATCCCCAAGATGTTCTCCTATCCTGGGGTGCAATTCTCTTCCCGTCTTGCCTACATATTGTAATCCTCATAGGCAGGTGATCAAATAGACTACCCCTATCGTGCGCCATGTGATGAAATTCTGTATATTGTATGCCTTCCGGGTGTTGGTACTGGCAAAGCTTTTGCCTGATTTAATAAAATCACAAAAGCTGCAGTCTCCACATCTGTGACAGCCCCTGGTGGGATTTTAAAACCAGTTAAGGAGCCTCTCTGGTGGAACATAATGGCTGTGTACCATTTGATCTCTCAGATTTTTACCCCTTCTGTAAGTGATCGCCGGTCAGGGACTCAGAACCTCCTTGAGATCGGGGTCCATCAATAATGTTTCCCAATGATGGCTAATGATTGTCCTCACTTTATTGGCCTCAGCATCATATGTCCCTATAATTCTGATCTTGTCAGATTTATTGCCTTCAGGGAATCTTATTGGATGAAGCAGTGCCGTCCGAGTTTGTGACAGTGCCCGCTGATATGCTTGGCGTAGGGTTCTGTCAGGATAGCCCCGAGCCAGGAACCTACTTTTCAAATCCCCAGCCTGCCGCTTGAACTCAATCAGGTCGGTGCAGTTACCTCTCAACCTTAAATTTTGTCCAATGGGTATCCCACGCTTTAGTGGGAAGGGATGATTACTTTCCCACTGGAGTAATGAGTTTGTTGCGGTAGGTTTCCGGTAGATTGTGGTTCCCAGTCCCCCTCGATCATCTTTTGAAATTAAGATGTCGAGGAAGGGTAACCTGTCCTCCACAATCACCGAGGTGCAGCGAAGGTTAATGTCATTAACATTAAGCTTCGCTACCAGGTCCTCAAAATCCCTCTCAGTCCCGCTCCAGATGACAAAAATGTAATCTATGAAGTGCGACCATAGGACAATGTTTTCCACTTCTGCTGGGGAGGTCTCACCAAAAACTACAGTCTCCTCCCACCAGCCCAGGAGCAGGTTTGCATACGAAGGCGCACAAGAATTGCCCATCGCTGTGCCACAGAGCTGGTGGAAGTGTTTTTGGTCAAAGAGAAAGTAGTTTCTGGTGAGGATATATCACAGCAATTCCAACACAAAAGTATTGTGGGACATAAATTGCTGGCCTCTAGCCCTCAAAAAGTGTTTGATGGCTCCCATACCAGTCTCGTGTGGAATCGACGAGTAAAGGGCCTCTACGTCAATCGAGGCCAATAGCCATTTTGGTTCACTAGAGATACCCTCCAGTCTAGACAGGAGGTCTCCCGTATCCCTAATGTATGAGGGAAGACTCTGCACAAATGATCGCAGAATCCTATCCACATAGATACCACAGTTTTGCGACAAACTGCCCACCACAGACACAATAGGGCGACCCCTCAAGGGGGCCGTGCCCTTATGAATCTTGGGTAGGCAGTGAAAAGTCGCAATAACTGGATGTCGCGGATACAGGAATTCAAATTCATCCTCACTGATAAGGAGATCCCGTTTCGCTCTCATGAGGATCTCCTTCAGTTCTTTTTGGAACTGTACAGTTGGATTCTTGGACAGGCTCTCATAGCCACTTTTGTCCTGTAGGATGTCTAAACACATGTTCTTGTAGTTTGATGAGTCCATCACAACAATATTGCCCCCCTTATCGGAGGGCTTAATTGTGATGGACTTATCCATCCCAAGAACATGAATTGCCCTGCGTTCCTCACCACTACAGTTCAATCTCCTGGTGGTAGAGTTTAGTCGGGCCAGGTCTGATGTAACTTGTTTAACAAAGACATCTATACACGATACTTCACGCTGTGGGGGCATTCTTCGACTTTTGATCTTCAAATCTGTAAAAGGACCCTCCCCCTCTGTATTCACAGGTGTTTTCTCTAAACTATATAATAGTTTGACATCCTGGACGATCTCTATTGGTATCCCCAACTCCCGACTTTCTTTCTTGGCCATATTTTTTAAATGCTTGTTCCAATGTAGTCTCCGAGCAAATATAAGGTATTTATTAACACACTATAACAGTCTAATATTTGCTTATAATTATATATATCTATATCAATGGAAGAGATATATATATTTATAGCAGCACACAGCAATATAAGTAAACACACTATAACAACACACTAATACGGTTCTAACTACGCTAACACAGTCCCAAGTTCCACCCCACACACTAGCTATACAATGCAATAATACACTTACATACACACAAATATCATTTACCCACCCGCCTGGCTACTCACTGTCCCTACGGGGTACAAGGGGTATAATCACACAATTGTGGCACTGCAGGAGTTAATGCAGGCCACAGACACAAATAGGGGTGAGGTATAGTGGGGGGGTGATCAGGGCTTCAGGGATCGTTGGTGGGACAGGGTAGGTAAGGGTTGACAATGGGGGTGTTCAGGGCTGTACAGCAATGCAGGGGTTAATACCCTACAAGTGTACAGTGAGGCCCAGGGGTTATTCAGGGGAGTAGGGGTTTGGATATGTAGGGGTTAACCAGGGGGGGAAATAGCGGTTAACCAGGGGGGATCACTTACAACAATACAAGTCTAATTATACGCTATATCTATATATATTTATAGATCAATGGTTATAAATATATATACATATAGACGCACACACCACAATACAAACCTCACTACACTAGACAATTCCCAATTCCACCCCACACTCTAGCTGTACAATACACATACATACATTCCTTAGCAGCATACCCAAAACACACACTCAGCTGCTACTGGGGTATGCAGGCAGCAGTAAAGGGGTAAGATTACAGGGCAGCTACAGGGGTACTCAGCCATCCTCAGGGCCATGTGGCCTCTCTTCCTTCAGGGTGCAGCTCCCATGTGTCTTTCATTGCAGTCCAGGTATCCAAGAGACCACACCTCTGTCCGGTTTGGGGTTTTATAGCCCAAAAGCAGCCCCCTCCTCCTTCTTCAACAGGAGGGTGATGACATCATCGTGGGGTCGTGTGACGGAATGCTAGAACTGAAACAAAGGGCTTCCTGCCCAAGCTGTAAGCCCCCAGCTGCTACAACATAACATCACACACTCCCACGTCATAAACGAACCAGGCTGATCAATATATATATATATATGTACACATATACATACTACCCAACCTGGGGGCACTTAGGTATATACATCCATATAGATGTTTGGGGCACATCTACATGCATGTCCATATACACAATATCATAAATGGGCAGTAATAAGCCCACCTGCATATGGATATATTATACATAGAGATGTATGCTGACAAGGGGGCATACATACATCTCCATGTATACACCCATACCACCTGGACCGGCCCATGCAAAAGGGCCAATATACATGCATATATGTAAGGGCATATATACATATATATTTAAATCCAACACGTCCCTCAACATTAAGTTACGAGCTGACAGGTTGATCACCAGTTTTTCCTCCGTGATCAAACTGTCGGCAATGGCTGCGGGTTTCGATTCCGTAAGGGGTAGTTTATTCCCTGATCCAAAAAATGGGAAATAATGGGTTGGTTCTGTGTGTAACGTCCACCTCTCCTTTTTGATCTGGACGCACCCCTCCCCCTGCCCCTCAGTCTAGGTGGTTTGTCCCTATCCAAATCAGAGTTATCTGTTTCTGTTGAAGAGAGGTCTACCTTCTTCTCTAAGGTTGGATCTGAAATAAATAGGTAGGCCCTTTTTTCCTTGAAGTCCTGTAAATCTTTTGCAAATAATCTATGTTTGCGTTCTTTTAAATAGTACTGGAATCGATCAATCGTATTTTCTAGTTGTTTCTCTTTAATGCTAAAATCTGATTCCTGATTAAACTTCCTTGTCACCTCGATTTGTTCTACCAATTGTTTCTCCACCTGTTCCAAGGTAGCCCTCTCTTCATCTAGCAGGAGTTGCATAAATCGAAGCGAACTATTTGTTGCTTCTTTTTCCCATTTGCGCATAAGTTCGGCATTTCTGCAATTTGAGAAGTAGGTTCCTGGCTCGGGGCTATCCTTACAGAACCCTACGCCAAGCATATCAGCGGGCACTGTCACAAACTCGGACGGCACTGCTTCATCCAATAAGATACCCCGAAGGCAATAAATCTGACAAGATCAGAATTATAGGGACATATGATGCTGAGGCCAATAAAATGAGGACAATCATTAACCATCATTGGGAAACATTATTGATGGACCCCGATCTCAAGGAGGTTCTGAGTCCCTGACCGGCGATCACTTACAGAAGGGGTAAAAATCTGAGAGATCAAATGGTACACAGCCATTATGTTCCACCAGAGAGGCTCCTTAACTGGTTGGAAAATCCCACCAGGGGCTGTCACAGATGTGGAGACTGCAGCTTTTGTGATTTTATTAAATCAGGCAAAAGCTTTACCAGTACCAACACCCGGAAGGCATACAATATACAGAATTTCATCACATGCCGCATGATAGGGGTAGTCTATTTGATCACCTGCCTATGCGGTTTACAGTATGTAGGCAAGACGGGAAGAGAATTGCGCCACCGGATAGGAGAACATCTTGGGGATATCCGGAATAAAAGAGAGACCACGGTGGCGAGACATGTTAATGCTGTCCACAATGGACGTCTGACAGTGCTCAAATTTATGGGCATTGAACGAGTTAGCAAACCACTACGTGGGGGAGATTCTGTTTTACATACATGTGTAGAGCTGGTACTGCCTTTTTGGCAAAGAAATTATGGCTTGGGACTGTCCACCTCACCTCGGCACAAGCCATCATTTCTCTGAAAGGTGCAAAGTCCACCACTTGGAAAGGAAGGGACTGCAGCACCAGCAACTTGGCCAGGAGCACATTCAGATTCTGTGCAGTTTGATGGTGCACGCATACTGTTGTCTCTTGGCAATCGCTTCGATGATCGATTGCTGATGGAATGACAGATGAGGAGTAGGAGGAGGAACAGGAGCATCAGGACCAGCAGATGATGGGAAGGACAGACAGCTCCCTTCGGCTGAGGTGGTGGAACCTTGACTGCCTAAAATCGGGTGCGTGCCACTGGGTGATGCAGCAGTTGCTGCAGCAGGCTGGACCACCACATCAGAGCCACGGTTCTCCCAGGCCACTTTATGGTGACGCTGCATATGTTGACGCAGGGCCTTGGTGCTAACATTGGCACCCTGGCAACGCTTCACCTTCTGCCCACAGATTCTACAAATGGCCATGTTCCCCTCCTCGGGTGGCTTAACAAAAAACTGCCACACCACCGAGTAGGTGATTTTACACCCAACACTCCGCACTGACTGACTGCTACCCCTTCTGCCTCTGTGAACCCCTGCACCACTACTTTCTGGGCAGATAGGCTTCTGCGAAGCGGGTGTTCTACCCCGGGCACGTTTGTCTCTCGACTTCCCACTGCTGTCACCCTGCTGACTCCCGGCCACGCTAGCGACTTGCTGGCCCCGCTGCTGCCTCACACGTAACCTGCCACCCTCTTCTCCCAATGATGATAAAGCCCCTAATTTACCCAGCTCCCAAGTGCGATCAGCTACATCATCATCATTGAGTACTGTCTGCACATCACTAATGTCCTTCTCAACGGTCTCTGGGCCAGGAGCCTGACAGCTCGCAACACCAGCTCCCACTCCACTCTCCTCATCACTACTTGCCCACCTACCGGAGGAAGCGGCGGATGTGTCCTCCACATCTTGGCTGGGCAGTAGCTGCTGACTGTCCTCTAGTAGCTCGTCCTTGCTGTATAGTGGAGATGAGCCCGCAGCATATAATACTCATCTGGCTGAGGGAAAAGAAAAGGACAGAGGCAGGTTGCGGACAGGTGAGGGCACAGTGCCTGCTCCCGGGCCATGCCAACTAAGGGTTGTGTCTGACGAACCCACTGACTCTTGGCTGGGGGTGTCTGATGTCACTTGGGACGAAGTGGATGACCAAGTCAACCATTCAAGAACCGCTTAGTTGCTAGTCAAGACATGACCGCTAGATGGTACCGGGAGCTCAGGCCTCTTGCTGTGATTCCTGCTGCTACGCCCCCTTACTCTGCTGCGACCTGTGCCAGAAACATTTAGGCCTCTGCCACTCCATTATGCAGGGCCTGGCACTTCCCTGTCTGACATACTGTTAGATCAAATAAATAAATAAAAAGGAAATTAAAACACCCCAAAAAAGTCTGTAATTGTCTCACTTCACCACACAACGGCTAATAAGCTTTTTTTGTCGGCTTTAGAACATATAACTGCACCGCTGAATGGCAAATACGCCCTTACTTTTTTCCACTTATACACGCCACAAAAGCCTTTAGAACATATAACTGCACCGCTGAACGGCAAATAATATATATTTTTGTGCCACTTATACACACCATAAGGGGCTTTAGAACATATAACTGCACCGCTGAACGGCAAATAATATATATTTTTGTGCCATTAATACACGCCAAAAAGGGTTTTAGAACATATAACTACACAGCTGAACGGCAAATAATATATATTTTTTTGCCACTAATACACGCTGAAAAGGGTTTTAGAACATATAACTGCACCGCTGAACGGCAAATAATAAATATTTTTGTGCCACTAATACACGCCGAAAAGGGTTTTAGAACATATAACTGCACCGCTGAAGGCAAATAATATATATTTTTGTCCACTAATACACGCCAAAAAGGGCTTTAATTTTCTCACTTCACCCCACAACGGCTAATAAGCCCTTTTTTACCACTAATACAAGCAAAAAAATGCTTTAGAACATATAACTGCAGCGCACAAGTGCAAATAAGACTTAGAAATATTTACTTGTAATAAACCCAGTTAATGGCTGTATCAAACAGCACTTGCACCCAAATAAATAGCTGAATCCAAGTTGGCTGAGGCTATTTATAGGGCTGTGACATCACAGGGCTGGCTGGCTGCTGATTGGGTGCATGCATGTCATTGTGGGTGATCCCTCATTCCCAGAGTTCCTTGCTCCATGTCCTAACACGTGCAGCAACCATTTTAGGAAAAATTGTGATTCGTTACCACGAAGCGCGAGGAAATTCGGATTCGGTGCGAATCAAATTTCTCCTGAAATTTGGATCGAATACCACTTCGTCAACTTTGATTCGCTCATCTCTATTCATCACCTGTAATGACATGGTCCAAAACACTATCTTGCTTCTTCAAAAGGTCTTGGCAATTTTTAACTCTCCTTTTCTTGTGTTCATTGGTTAGTATCTTGGAGACCATTTTTGCACACACCCTCTTCATGCCAAGATTTTCAGTAAACATTCTGCTTTGCTAATGACAGCAAACTAATGATTTTCATGCACAATTTGACTAGCTTATGAAATGTTTTTTGTCAGAACGTCTTGTTTTTGGCCGTTCCCATCTCTCTTCATCAGTGACACTTTGTCTACCCTTAGAAAAACGTCAATACACTTGTAAACTGCTGTTTTTTTTTAAGCGTTATCCCCATAAATTTGCAATAACATCTCCCTGATTTCTCTCCCACTGTTGCCAAGTTTACAATAAATTTTTATCACTGTTCATAGCTCTACTTCAAGCTCTAAAATTCTTGCAAATTTATAAGGAAACACGCACAGACATTACTAGTCACCAATTAGAATTAGGTTTTTGTGGGTCTAAAAAAACAGCTGTAAAATGCTGATATGACAAGCATATGAAGCCATACTGGAGTTTCTGTATAGTGCCACTCCGACAAGTTCGCGGTAGGGAGTTTGTGAACTTTCTTTTCAGATCTCATATATGTGTGTGTGTGTGTGATAACAGAGCACTAGCTGTATATACTCTAAGTTCCTAACATATTTAACATAGATGCGGGGGGCACTTAAAAAAAATTCTCCCAATTGAGGCCCACAAATTTTGACAGCCAGAGATCAACACATTCAAATGAGTTGCAACAGAAACTATTTTAGAAAATCACAGTATGTATATAGATTTAATTAATACAATATCCGCATATCGTAAGGTCCTATGTCCTATATTGACGCAGAAATTAATAATTTCCTATGTTATTGGTGTTTCCAGTATGCCAAATAAGGATATTATATATGTAATAGTGTTGAGCAGGAGGTGCCATATTCGATTTCGCGATATTTCGCGAATATTCGATTGAATATTTGTCTCATATTCGTCGAAATCGAATATTCGTCATTTTTCTATTTATCTCGAATAATATGCGATTTAATTATTGTCGTATTGCGATTTTCTTTAAACTGTATAAGGCAACTTTCCTATTGGTTGGCTATGGCTAATATGTGTATTTTACGAATATTCGCTATATTGCTATAACTTAGATTTTTAGAATATTACGAATATTATTCGGAACAAAATTTTTTTTTATCGAAAACAATATTTTTGATTATTCCACCGGGCCGTTGCCGTACTGGTGCTTCTTCCTGCTTGGCCTGCCTGACCGAGGTAATCGTCTAAGCAGGTCTAGCCAAATGCTCAACACTATTTTCTTTTAGTAATGTGTGCACATATTTACCCTCCCGGTGGGGGGTGTAGACCACCTCTTCCTCCTCTTCTGGAGCTGGGGGGCGGAATCAGGTGGCTGGGAAGGTCCGGCATCCTCCTCAGTGGCCACCTACATCTGGGGGTGAAGTGGCCTGCACATTTTCGACCTCATCCTCCATGGGCGCCTCCAGATTTTCTACCTCCTCCTCGATGTGCGCCATCTTTTTTTTTTTTTGTGGTGGCGGACCGAGGGAACGGGTTTATCTGTAATAATGACACAATGTTAAGAATTTACACAAACAACTCATAAACCATAACCAAGGTAAAGATCAAGAAATTCCTATATGGTGGAATCTGCATGGTATTATGAATTATACCAATAGTGGATTTACCTTATTTAAAATAAAATAAAACGTTTATAGATGGGTAAATCTAGTCTAAGTTACAAGGTAGGATGAGGTAACGTGGGATTTGTTAGGAAGGTGCCCTATAGGGTATTGTGACTGGGTAATGGATGTTTAGGTAAACCAAACAACAGTTCGGAAATTAGATAAGGGGTTATTGGATGGTGTTATGTTGGGTATATAATTTTTTGTGGCTGCCAGCGTTAGACTGTCTGCTAAGCTGCATTTTGAAGATCTGCTGCCAAACCGCCCTCCCTCCCTGTTGATTTAGTTGTCAAGGTAACTTTATAATTAGAAGGAGGCTTAAAGTCTCCCCTTTAACTGTCACTTTGACGGTGACCGCCCCTTTAACAGTGACTTTGATGGTGACCAGCCCTTTCACAGTGACTTTCACGATGAACGCCCCTTTAACTGTGAACTCCACAGCTCCCGTCAATTGGCAGTTAGGATTTAAATGAAAGGCTGGCAGGCTTGTATTGGATAATACAGGTAATTTTTTGGGAATATCTCGTGTATGTCGTAGAGAGCCGAGACCCCACAAGATTTATTTCCAGGTAGAAAGGGATGTGTATACCAAGTTTCGTTGAAATCGATGGTTGCGTTTTTGAGTTTTTGCGGAACATACATACATCCATATATATATACAGTACAGACCAAAAGTTTGGACACACCTTCTCATTCAAAGAGTTTTCTTTTTTTCATGACTATGAGGGCTTCAAAACTATGAATTAACACATGTGAAATTATATACATAACAAACAAGTGTGAAACAACTGAAAATATGTCATATTCTAGGTTCTTCAAAGTAGCCACCTTTTGCTTTGATTACTGCTTTGCACGCTCTTGGCATTCTCTTGATGAGCTTCAAGAGGTAGTCCCCTGAAATGGTCTTCCAACAGTCTTGAAGGAGTTTCCAGAGATGCTTAGCACTTGTTGGCCCTTTTGCCTTCAGTCTGCGGTCCAGCTCACCCCAAACCATCTCGATTGGGTTCAGGTCCGGTGACTGTGGAGGCCAGGTCATCTGGCGCAGCACCCCATCACTCTCCTTCATGGTCAAATAGCCCTTACTTTCAAAGTTTTCCCAATTTTTCGGCTGACTGACTGACCATCATTTCTTAACCCCTTAAGGACTCAGCCCTATTTCACCTTAAGGACTTGGCCATTTTTTGCAAATCTGACCAGTGTCACTTTAAGTGCTGATAACTTTAAAACGCTTTGACTTATCCAGGCTGTTCTGAGATTGTTTTTTCGTCACATATTGTACTTCATGACACTGCTAAAATTGGGTCAAAAAAGTTAATTTTTTTGCATAAAAAAATACCATATTTACCAAAAATTAAGAAAAATTTGCAAATTTCAAAGTTTCAGTTTCTCTACTTCTGTAATACATAGTAATACCCCCAAAAATTGTGATGACTTTACATTCCCCATATGTCTACTTCATGTTTGTAGCATTTTGGGAATGATATTTTATTTTTTGGGGATGTTACAAGGCTTAGAAGTTTAGAAGCAAATCTTGAAATTTTTCAGAAATTTACAAAAACCCAATTTTTAGGGACCACTACAGGTCTGAAGTCACTTTGCGAGGATTACATAATAGAAACCGCCCAAAAATGACCCCATTCTATAAACTACACCCCTCAAGGTATTCAAAACTGATTTTACAAACTTCGTTAACCCTTTAGGTGTTGCACAAGAGTTATTGGCAAATGGGGATGAAATTTGAGAATTAAATTTTTTTACCTAATTTTCCATTTTAACCCATTTTTTCCACTAACAAAGCAAGGGTTAACAGCCAAACAAGACTGTATCTTTATTGCCCTGACGTTTACAGAAACACCCCATATGTGGGCGCCGTATGGTTTTTGGAAGCCAGATTTTGCTGGACTGGTTTTTTGACAGCATGTCCCATTTGAAGCCCCCCTGATGCACCCCTAGAGTAGAAACTCCATAAAAGTGACCCCATCTAAGAAACTACACCCCTCAAGGTATTCAAAACTGATTTTACAAACTTTGTTAACCCTTTAGGTGTTGCACAAGATTTAATGGAAAATAGAGATACAATTTAAAAATTTCACATTTTTGGCAGATTTTGCTGGACTGGTTTTTTTGACATCATGTCCCATTTGAAGCCCCCCTGTTGCATCCATAGAGTAGAAACTCCAAAAAAGTTACCCCATTTTATAAACTACGGGATAGGGTGGCAGTTTTGTTGGTACTAGTTTAGGGTACATATGATTTTTGGTTGTTCTATATTACACTTTTTTGTGCGGCAAGGTAACAAGAAATAGATTTTTTGGCACGTTTTTTACAACATTCATCTGACAGGTTAGATCATGTGGTAATTTTATAGAGCAGGTTGTCATGGACGTGGCGATACCTAATATGTATACAATTATTTTTATTTATGTAAGTTTTACACAATGATTTCATTTTTAAAACAAAAAAAAATGTTTTAGTGTCTCCATAGTCTAAGAGCCATAGTTTTTTCAGTTTTTGGGCGATTATCTTAAGTAGGGTCTCATTTTTTGCGGGATGAGATGACGGTTTGATTAGCACTATTTTGGGGTGCATATGACTTTTTGATCGCTTGCTATTACCCTTTTTGTGACGTAAGATGACAAAAAATGGCATTTTTTACACCGTTTTTATTTTTATTTTTTTACGGTGGTCACCTGAGGTTAGACCACCGTATAGAGCCCGTCGATACGGATATGTCGATACCTAATATGTATACTTTTTATTTATTTATTTAAGTTTTACACAATGATTTCATTTTTGAAACAAAAAAAATCATGTTTTAGTGTTTCCACAGTCTAAGAGCCATAGTTTTTTCAGTTTTTAGGCGATTATCTTGGGTAGGGTATGATTTTTGCGGGATGAGATGGCGGTTTTATTGGTACTATTTTGGCGTACATGCGACTTTTTTGATCACTTTTATTACCTTTTTTGGGAAGTAAGGTGGGCAAAATTTCAATTTTCTCATAGTTTTTTTTTTTTTTTTTTTATGGTGTTCACCGTGCGGGGAAAGTAACATGACCGTTTTATAGGTCAGGTCGTTACGGACGCGGCGATACCTAATATGTGTAGTGTATTTTTTATTTTATTTTTTATTCAGTGATAAATGCGTTTTTTTTTATCTTAACTTTTTTCACTTTTTTTTACATTTTTTGGACCCAGACCCACTTGGTTCTTGAAGATCCAGTGGGTCTGTTGTCTGTATAATACAGTACAGTACACTATATAGGGTACTGTACTGTATTTTACTTACACTTTGTCTGAACAGATCTATGCCTTTAGCACAGATCTGTTCAGCACCATGGACAGCAGGATGCCTGAGAAGGCGTCCTGTTGCCATGGGAACCTTCCCCGTCTGCTCAGTTGTAGCCACAACTGCGCAGACGGGGAAGGGTAAGGACGGGGCTGTCGGGGGGCTGTCTGGGGGCTCTCTCCTTCTCCCATCGGGGGGCTGAAAAGGCACAGCAGCCCCCTGATGGGAGAGGGAGGGTGCTCCCTGAGCTGTTAACCTTTTCTATACAGCGGTCCGTACGGACCGCTGTATGGAAAGGGTTAAACGGCTGACATCGCATCACCGATGTCAGCCGTTTATACCAGGGTGTCAGCAATGTGCTGACACCCTGGTATAACCACTGTCCACCAACGATTATTCAAGGGGAGGCAGGCGGGGGATCGCGATCCCGCCTGCCGCACCGCCCGCCTCCCGCACCGCCTACGACACCCCCCCCTGCACCACCCGCCCATATAATATCATTCAGGGGTGCAGGGGGGTTAATAAAACTTTATTTCGGGCATTTTAAAGTTTGATTCCCGCGGTCAGAGACCGCGGGGATCAGAATCGGCTAAAAGCACAGCAAACCGCAGGTCTGAATTGACCTGCGGTTTGCTGCGATCGCCGATACGGGGGTCACATGACCCCCCCCGACGTTGTGACAGGATGCCGGCTGAATGATTTCAGCCGGCATCCCGTTCGGATTAACCCCCGCGGCGCCGCAATCTTATTTTAAACTCATGACGTACCGGTACATCATGGGTCCTTAAGGACTCGGGAAACATGCCGTACCGGTACATCATGCGTCCCTAAGGGGTTAAAGTAATGATGGCCACTCTTTTTTCTTTACTTAGCTGCTTTTTTCTTGCCATAATACAAATTCTAACAGTCTATTCAGTAGGACTATCAGCTGTGTATCCACCTGACTTCTCAACGCAACTGATGGTCCCAACCCCATTTATAAGGCAAGAAATCCCGCTTATTAAACCTGACAGGGCACACCTGTGAAGTGAAAACCATTTCAGGGGACTACCTCTTGAAGCTCATCAAGAGAATGCCAAGAGTGTGCAAAGCAGTAATCAAAGCAAAAGGTGGCTACTTTGAAGAACCTAGAATATGACATATTTTCAGTTGTTTCACACTTGTTTGTTATGTATATAATTCCACATGTGTTAATTCATAGTTTTGATGCCTTCAGTGTGAATCTACAATTTTCATAGTCATGAAAATAAAGAAAACTCTTTGAATGAGAAGGTGTGTCCAAACTTTTGGTCTGAACTGTATATATATATATATATATAAAATCTTGAATCCCATGCAAATTAAGTGGGGGATGTATGTAATGGTCGGGGACGTTGACCGGAATGCTGAATGATGTTTGCAGTTTAGGTAGATATAAACAAAAATACCTATATATATTTATGTGTGTGTGAAATGTATGAAATCATCCGGTGAAATCATACATCAGTACCGCGCTATGTGTATAACAATATATATACAATCTCAGCGAGGTAGAGATATATGATGAAACCAGAAGATTTTGTACATGTCACAGCAGGTATTAAGTAATCATTTGAAAAGGGATGAAATATGGATGTAGTAGAGTTAACACACATGCTTTATGAGACATGTTATGCAATTAAATACGTTAAGATATTTTAAAAATACCTTGTGTTTCAAGATTACGTGATGAGTTAAGAAATTTGAGTTAAGAGGTTGTGTGTTAACCATATTACATCTGTACGGATTAGCAGCATAACTGAATATATACATTACTGAGTGTTGTAGAGAGAGATACAAATATCATGTAAGCATTGTACCTGGGCATAATCGCCGACTATACTCATCGACCTGAACTGGGTGTAGGCGCTTCAAGTCGCACCACTTTTTTTGAATTGCCTTGTAGTCGTGCCATATGCCGCTTTTTAATTTTAATTCGGCAAGGACAGACCGTCCTATTGCCTCTTTTTCTACCCTTTTGTTGGTCCAAGGGTATCCCCGCTCCAGAAAGCGCTGAAGGATAAAGATGAAAGCATATGATCACAATTTTTTTATTATACAAATATTCAAAGAAATATCCACAAAAAAAAAATCAAAAAGTATTTACGTCTTTAAAGGGGAAATATTAGATTTAAAGTTACCGATATAAGATCGGATTGTATTGCGATTATATGTATGTGAGGTCTGAGCAATTAGATATTGGCCAGCCAAGCTGCGATGTACCTGTCTAGTTAAGTGACGGTACTTCTGGTTTGCATCCCCGTGGTGCACGTTGGGAAACGCTAAATGAACCAGCAAATACTGGCAGTCTGACAAAAAAAGATCATGGACATAAATTTAAATCTATATATATTGTGTGTATGGTATATAGTGTGTGGTATATATTGCATGGCAGGAAAACGGACGTGCTATGTGCATGTGATAGATATTTATCATTATCTGTTGTCCATAGTGCTGCAAAGTAACAAGAATACTCAGTGCACCAATCAGTAGTATCTGCTATTGAGGGGGCGGGCGGGCGGTGGAGGAAATTTTTTTTTTCACATACACGAATATTTAGCAACACTCAATTTACATATAAATAATTTTGATGTAGATCGAGTGTTGCTAAATATTGTTCTGACATACATGCAATATGAAATAAAATACAGTGCTGTAATACAATATTACTTACAGTGAGAAGAACTTCTTCCTTTTGAAATCAAATTTTGCCCATTTTTCGATTTTAATACAGAATGAACGCCAAACTCCACTGGAAGCAATGCAAAACTGAAACCGAAACCAGGGCACATGTCACGTGACACGATTACGTCACTCATAAGATCAATTCCTCACGCGATCATTCATAACATTCCCGATTTTCGGGTAAAAATCGGAAATTTTAATTTCCACCCTGCTTCTTGCAATATAGCGAATATTCGAAAAAATTCTTTAGAATCGATCGATTTAGCTAATATAGTGGTATAATCTTATTTGTGGGCCAATGACTCATTGGCCCACAAGGAAGAAGCAGTAAGGAAGGGATCATGTTTTTTCAGATGTTTAAAATTTACGAATATTCGATATAGCGAATATATAGCACTATATTCGAAATATTCGCGAATTTGCGATATTCGAGTAAAAAATTCGCTATTCGAATATTCGCGCTCAACACTAATATGTAACCCTACAAATATTTTTGAGAATTTGTAGATCCCAGGATACTCACAGCTCTTTACACTCTACAGACAATTCACAGTAATCTCTGTCAATTTTGCAAAAGCAAGTCATGCTGGATCCTTAGAATCTTTGTCTTCTTGATACCTTCAGGCTGTGGTGGTGCACTCTATGGTAATCCTAGGCAAAGTAAATGTTGAAAATGTTTCTAATCCTTGTGTTTGCCTTTCTTCAGCAATAACATTCAATAAATGACTGGGCTTTGTTTTTAAGAGCTTATGGTGGGTACTTGTGGCATATTTTATCAACAGAATCTGCTTATAAAGAACTAATGATCTTGACAATTAACTATAGTAAAATGATGGGAATGCAAGAATTAAATAAGCATGTAGTAGAAACTAATAAATAACTAGCTGTGAGAAATAAGAATTAGAATTTTATTTGACTACAGTCCTTTACAGAATCCAATGAAAGAAAAAGTCCAGCTCAGCTCGGGTGCAAAAGGTGACTCTTTTATTCCAGCGGTTTTTAAAATCCAGGTGTGGCGTCCGTGCCCAGAGGGTGTTGTTTAGCAGGTGAGAGCTGCCTTACGCTTGATTCTAGTCCTTTACAGAGGTTGTCCAACAAGTAAATAATAATTTATTCTTTTAGATTACACAAAAAAGAACAGTTTTCAGTTGGAACCATTTTAAAACAATGCTGTGTCTAGATATTGCTGTCACATACACTGATGTTTCAAAGTTTGTGAACCCTTCTGAATTTTTATATTTCTGCAAAAATGTGATCCAAAAACAACATCAGATTTTCACATTTATCCTAAAAGTAGATAAGGATAATCAATTCAAATTAATGAGTCAAAAATACAGTATTAGACATGATCATTTACTTATTGAGGAGAATGATCCAATATCACATGTCTGTGAGTGGCAAAAGTATGTGAACTGTTGCATTCAGTATCTGGTGTGAAAGCAAACATTGCTAAAATTACAAAAGTACAAGAAAACACAATGTAATTGCATTCTGCAAACATAGTCTAAACTCAATTAAAGCTATATTTACTATACAAAATGAATATGACATACCGGCGCATTCACTTCATTTTAAAGGTTGTGCTGACATTGTTTTTTACCTGTTCAGTATGCATTTGAAATTATGGCTTCCTCCATTTTGGTTGTGCACTCCTAACTAATCCATATTTTCCACAGGCGCATCGGGCTGGCGCCATCCCAGAGGAGACACATAATGGGTAATTGACTCTTTGCACTATATGTATTTAATGATTTTTGTATTATGCACATGCACTTTATTATTGTTTACTTGTGAAGATAGACTGAGTCACCTTTTGTGTCTCCTTTTGTGGATGTCGCCTTTTCCCTGCACTTTTTTATTATGTATGGACTATTGACCATGAATTATGCTAATAAAATGTATTTATACTTTATGCGGTCTGGTAGTTTTTGATGGGTATTGGTTATGTGTTTTACCATAGGCATATGTGTACTATCTACTATATGGTGTTGATATATGTGAGCGTTTGCTACTTTTTGATAAGTATTGGCTCACACTTTTTGGTTGTATAGTATATGGCTGTAGTCTGGTGTGCCTAACTTCAGAGGCCTGCTAGCACAAAGAGTTATAGAGCACATAGAGTACACATGTGGAGCTTGCTCTCCCTAAATCAATTTGAGGCCAGTTAGTTCAGAAAATGTTATCAATTGGAGTAGGTTTCCATCCAGAATGAGGTCAACTTGCCGTGGTGGAGGGGCACAAATAATTTTGATGAAAATAGATTTGCTAAGTACCTCATACTTATTTTGTATAGTGAATATACTATTTGTCCATATATTCTATGTTGCCAGAGTGTTGTTGCATTGTATTTTCTGGTACTTGTAGTTTTTGCAATGGCAACGCGCACCTCTGCATTCTACTCATTTTACAGGTTGTGCTAACTTTGTTGTTTGTTTTAGATAAAACAAGTCACCCACTCACACCCGATTGCCATCCCATTGATTGAAAACACCTAACTCTAATTTCACTTTGACATTATCTGCAAATCTTAAAGGTTCACATACTTTTTCCACCCATTGACATGTAATATTGGATCATTTTCCTCAATAAACAACTACCAGGTGACATAATACAATATGATATGATGAAAAACATTGTGGGCTACTGTTTTGTATAGCCTATATCATAAATGAAAACGTAAGCATACAGAAAGTAGCAACGAGACACGCAATTCAAATCAGGCTTTCCTTCAATGAATTAGTTGGGAATGAAAGGAAATCTCAAACAAATCAGGACGTGTAGCATTGATTTATGAAGCTCCCAACAAACAAACTTCAGGACAAGGAATTGAGGAAACAAAACAATTTGACTGAAACAAGATAATGAAAAACATATGGAAGTGTATGTATAGATACCATACAGTGGTAATTGTGCGTGCTCAAGCTTTCTTTGACCTCTGGAAGTTGGAGGAAGTAATCTTGTCCAAACAATGGCAGCTCAGGTTGCATGGGATATGATGATCAGAGCTGCATTTGATGCAATCATTGATTGAGTTGCACCAACTTCTAAATATCTAAATTTAACAAGCAGAAAACATAGAAAACAGTCACCCACTTCAGTATAGTCCATCAGTGGACTGAGGTCTATTCCAAATCATAGGAATGTACAGGGTGGGCCATTTATATGGATACACCTTAATAAAATGGGAATGGTTGGTGATATTAACTTCCTGTTTGTGGCACATTAGTATATGTGAGGGGGGAAACTTTTCAAGATGGGTGGTGACCATGGCGGCCATTTTGAAGTCGGCCATTTTGAATCCAACTTTTGTTTTTTCAATAGGAAGAGGGTCATTTGACACATCAAACTTATTGGGAATTTAGCAAGAAAAACAATGGTGTGCTTGGTTTTAATGTAACTTTATTCTTTCATGAGTTATTTACAAGTTTCTGACCACTTACAAAATGTGTTTAATGTGCTGCCCATTGTGTTGGATTGTCAATGTAACCCTTTTCTCCCACTCTTCACACACTGATAGCAACAGCGCAGGAGAAATGCTAGCACAGGCTTCCAGTATCCGTAGTTTCAGGTGCTGCACATCTCGTATCTTCACAGCATAGACGATTGCCTTCAGATGATACGAGATGTGCAGCACCTGAAACTACGGATACTGGAAGCCTGTGCTAGCATTTCTTCTGCGGTGTTGCTATCAGTGTGTGAAGAGTGGGAGAAAAGGGTTGCATTGACAATCCAACACAATGGGCAGCACATTGAACACATTTTGTAAGTGGTCAGAAACTTGTAAATAACTCATGAAAGAATAAAGTGACGTTAAAACCAAGCACACCATTGTTTTTCTTGTAAAATTCCCAATAGGTTTGACGAGTCAAATGACCCTCTTCCTATTGAAAAAACTAAAGTTGGATTCAAAATGGCCGACTTCAAAATGGCCACCATGGTCACCACCCATCTTGAAAAGTTTCCCCCCTCACATATACTAATGTGCCACAAACAGGAAGTTAATATCACCAACCATTCCCATTTTATTAAGGTGTATCCATATAAATGGCCCACCCTGTACATTAGGTATGTCAATCTGTGAAACAGGAAGCTATTTGATTTAGCAAGTCCCAAGTAACACAGGTGACCACACTGGAAATGAGAGAAAAATAAACAGATAGCCTTTTTACAGATTTACAGAGTAGGCAGCACAGACCCTCAACTGCCTGGCTACAGAAATCTGCTAAGAACAATCCATAATGAACTACAGTAAACTGAAGACTTAAAGTGGTTTTCCATTTCCAAAAGTTTTTTGCTATTTTGCCAACATCTACAAAGATCAATATAAAGTCTTGCTTGATTATAATAAAACTGCAGTACAAACCTTATGCTATTAGGTACATTGCCATCGAATCTCAGATAACCAAAGTGCTTTATTCAATCTAAGTGAAACTAATAAAAACCACTAAAAATAAATTTCATCGAACTCTTCCTTAGTAGTTAATATTATGAGAAAGGCAGATTTGAACTCACAACATGACCACGGAACCCAAAACAGAAGGGAATAAATACAGCCACTTTTTCTCAGCTCTCCTAAACGGGTTGTTAAAAAACTTTCAGAACTATGGAAGAGCAGGATGCTAATTCAGACACATCTTGAATTCAAGGGTACTGCATTTTATCCATGTATTTAGGCCAAGTATGAAATTCAAAATACAGACAGCATCTACAGGTGCAAGGAAGTCTTCCTTGGCTCTCTGTCCCACCACCATACATATTCTATGCTACTTAGGTGGCACAATTATGTAATAATGCTGCCCACATTGTTCCACAGGTGCATGGCCAGAACAACCTAGGCTAGTCTACATTATTAGTAGACAGTGTGGGAACAAGGGCTGTGAGTTTTTGTCAGTAGTAGCAGTATGATTGTGTGTGTGTGTGGGGGGAGACTTTAGTAAGTAAGGCATAATGGTCAGGGGACATTATGTGGAAGCTAAAACTGTTAGGGGTAATATACAGGTATGTGACACTTTATGAGGTGCACTGCATATGGCACTGTTCCTAGGAGGCACAGTACAATACTATTTTATTCAGTGGTACTGTTTGTGGTACTATTCTTAGGGAAAACAGTGTATAGTACTATATTATTCAGGGGGACCGTGTGTGGCACTATACATAGGTATAGGTAGCACAGTATGTTTTACCATCATATTCAGAGGCACAGTGTGAGGCACTATTTTCAGGTGGCACTCTAATAGTGTTATTATTTTCAGAGGACACGGTGTGTGGCAATTAGTGTTGAGCGAGCATGCTTGGCCGAACAGTGCTATGCTCTGCACATCACAGTGTTTGGCCGAATACTGTGTATGTTTGAGCACAATTGAACACAATGAAAATCAATGAGAGACCCGAGCATTAATCCAGGCACACCCTGCTCTGAAGAAGAGAGGGTGTCTGGCTCATAGAAAAAGGTTATAAATTGAGGGAAACACCACCAAAATGGTTTGTAAACAGCATGGGAAGGATGACTGGATGCATCTTGGACTCCCATTACCTATTTCATACAATAGACAACCACACAAAGGCTATATGCCAAAAGCCGGGTATGTGCAAGCCAGCAACCTATCCATGAGACAGATACAGTCATCATACCTTACAATGTCAGCCTTGTGCACTATGAGACATTCAAAACAGCTCTCATCTGACTGAGAGCCAGTAAGCCTCAAAGTTGCTTCATAACTGTTGGATGGCTTGGATGGATCTACGCACCTAGATCATTATCATTAGGGTGGCAAAAAGTTTCTGATTTTCCTAAGATCATGTTTAATAACCTTTCTATAGTTTTCTCATGTAAATTAATTTGCATAATCGTGGGTATATGCAAATTGGCTGAATCTGATTGTTTTTCAGCTGAAACACCATTTGCATGGAAAATTTGCGATCAACACTACTCATGAACAGCGCCATTTATTGGATTCATAGTCTTATGAAAATGCTATGAATCCAATAAATGCGCTGTACATGGCTCATGAACAGCGCCATCTATTGGTTTCATAGTCTTTTGGCAAGACTATGAATCCAATAGATGGCGCTGTTCATGACTCATGAACAGCACCATCTATTGGTTTCATAGTCTTATGACAAGACTATGAATCCAATAGATGGTGCCTGTTCATGACTCATGAACACCACCATCTATCGGTTTCATAGTCTTTTTTTTTTAATACATTTTATTTGGTTTTAATATAATTTGCACATTTACATTAAAAGGTACATATTGGATCAAATTACAGGTCATATTCTTTTTTTACAGATATGTGCAGTGAAAACAAAGATAAAACACATATAAACAGTGCAATAATTCTTTCCCTAAACATTTCCCTCCCCCCTTCTATACAGGTGATGTGGTTTAAAGTTTTCTTTTTATTATAGGTATTCCTGGAGGTGTACAGTGTCTCATTTTGGAGTTCATGTGGATTTATTGTCGTGTAGTCTCATGGTAGTATGTCTTTATGTAAGGATTGATTATGCTTTATATGTTATTGGTTTCATAGTCTTATGACAAGACTATGAATCCAATAGAGTGTGCTGTTCATGAGTAGTGTAGATCGCGAATATTGTAATCACTAAATTTTATCGCGAAATTTGCATGTCTTTCCCATATGCCCATATTTATGCAAATAAGTGTACAATACAAAACTGTATAGAAAGGTTATTCAATATTATGTTAGGACAATCAGAAAACTTTTTGTCTCCCTAATGATAATGATCTAGGTGTGCAGGTTCACCCAAACCATCCAACAGTTATGAAGCAACTTTTAGGCTTACTGGTTCTCAGTCAGATGAGAGCTGGTTTTGGATGTCTCACAGTGCACAAGCCTGCCATTGTAAGGTATGCTGACTGTATCTGTCTCATGGATAGGTTGTTGGCTTGCACATACCCGGCTTTTGGCATATAGCTTTTGTGTGATCATATGTCATAGGTAATTGGAGTCCAAGATGCATCCAGATGACCTCCCCATGCTGTTTCCAAACCATTTTGGTGGTGTTTCCCTCAATTTCTAACCTTTTTCTGCAAACCAGACACCCTCTCCTCTTCAGAGCAGGGGGTGCCTGGTTTAATGCTCGGTTCTCCCATTGACTTCCATTATACTCAGGTGCTCGGTAGAGCACCTGAGCATCCCAATGTGTTTGGCCCAAGCGCTTTGGTGCTCGATCAACACTAGTGGCAATTCATTTTCAGGATTCAAGGTGCGAGTCACTGTTATTTTTAGTAGGCTCAATCTGTGTTGATATTAGATTCAGATAAACATTGTTTTATGCATTTATACTCAGAAGCACATTATATAAGACAATATTATTCAGAGGCACATTACATAAGACAATTTTATTCAGAGGCACATAACATAAGACAATTTTATTCAGAGGCATATTGTAATGTAATGCAAAATTTTTGGATAGAACCGGCACTCAAACAATTCGGAATACACGTGGGAATCAAATAAAATTATTTATTAAACAATCAACATGTGTCCTGTGTGCACCAGGATAAAATTCATAAAATGACATAAAATATGTATATAGCTTATGTGTAAGCCAGAGAGATAGGTATCTCTAATATATCAAGTTCTGACTGCCAGCCGCAGCAGACTGCATCCGTGTCCCTCCTGTTAGATAGGGCTATTGGATCACAGTCGTCTGAGAAGCAAACAGAAGCCGATAAATATTGCACTTCAAATAAGTTCAATAATAGTTATCTGATGTATTCACCACTTCATAGTCTCATATAGAGCCACACAGTCCTAAATGCGTAGCAATTGGGGTCTTATAACATCATCTGAAATACAAGATATTGAAGGGTCTAGGATGAAGGTAGTATTTTAGACCGAGATCGAATTGTCCGTCATATATAGCGGTATCAGGGTCTCAGTATGCTAGATGAACAAAGTCAATTGTCCAGCACGTTGGTTAACTCAGTGCTGATACCGCTTGTAGCGGTTCGGTATATTTCCACTTGTGTTATTACTCACTGCGTCCTCTGTGGGCTCACTCACTCAGGTCTGCGGAAGGACTTCTGCCGTGGCGTCCCACGCTTCAGCCTTTCTCCGCTACGCTTGTCTCGGGTCCGGTCTTTGCTTGGGTCCCGTCTCAACTCTCGTGAGAGACCTGAATTGCCCACTGCGCTTGCGTGAGTCTTCCAACACTTCGTTTGTCTTTCGTGGGTAAGTGGATAACGTCTCCGTCCTTTAGTACATGGCCATGTACCGCTGATATAATTTTTCACAGGTAATACGCCCAGACGCGTTTCGAGATACCTTATCTCTTCCTCAGTGGGTACCCACTGAGGAAGAGATAAGGTATCTCGAAACGCGTCTGGGCGTATTACCTGTGAAAAATTATATCAGCGGTACATGGCCATGTACTAAAGGACGGAGACGTTATCCACTTACCCACGAAAGACAAACGAAGTGTTGGAAGACTCACGCAAGCGCAGTGGGCAATTCAGGTCTCTCACGAGAGTTGAGACGGGACCCAAGCAAAGACCGGACCCGAGACAAGCGTAGCGGAGAAAGGCTGAAGCGTGGGACGCCACGGCAGAAGTCCTTCCGCAGACCTGAGTGAGTGAGCCCACAGAGGACGCAGTGAGTAATAACACAAGTGGAAATATACCGAACCGCTACAAGCGGTATCAGCACTGAGTTAACCAACGTGCTGGACAATTGACTTTGTTCATCTAGCATACTGAGACCCTGATACCGCTATATATGACGGACAATTCGATCTCGGTCTAAAATACTACCTTCATCCTAGACCCTTCAATATCTTGTATTTCAGATGATGTTATAAGACCCCAATTGCTACGCATTTAGGACTGTGTGGCTCTATATGAGACTATGAAGTGGTGAATACATCAGATAACTATTATTGAACTTATTTGAAGTGCAATATTTATCGGCTTCTGTTTGCTTCTCAGACGACTGTGATCCAATAGCCCTATCTAACAGGAGGGACACGGATGCAGTCTGCTGCGGCTGGCAGTCAGAACTTGATATATTAGAGATACCTATCTCTCTGGCTTACACATAAGCTATATACATATTTTATGTCATTTTATGAATTTTATCCTGGTGCACACAGGACACATGTTGATTGTTTAATAAATAATTTTATTTGATTCCCACGTGTATTCCGAATTGTTTGAGTGCCGGTTCTATCCAAATTTTACTATATCCATTAGAACCAAGGGGGTGTTTCTTTGAACCTGTGCACCTATCGTGACAAATCAGAGTGAGCCATCTGCTTATCATTTTTTGTAATGTAATGCAGTTATGTTCAGAGGCACAGTGCATAACGCATTAATATTCAGTGGCTCACTGGGTAATACAATTATATGCAGAGATGTGTGGTACTATGAGAAGTAGCAATTGAGGGTGGAGATGTGTTGCAAAAACAAAGAGCTAAAGATTTTTTACTAGTAAACTGCTCAGTAAATTATGCCTGGATGAAGTCAGCATGGTGATCTGGATTAGTTGTAGAAGAGAAGAAAATTTTAAAGAATAATTTAAGTAAAAGCAGGACACTTTCTGTGACTCACTGAATTTAAATGTTTTATCATTCCAAATGTGTCAATTATCATTGAGCCTTTACTGCAAGTGGATATACAAATAAGTAAATTCCAAATTATACTTGAAATTCTTGCAGATTCATCATAGCTCCAAAAAAGCTTATTTATTAACATGAAAAAAATAGCATCACAGCTTAAACGGCATAGATGCCTTAAAACTTGTTGTGTCTGGTATTGCAATTAATCTCCCCTGCAGTAAATGGGGCCGAGCTGAAATAACATCTCTGTTTATGGACAGATGTGGTGCTGTTTTTGAAAGTTTTTCTTAGGCTTCATGCACACAACCAAATCCATATTGCGGTCTGCAAACCACGGATCCACAAAATACAGATTTTGCAATCTATGATTTTTTTCACTCCCATTACTAGAAATGACTATTCTTGTATGTAATATGGACAAAAATAGGACATGTTCTGTAATTAGTGGAATGGACACACGGATGCATCTTTTTTTTCTGCTGACCCATAGCAATGAATGGGTCCATGTGCAATCCGCTAAAAATGCAGATCAGACACAGATAAAAAATACGGTCGTGCATGAGGCCTTATTCTAGACAATCTCTTAAAGAGTTTTGTAGAAAGGACAATCTCAGAGAGATAAAAAAAAAAAGGACAGAATTGTCTCCAGCATTTGCCTAAGGTAATTAAACAGTCATAGTTTTAGCTGACTACATTTCACAAAAATAAAATGCATTTGCTGAGGTCCCTTTAATGAAATATAAATTACACTCTTATGGTTATCAAAAATTGGCAAAAAGTGCATCGGTGCTGATTATTTTTTACACCGCAATTATTGTTTACCAATTTATGAAATATTTTCTTTCAGCTATATATTTTTAGAACATACTTATATAAGAAAATTAAGTATCTTTCCACTGAATACCAACTGTATAGCACCAACTTAATGAAATGTAAACCTAATCCTTATAATAATCAGTAATCAATATAATACACTTTTCTTGTTTACCTTAGGGAAAAAATTTGTTTCGTATTGAAGACCCTTGCTATACAGTTTAATGGACCATTAAGTAAAAAAGATATATAAAAATAGAAAAGGAAAAATTACTCAAGAATAACAAATAAACATTAAGCCAAAGTGCAAAAAAATGAAAGACTAATGCAAGATGTTGTTACAGCCTAAGTAATGATTTTGAACTGACTTTCCAGCAAGTGAAGTGTATTCACTCTCTAAGAACAGCAAACAGAAAGGGTTGCATAGGCCATAATGGTGAATGAAGTAAGAAGCCTTAAAATAAATGTGTCATTTGAGGAAAAACCAGACACAAGCACAAACATATTGTTACATTTCCTTGTTACTAGGCAAAGGTTAATGTCTGTTGTTTAATGGTACAATATAGAGTTAGAATAAAATTGAGCAGCATCCTCTGTGTACATTCAGCAGCTCACTTTGAACATTGCTTCCATTAGCTTAAATGTAACTGAGATTTTAAGTGTTTTTCTAGCGATCATGAAGAGAGACACAAACTGAAAGTCTTAGATCTTAAAATGCTGTTTTCAAATAATAAAAAGTTGTTTTAAATTGGAAGCATATTCAATGAAGGATGGTCATGTCTGAATTGTCAGAACTAAAATATTGCCAGGTTACAAAGAAATATATGTATTCTATGTTCTTTGAAGATGACCAATGTTCCCTAATAGTTCTACCTGTTAACTGGCCTTGGTATCGAACTGACTGAGAGTTCTAGAAGTGAATTTTTTTTAGAAGTTGAACAGTTATAGAAGTTACAAAAAGTGATGTCAAATGCACTTAAAATCACAGAATAAACTTCATACTAACTGATACAAAGACAGGTTCAAACACCCATTCCCTGTAGCATGTATAGCGGGCCTAGGTGAGGGGGCAAGAGAGGAGGACAGGAGTAGTGGTAGCAATAATGGTGGTAGCGGTTCTCACAGTTGAAATGGTATTTTAATTCTCTGGAGCAATCTTCCTTACATTGCACCAGTCTCTACCTTTAGTATCCAGAAATAGGGGTGCAACACTTAATTTGCAATTTTCTGACCTCACTTTCTCTCACTTCAATTAGGTACTCACAATGTGGCACTACAGGTTTCCACTGTGGGATGTAGTCCTCAGCAGATCTACAGTCTACCTTTAAAGCATGCCCAAGCTCCTAAAGCCTTTCATCTCCAGGACAAATTAGCTGTGGAGTCCATAAGCCTCTCAGACAAGTTATCTCTCAATTTTGCACACACATCTCTTAACACTGCTGTGTGCCACAAAATATCCCTTTTCTCTTTTCCTCCCCTGATTAAGGTTTTAAAGCTTTCTCTACATCATTTGTTCCTATCTGGATGTTTTTTTTTTTCCAGGTTTGTTTTCTGCTTCTTTCTTCTTCATTATCTCATTCTGTACTCCCTGTGGGATGTTGCACATGCAAAAGGCACAATACTATATGGGGAGGCTGCACAGGTGGAAAAGGTTGAAGAACAGTCCCTCATACACCTATCATTCATGAGTGGTGTGGATGCTTAGAATTAGGTTGGGTGTCCACCAAGGGCAGCCTGGCGGCTGCTGTGTGTTCCAAAGCCCGTGCCCACCTGCAGTCGCCAGTGATGCATAGATTTGAACATAACAGATATCAATTTGGCGATACCTATACTATTAGATCAGATGGGCTTTCCAGTACCTTCCAAGCATACCATTAAAAGCAATGACACCACCTACCCACCCCCACAACATTGCAAGGCCTGACTGCATCCTGTAAAAATGATGTGATGAATTAGAAATATTAAATAGAAATGTCTGCATGCTGCTAACAAACTGGTGAATGAACATGACTTTGTTTTGGCAACTTTAGTCTTTCTTTGATTTTTTCCACCTCCTGACAATTGATGTACATGTACATCAAAATGGTTGAAGGGGTGTACGGAGCGGGCTTGGGTGCTGGCAGTATTATGTACCTGAAAACCTGTCAAATAACTCTGTTCCTAGTGATTTAACCTCTCCAATGTCACAGCCAAATGGGCAGATCCTAGGCCTGCCATTGTAATATTCTTATTAAGCCCTGCCTGTGACAGAACTTGAAAGGAATATGTTACAGTCATCAAAGACTATGACGCTTGGTAATTCTTGGCAGTCCCATAGAAATAAATGGAGCGTGGCCATGCATGTGGCATTTTGCGGGCTCCATTCTAAGTTTAGGTGCAAGTCCTAGAGGTGGGACTCACACCTATCAGACATTGGGAGCATATCCTAGAGATATGCCCTAATGTCCAAGATGGGAATACCCCTTTATCATCAGGGTCACATGCTGTCTAGGGTCAGCAGTGATTCTACAGGCCTATATAAAAAAAAAAAGATTGACACATGCACCATGCTGGTACAAATAAAATAATATAGCCTATTTAACTAGGTATGTGCCTAATTGCCAACAGGGGAACAAGGAGTATTTCATTTAATCACTATTTATTTTTCATATACAAATAGCCTTTGTTAAAGGAGTTGCCCAGATTTTTAATATTGGTTCAGCAATAGTCCGACATAGGAGCTGGCTAGTGCAGCACTGCTCCCACTAGACAGTGGACGGAGCTGTGTAGTTTGGGTGCCAACTTCAAGGACTGGATCTACCTAAAACAGGTGATTGATGGGAGTATAGAGTGTTGGACCCCTGCTGATCAGATGTTAATGACTTATCCTGAGGATAGGCCATCAAATCCTGGACGACCTCTTTAATTTGATAACCACATTACATTGTAAAAATTTATTCAGAAAGTGACATTGCAGTTGACAAGACATAACTTACAAATGGCCCACAAGCTGAAAGCATATTTAACATCTGATATTTCATTTCCAGGGAGAAAAGCTACCTTTATAATTTTAACTAAGTAAATGATGAAGAAAAGTAATAGAAATCTGTGAACGATGCACTACATTTATTCCTACACCTTAATGCATCTTTGAACACAAGTGGCTGAAAGCAGAGGTAAAAGAATCATCTTCTTAAAGAGGATTTATTTCCTGCGAGATGTTTAGAAATCAGGTATAAGGCTTTCAGAAATTAAGATATGTTGCTTTCTTGTGCTGCTGTGTTATTATTTGTGACCAATGTCTTAAAAAAAAATAATGAAGCTGGTTTAAGCAAATGAAAGCCATTTGTCACAATATGTCCATCTACTTGGCATGTCCTTGCAGAAATAAATTCAAGGAATAATGTAACAATGTACGCAGTCACAAAGAATTGCTTTCCATTTACTAAATTCATAAAGAAAAATAGAAAGGATCCAAGGCCAACTGGCTTTATAGAAACTCTAATGATTTTCAATACTGTTAATAGTCCTCCGGCAGTTAGCCATTGTGATGTGATGGATACATGATGTAATATTGCTGCTACACATTTTAGGGATAAAAGGTTCAGGAATAATAAGAATACTAAAGATTAATTTGTTTTTAGTAACACACTAGGTTTTCTGCTTAGACTTCTGTCTAAAAACCAAAGCTATACATGTTCTAGCACTTAACAAGCAAAGATTCATTAGTAATATGTATGCTCAGATGGTGTTAATAGAGAGCTATAGACTCATAACTGAGTGACGGCTTACAGTGAATATGATTGATTCTTTCTGTGTTTGTGTCTTTCTGTTATTAATTTTATAAATGTATGTACCGTATATGCATTCAACTGATGTTCAATATTATTCAGTATTACAAGTCCTCTTATGTTTTTTGACAAATGTTTCACCTAAGCAGCTGAGGAAAGAGTTTAATACATATGTTTTTCATAAAGTGTCTTTTAATATATTTTTTTTAACACTGTCCCTTCCAGACTGCTGATCATACAGGAAACAAAGCTTAACCTTCTACTCTATAGAGATCAGACAATATGGATGAAAACAACGACATGAAAGGAAAGGGTAAAGTGAAAAATACACACGTCGTAAAGCTTGTGCTTTCTGTATTTGGATGGTAGATATCCGTCTCATACAGAAAAAGAAACTGTTGCTACCTTCCTCAAAACCCTAACATTGAAGACTTGGGCCAAGGTATGTGTTTAAAATATGTTTAAAGGAAACGTGTGATCAGAAAATGACATATTGTTTAAATCATGTTTTTATGTTTAACATATTTCTAAAGAATTTTAAGTGATGTTTAGAGATGAGCGAATTTCTCTAAAATTTGATTCGGATAGTTTGCCGAATTCCACAAAAAGATTCCATTCGATCTGAATTTATTAATGGTGAATCACATTAAAAAGCAGCTATTTCCTGGCTGCTGAGAGCCTGTATAGTGGTGTAGAACACTGTGCCTTGCAGTAACACCCATAGGGAGTCTGCTGTGGTAGTGAAACAATACTGTGAGTTAGTATGACATGCAGATGACAGGCGTCGCTCTTAGAATCACTTCACACTTCATGGGGCAAAAACTGACCAAATAACTCAAGTGTGAACTCAGCCTTACAGGTCAATGTTGGTGTCAAGAAGAAACGCGCTCCCTTTACACCGTCGTCAGCTACAGAAGCTATTCTGTTACACGCTGCAACAAGTAGTGCCCCCATGACCGAGTAGTGAGGTGGCAACAGCATGTGGAGTCAACACAGTAGCCCAGTCACAGAGTGGTGAGGTTGGGAATCGCATGAGGAATCACATGAGGAATCAACACAGTCACAGAGTGGTGAGGGTGGGAATCTCATGAGGAATCTCATGAGTCGTAAACACAGTGGCCCAGTCACAGAGTGGTGAGGGTGGGAATCTCATGAGGAATCTCATGAGTCGTAAACACAGTGGCCCAGTCACAGAGTGGTGAGGGTCGGAATCGCATGAGGAATCCCATGAGTCGTCAACACAGTGGCCGAGTCACAGAGTGGTGAGGGTGGGAATTGCATGAGGAATCACGTGAGTCATGAACACAGTGGCCAAGTCACAAAATGGGCCATGTTGACGTCCTCCGGCGGTTTGATTAAAAAACTGCTGAGTATGGCATTTTCCCCCCACCACTCTGTGCTAACTGCCTGCTACAACTGTCTCCGTAAACCTGTGCATCTCTACTTCTTTCCGGACAGGTAGGCTCCTGCGTAGCAGGCAGTCTACCCTGGGCACGTTTGTCTACAGATCTTACACTGTTGCCACCCTGCTGACTCAAGCCACGCTACCACTCTGCTGGCTCATCCGCTGCCTCATGCGCAAGCTGCGACCTTCTTCTCCTGATGATGATGAAGCCCCTCTTCATCTATCTCCCATGGGCGATTGACGTGCAGACAGTGGCGGACGATGATGTGCCACTTATGTCACCCTCACCAGTCTCAGGGCCATGTGCCTGACCGCTCGCAGCACCAGCTCCCATGCGACTCTTATCGCTGCTACTTGCCCGCCTACCGGAGGAAGCAGCAGATCTCTCCTCCTCACCTGTCTTTTGGACATACTGTACTGTAACAGTAACTGAAAGGGTAAAAGAGCAATAGTATCAGGCCGCAATTTCGTACCAACTCCGGAACTACTGAGGCATGGAATTAAGTGTAAAAGAATTTGACCACCATAAAATTGTATAGAGAAGTGTTCTGCTTTGGCAAATAGCACCCTTGGCGGCTAGCCTTTTTTGGGTTTTCTGTTCTCGGCCTTCATGGTGTGATCATCTCTAGTATCTTTTTTTTCTTAAGCCCAAGGAGCGTGCTTTCTTCACCCATGCAGCATACCAGACCGCAAGTACTTATATAAACTAAACACACCCAAAACTGTTTGTATCAGGTCACAAATTCACCCCAGAATCAATGATAAATGGAAGTACTTTTATATATTAAACACACCCCAAAACTGTTTGTATCAGGTCGCAAATTCACCCTAAAAGCAGGGATAAATGGACATACTTTTATATATTTAAAATAAATAGACCCCTAAACTGGTTGTATCAGAAAGCACTTTCAGTACAGAAGCAAAGATGAAACCAAGTAGTTAGATATCAACTAAATATACCCCAAAACTGGTTCTATCAGACCGCACTTTCAACCCAATAACAGATGCTAGGATTACTGTAATTACTGTTTAAAACAACCTAAAATCTGTAGTAATAGATCCCTTTTAGTAACCCCAATTAGTGCAGCAAGGTGTAATACCGTAGAATGGCTCCTATTACCCAGGCTTTACACTCTCATATTTGTCCCTTATCTCTTCCTACAGTGTGGATAATGAATCCATATCCCTTCCGTACACTATGAATAATCTTTCCCTGAACAGCTCAATCATATTTTTTTTTTTATAAAGTTGTTCCTAAACACTGTCCTTAATGCCTGCAATGTCTCTTCCTGCACTAAATTCACTATAAAATGTCACAGACCGGGCAGGAAGAGACATTTTATAGGGCTGTGATATTACAGGGGTTGGCTATCTGTTGATTGGCTGTCTGCATGGCATTGTGGGTGCTCCCTTGATCCCAGGATTCTTACTTTCACTTTGTAACATATGCAGCAGCCATTTTTTCCTAAAATTCGGTTCGAATTTCACTTCGTCAACTTCAATTCGCTTATCTCTAGTGATGTTATTTTTAAGTTTCCTTGTCACCATCTATACTTAAACAAAAAACATAAAATCCTGTAGTTTTTGCACTGGCGACTAATCCTAATAATAGGCGCCACTTCTTGGTCTGTACAGATCACTTTACTGCAGTCCCTGCATATTTATACATAGAGGTACAGGCAGGATTAGAATCGCAGATAACACAGGATCCACCATTCACAATATTGGTGATTATCAAATCTCATCTATTCTTTCCTTGTACAATGACCTCTGCACAGGGCACAGAACATGCCTAGAAAACTCTCACATGTAAGTCAATAGGGTCACCTCCAGACTATTGTGTCTATGGACCATGGGGCTGCCATAAAGCAATTTTCTTAATGCTTTCTAAATGCTGTTAAGAAAAGGTCAGGCAAGATGGCCGCCCCCATAATAATGTTTAGGAGATAGAATTAAAAACTGATAGAAAATAAAAACTGATTAGAAAAAAAGGATGTGTATCACTATTTGATTTTAACTGGAAGAAAAAAAATTTGGGTGACACATTTACATTTTAGTTGGAATGTCCATCCCTTATCTATTGCCTGTGGCTAACTGTCTTTATGTGTGGCTAGTTTGTAATGGAAAAGTGATCAAATTTAAAACTTAACGTTTAATACACAAAATATAGAATAATGGGTCCCATGATAATGTGATACAATTATAGAAACAAAAAGGAGCAGCGCGGTTGTACACAAACGGTAAGTAGGTGCAAACAGCCAGAACTCATGTACAAAAAACTGTGCTCGGCGGCACTCAAAATAAACCCGGTGGTCCTACCGCTTGGATGAAAAGCTCCTTGGAAACGCGACTGCACGTCCAGTGCTGATGGATGTGCACACCATTTGATGACGGCAGACGTATGAAACAGGGTGTAGGGGTGCTAGGATTGCTGACCCTAATGATACCCTAGGGCCCTACAATGGCCTAGATGGCACGACCACGGAACCCCGCGATCAGCCAAAGCAGGAACCTACCCCTGGAATTGTTGCGCCCTAATAAGCCCTCAGCTGCCTAGTCCCTACACGCATGTTTCGCAGACATAGATGAGTGAATAGCTCATCAGGGGAAACATGGAGCCTGGGCTGAGACTGTGCAGGGAACGCTGACAATATGTCAGAAACGGACACTGCACAGAGGCAAGAGTCGACCACAATCTAGATACAAAGGGAGTGTGGCCAAACAAATTACAAGGTGGAGAGGGCAAACTGATACTTGTCCTAACCACTGTTAAATATTGCTGGCGCATGGGCTGATGTAGCCTGAGGAAGTGTTTGAATCCACCGCCTTTTGAACCAAGACCGGCCCTCAGAACGAGGCTTGGTTCGGACACTCCCACCCATCAAAGAAAGTGCAAAGCGCCCGCGCATGCGCGAACGGACGGATCGCATCAGGGAGGGAGCGCACTCTGCAGACGCCTGTGAACGTGATGACGTCACCGCGCCCGATCCCGTTTGTTCATACGAGACCAAACGGCAGTTGCCAGGAGACAGGGACGCTACTCCCCGACAACGCCGAATGGCGCAGCTTCAAGTTGAGAGGCTGCGCAAACATAAGTGAGGCATTCAGGCAATTATATTAGTTAAGGAAATCCTGGCTTGGGAGACAGTCCACGGACACATGTAAACAAAGGGAGGGGTAATGAGGAAAAAGCACACAGATAGGACAGGAGGGCAGAACGGAGGGGAGAGGGGGCAGATAGCATAACAATAGGTGAGGTGAGGGGTAATTAGAAGCCATATGAGTCAAAAAATATAAGCATAGGGGATCGGTACAGGCAGCCTAGATGAAACAGCTATAATTAAGCTGTTCATTCAGACCGGTGGGTGAGACCGTGCCTAAAACATAGATCCAACGGGATTCTCTCTGAAGTAAAACACGGTCCCAATCACCACCACGTATTGGATATGTCACCTTCTCGATTCCCATTGCCCTCAGACAGCCAGGGTTGCCCTGATGGCACTCATGGACATGTCTGGAGATAACGGTGTCCCTCTGATTGGCGATGTCGCCAAGGTGCTCACCCAGGCGTCTGCGTAGTTCACGCCTCGTTTTGCCCACATACTCCAAATTGCACTCGCAGGTAATCTTGTAAATCACACCTTGCGTCTTGCAATTAATGAAGTCTTTGATCGGAAAGGACTTATTGAGGTTAGAACTAAAGAAAGATTTCCCTGTCTGGATGATTTTACACGCTACACAGCCGCTGCACCTGAAGGAACCCATAGGCCTACGGTCGAGCCAAGTCCCTTGTCTAGGTGGCGGGGCGAAGTGACTGTGTACCAGGAGATCCTTTAAATTGCTACCCCTTCTAAATGTTATTTGGGGGTAGTCGTGAATGATGTCCCTGATGTCCGGGTCCATCATTAAAATGGGCCAATGTTTGCCCAGGATCCCACGTATTCTATCAGCACAGCCATCAAAAGTGGCTAGCAGACGGATCTTCTGGTCACCGGCTGATTTAGCCTTAGGCACCAGAAGGTCCGACCTAGCCGTATCGACCGCCCTGTGATAAGCCTGCTGAAGCACATTGTCCGGATAACCCCTATTCAGAAAGCGTGCCCTTAAATCGTTCGCCTTCTTCCTAAAGTCTGGTCCCTCGGAGCAGTTGCGCCTAAGGCGCAAATACTGGCCACATGGAATACCCCTTTTAAGGGGAATGGGGTGGCTACTGCTCCAGTGTAGGACTGAGTTGGTAGAGGTAGGCCTTCTGAAGATGGTTGTTGAGAGTTCATCGGACCCCTTTCTGAAGATGGATATATCAAGAAAGGACAGACTATTAGGGTCAGATTCATGTGTGAATCTGAGGCCTATACTGTTATGATTCAGCTTGGATACCAAACCAGAGAATGATGATTGGGAATCATTCCAGATGATAAAGACGTCGTCGATGTAACGTGCCCACAGAGCTATGGGCACGGTACTCGACGACATCTCCTCAGAGAAAACACAGGTAGCCTCCCACCAGCCCAGGAGCAGATTGGCGTAGGCCGGTGCGCAAGAACAGCCCATCGCCGTGCCCCTGAGCTGGTGGTAAAGCTTAGTACCGAAATGAAAAAAGTTATGCGTCAGTAGATACTCAAGAAGTCTCAGCACAAACTCATTGTGCTGAGAAAACTGACAGCCCCTCATACTTAGAAAATGACCCACTGCTTTGAGGCCCGCGGCATGAGGAATAGAGGAATATAATGCCTCGACATCAATACTCCCCAGAATGGCCTGGGGTTCGATGTTCACGCCGTCGAGTCTTTTAAGTAGGTCCATGGTGTCCCTGACATAAGATGGCAGGGACACCACGAAGGGCATAAGGACTTTATCAATATAAACACCCAGGTTTTGGCTAATACAGCCAACCCCCGAAACGATAGGTCTCCCTTTGAGGGGAGTTGTCCCCTTATGGACCTTCGGTAGGCTGTAGAATGTAGCATTCACTGGGTGTTTAGGATATAGAAAGTCCAATTCCTCTGCAGAGATCAGTTTTTTGGTTTTCGCATCCTGCAGGATTTCCCTCAGTTCTATTAAATAAGAGTCTGTCGGGTTAGATGGTAAAACCTCATAGGTGTTTCTGTCCCGAAGAATATGCTCACACATATTCCGATAGTCAGTAGTGTCCATGATCACTGTGTTGCCTCCTTTGTCCGAAGGCTTCACAGTGATCGTGGAGTCATTCTTGAGGGCCGTAATGGCCTCCCATTCCTCCCTGGTACAGTTGTTAACCAGGGGGGTGGATGCCACTTTTCTGAGGTCTGCTGATACAAGCTGGAGGAACACATCCAAGCATGAGATGTCACTGGATGGGGGCATCCTGGTGCTCTTGTTCCTAAGAGTCGTGAAGGGGCCCACACCAGTAATGTCACCACCCAGATCCTCCAGACTGTGTAGCAACCTAACATCCGGTAAAAGGCTTAAGGGAATCCCTAGTTCCTGACACTGCCGTTCGTCCGTGTGTTTAAAAAACTTACGCCATCTAAGTTTCCTAATGAAAAGATGTAGATCTTTAGTCCACGTGAAGGCGTCGAAGCGGCGAGTGGGGACAAAGGATAGACCCTTACTAAGTACGGCCATCTCTATGGTACTCAATGATCTCTGAGACAGGTTAATTAACCTGTCTCAGAGATCATTGAGTACCATAGAGATGGCCGTACTTAGTAAGGGTCTATCCTTTGTCCCCACTCGCCGCTTCGACGCCTTCACGTGGACTAAAGATCTACATCTTTTCATTAGGAAACTTAGATGGCGTAAGTTTTTTAAACACACGGACGAACGGCAGTGTCAGGAACTAGGGATTCCCTTAAGCCTTTTACCGGATGTTAGGTTGCTACACAGTCTGGAGGATCTGGGTGGTGACATTACTGGTGTGGGCCCCTTCACGACTCTTAGGAACAAGAGCACCAGGATGCCCCCATCCAGTGACATCTCATGCTTGGATGTGTTCCTCCAGCTTGTATCAGCAGACCTCAGAAAAGTGGCATCCACCCCCCTGGTTAACAACTGTACCAGGGAGGAATGGGAGGCCATTACGGCCCTCAAGAATGACTCCACGATCACTGTGAAGCCTTCGGACAAAGGAGGCAACACAGTGATCATGGACACTACTGACTATCGGAATATGTGTGAGCATATTCTTCGGGACAGAAACACCTATGAGGTTTTACCATCTAACCCGACAGACTCTTATTTAATAGAACTGAGGGAAATCCTGCAGGATGCGAAAACCAAAAAACTGATCTCTGCAGAGGAATTGGACTTTCTATATCCTAAACACCCAGTGAATGCTACATTCTACAGCCTACCGAAGGTCCATAAGGGGACAACTCCCCTCAAAGGGAGACCTATCGTTTCGGGGGTTGGCTGTATTAGCCAAAACCTGGGTGTTTATATTGATAAAGTCCTTATGCCCTTCGTGGTGTCCCTGCCATCTTATGTCAGGGACACCATGGACCTACTTAAAAGACTCGACGGCGTGAACATCGAACCCCAGGCCATTCTGGGGAGTATTGATGTCGAGGCATTATATTCCTCTATTCCTCATGCCGCGGGCCTCAAAGCAGTGGGTCATTTTCTAAGTATGAGGGGCTGTCAGTTTTCTCAGCACAATGAGTTTGTGCTGAGACTTCTTGAGTATCTACTGACGCATAACTTTTTTCATTTCGGTACTAAGCTTTACCACCAGCTCAGGGGCACGGCGATGGGCTGTTCTTGCGCACCGGCCTACGCCAATCTGCTCCTGGGCTGGTGGGAGGCTACCTGTGTTTTCTCTGAGGAGATGTCGTCGAGTACCGTGCCCATAGCTCTGTGGGCACGTTACATCGACGACGTCTTTATCATCTGGAATGATTCCCAATCATCATTCTCTGGTTTGGTATCCAAGCTGAATCATAACAGTATAGGCCTCAGATTCACACATGAATCTGACCCTAATAGTCTGTCCTTTCTTGATATATCCATCTTCAGAAAGGGGTCCGATGAACTCTCAACAACCATCTTCAGAAAGCCTACCTCTACCAACTCAGTCCTACACTGGAGCAGTAGCCACCCCATTCCCCTTAAAAGGGGTATTCCATGTGGCCAGTATTTGCGCCTTAGGCGCAACTGCTCCGAGGGACCAGACTTTAGGAAGAAGGCGAACGATTTAAGGGCACGCTTTCTGAATAGGGGTTATCCGGACAATGTGCTTCAGCAGGCTTATCACAGGGCGGTCGATACGGCTAGGTCGGACCTTCTGGTGCCTAAGGCTAAATCAGCCGGTGACCAGAAGATCCGTCTGCTAGCCACTTTTGATGGCTGTGCTGATAGAATACGTGGGATCCTGGGCAAACATTGGCCCATTTTAATGATGGACCCGGACATCAGGGACATCATTCACGACTACCCCCAAATAACATTTAGAAGGGGTAGCAATTTAAAGGATCTCCTGGTACACAGTCACTTCGCCCCGCCACCTAGACAAGGGACTTGGCTCGACCGTAGGCCTATGGGTTCCTTCAGGTGCAGCGGCTGTGTAGCGTGTAAAATCATCCAGACAGGGAAATCTTTCTTTAGTTCTAACCTCAATAAGTCCTTTCCGATCAAAGACTTCATTAATTGCAAGACGCAAGGTGTGATTTACAAGATTACCTGCGAGTGCAATTTGGAGTATGTGGGCAAAACGAGGCGTGAACTACGCAGACGCCTGGGTGAGCACCTTGGCGACATCGCCAATCAGAGGGACACCGTTATCTCCAGACATGTCCATGAGTGCCATCAGGGCAACCCTGGCTGTCTGAGGGCAATGGGAATCGAGAAGGTGACATATCCAATACGTGGTGGTGATTGGGACCGTGTTTTACTTCAGAGAGAATCCCGTTGGATCTATGTTTTAGGCACGGTCTCACCCACCGGTCTGAATGAACAGCTTAATTATAGCTGTTTCATCTAGGCTGCCTGTACCGATCCCCTATGCTTATATTTTTTGACTCATATGGCTTCTAATTACCCCTCACCTCACCTATTGTTATGCTATCTGCCCCCTCTCCCCTCCGTTCTGCCCTCCTGTCCTATCTGTGTGCTTTTTCCTCATTACCCCTCCCTTTGTTTACATGTGTCCGTGGACTGTCTCCCAAGCCAGGATTTCCTTAACTAATATAATTGCCTGAATGCCTCACTTATGTTTGCGCAGCCTCTCAACTTGAAGCTGCGCCATTCGGCGTTGTCGGGGAGTAGCGTCCCTGTCTCCTGGCAACTGCCGTTTGGTCTCGTATGAACAAACGGGATCGGGCGCGGTGACGTCATCACGTTCACAGGCGTCTGCAGAGTGCGCTCCCTCCCTGATGCGATCCGTCCGTTCGCGCATGCGCGGGCGCTTTGCACTTTCTTTGATGGGTGGGAATGTCCGAACCAAGCCTCGTTCTGAGGGCCGGTCTTGGTTCAAAAGGCGGTGGATTCAAACACTTCCTCAGGCTACATCAGCCCATGCGCCAGCAATATTTAACAGTGGTTAGGACAAGTATCAGTTTGCCCTCTCCACCTTGTAATTTGTTTGGCCACACTCCCTTTGTATCTAGATTGTGGTCGACTCTTGCCTCTGTGCAGTGTCCGTTTCTGACATATTGTCAGCGTTCCCTGCACAGTCTCAGCCCAGGCTCCATGTTTCCCCTGATGAGCTATTCACTCATCTATGTCTGCGAAACATGCGTGTAGGGACTAGGCAGCTGAGGGCTTATTAGGGCGCAACAATTCCAGGGGTAGGTTCCTGCTTTGGCTGATCGCGGGGTTCCGTGGTCGTGCCATCTAGGCCATTGTAGGGCCCTAGGGTATCATTAGGGTCAGCAATCCTAGCACCCCTACACCCTGTTTCATACGTCTGCCGTCATCAAATGGTGTGCACATCCATCAGCACTGGACGTGCAGTCGCGTTTCCAAGGAGCTTTTCATCCAAGCGGTAGGACCACCGGGTTTATTTTGAGTGCCGCCGAGCACAGTTTTTTGTACATGAGTTCTGGCTGTTTGCACCTACTTACCGTTTGTGTACAACCGCGCTGCTCCTTTTTGTTTCTATAATTGTATCACATTATCATGGGACCCATTATTCTATATTTTGTGTATTAAACGTTAAGTTTTAAATTTGATCACTTTTCCATTACCCTCCATTGATTCAGGTGGTCTCTAAGAAATTATCTATATTGTTGTTAAATTGTGGCTAGTTTGTAACTGCATTTATAGGTTGTTTATTGGATCAGTAGTAATCTCTTATATTATAAAAATGAGTTTCTGTTTGTCCCAACATCTGTCTGGACATTCTTTATGCGCGACCAAACGACTGGACCGATCTTCACCAAATTTGGCACACAGGTACATCAGGTGTCCGGGAAGGTTTTAGACCAGGTCTGTAGGTCAGCTTTAGGCTAAGGCTACACGATGACATGCATAGCTCAGCAGACAGTATCGCACAATAGACTTAGATACATAGCAGACAGTATCACACATGATAGGATTAGATACACAGCTCAGCAGACAGTATCACACAGGATAGGATTAGATACACAGCTCAGCAGACAGTATCACACAGGATAGGATTAGATACATAGCTCAGCAAGGATTAGATACACAGCTCAGTGGACAGTATCACACAGTATAGGATTAAATACACAGCTCAGCAGACTTTATCACACAGGATAGGATTAGATACACAGCTTAGCAGACAGTATCACACAACATAAGATTAGATACACAGCTCAGCAGACAGTATCGCACAGGATAGGATTAGATACAAAGCTCAGCAGGCAGTATCACACAGGATAGGATTAGATACACAGTTCAGCAGACAGTATCATACAGGATACGATTAGATACATAGCTCAGCGGACAGTATCACACAGGATAGGATTAGATATACAGCTCAATAGACAGTTGGGCGGGGTGCTGTAGAGGTCACTGTTATGGGGGATACTGTCGATATCTTTTAACGACACACAGAAACATTAAATGAAACAAATGAAATATACCAATACGAAGCTGGGTCCTTCTGATAGTCAGTGATAAATCTTAAACCAAAATTAGATTTACAGACTGTTTTCCTACTATAAACCAGTATTTGATACATATGAATGTATTAAAAGAAAGCAAATAACTTAGGCTACTTTCACACTAGTGGCAGCCTTCTCTGGGGCTGGACAAGACTTCCGGCGGCAATGTGCACTAGTGGCAGCACGGATCCGGTAGGCTGTTCACCCGCCGAAACAGCCTGCTGGAGAAGGCTGCCGCTAGTGTGAAACTGAATTTAAAGAGAATTGAGAACCGCACACTACTATTTAATATTCTGGTGCCGGTCAAGGGCTGCAAGCAGCCAATATACATGAAAATAAAATTGTGAAACTAGCCTCAGAAGAGCAACAAGCAAAGTTTTGCAGACGGAAGTGAGGTTTGCGCGTGTGCAGTAAAGTGTAATTTTGCAGACAAGTTCACAGTTGAACACAAGGCTATAGTTCAACACAAGATTGTAGGACATTCAAGGAAAAAGTGTCACTAGGAAGGCAGTGCAATCTTCTGGCAGCATCGTTTAGAGGAAAAGGAGCTGATCAGGTTGATAAATAGTTTTGAGGGAGAAGATTAAATATAACTTATAATTTCATACATTTAAATTTCTGTTCTTTCAGAGCTCAAGACAGTCTATCTGGCTATTATCTCAGTGACTGATAGCATTCTCTGTGTAAGGAAAAGGTAGTTATGACATATAATAGATCAGCATTTAAAAAAAGGCAAGATATGTATCTAATGATAAATGTTTTGTAATTTAATGGTGTATAAACTATCTGTAAAAGGTTGAACTTGATGGAGGTGTGTCTTGCAAGATTGCATTGTGTATTTTATAATAAAATTATTTTAGTCTGGCAGACAATGATCTAGAAATTCTTTATAGAAATAGACTTGCTCTACCCACAAGTCTTCTAAAATAAACTCTCTCTTTCCCTGGTAGATGACTTCACTATCAGTTTTGCCGCCATTTGACAATCCACATGACTGCCAAATCAGCTGTTACCTTGTAGCTTCTGTACTGGAATATGACTGTGGCACAATATAGTTCTGTCTATCGTGCACCAGACAGAGTTGGTAACTGCAATTACTGTCCACTACACTATGGGTGGAACTGTGTAGTTGCAGTGCAAACATTTGGACCTACAAGATAACAGCTGATCAGCATGACCCTGGCCGATCTTATAGGCCATCAATATGAAAATCCTGGAAACCCTTTTAAGTCTAAGGGCATCAGACTTATATTAATATCAATATCTTTTAAATTGTCAAGAACTTTTCACACAGTTTTGCATAAATCAATAGTACAAGTGATTATAAGGAAATTAATAATTTTATCAGAGAAAAATCCTCTGTTCTAGAGTTATCAGCTATTTCTTTTCATCCATTTTCTCAAATGACTTTGTCTTTAAAAATCATGAGAAATTCTTTGTAGACAGCTGCTGCTCACTGGAGGATCAAATCACTCACAAGTCTATGGAAAGGGGAATGTGCAGGAATTAAATAAGACACAAGAGAACACACAAACAGCCACAACGACTAGGCAGTTTAATAGAAAGTTTATGACTCAGCCCAAATGTTATATTTACATCCATACAGGTCAGTGGTTCTCCATAAGGTTCCCCATGATCCTGAGACTGCTTCTGAGTGAGTTTGAGAAAGTTAAACAGATTCTCCTTTACTTTCTGTGTGCAGTAAATGGGAGTTAGTCTCTACCTACAGATCTGTGAAAAATGCAAAATAGATATTCAGCATACACAGGGGAAAACTGGTAATAAATGTCAAATGCAAGTCATACAACTGGAAGAAATAGTGTTATTTCTCATGTACACACTGTGCTACTGATCAATGCAAAGTTTGTTGGAAGGTATACTTTAAAAAACCTTTAAAGAAAGAGTATATCATCATTTCGTTCTTAAGTACCTGTCACTTCAAAAGTGCCCCACTCTACTTTTTTCTACTGATGTTGAGAAAATGATGGCTAACCTAGGAGACGTCAAAACATTTGCGTGTTAAATGCTTTTACTGAGGGAATAAAGCTCTCATACCTGTGAAAACTGACACCTTAAGAAACCAGAACCAACAACAGCAGTTGTGAAGGGATGTACAAGGATATACCAGGAGTGGGGGTGGATTAGCATTGTTGTTCTCTGCTATAAAGTGCTTATCATTCCTTAGTTATCCCTAAACACACAAGGTGTGTAGAAAACATGTCACAGGGTATTTTAGTTGATTAAGAACTGTTTGTCCTAGAAAAGTGACATACATTCCAGTGATATTTTTCATTAAAGATAAATTAAAAGATTATTCGAGAACTGAAAATATTTTAATAATTATTATCTGGAATAAAGTGCATCACAGGAAGTGTAGTAAATGTTAACATGTAGTAAAAGAAGGTTAAATTGTGCAAAAAAATATCACTAAAATTAAGAACTGTAAGAGAATTATAAAAACTCCTTAGGCTACTTTCACACTGGCGTTTTGAATTCCGTTTGTGAGATCCGTTTCAGGGCTCTCACAAACGGTTCAAAACGGATCAGTTCAGCCCCAATGCATTCTGAATGGATAAGGATCAGTTCAGAATGCATCAGTTTGGCTCCGTTCCGCCTCAATTCCGCTCTTGAGGCGGACACCAAAATGCTGCTTGCAGCGTTTTGATGTCCGTCTGGCGATGCGGAGCCAAACGGATCCGTCCTGACTTACAATGTAAGTCAATGGGGGCGGATACGATTTCACTGACACAATGTAGTGCAATTTAAAACAGATCCGTCCCCTATTGACTTTCAATGTAAGTCAGGAAGGATCCGTTTTGACTTTGTTCTTTATAATGCAAACTGATCCGTTCTGAACAGATACAATCGTTTGCATTATAGGTGCGGATCCGTCTGTGCAGATAGCAGACGGATCCGCACCTAAAGCAGGTGTGAAAGTAGCCTTATTCAGTGGTCTGACCTTTGAAGTACTTTAGCTAAACAGATATTTAAAGGGGTTGTCCGTCCGTAGAGCTGACTACCCTTGGGATCCTAACCTGTGGCCCTTAACAAAAAAAAAACACTACTCACCTCTCTGTGTTCCTGCTGCTGCTCCATTCATGGCATTTTCAGTCCCCGCCGGACCAAGAAAGGCTTGTCACATAAATGCTACAGCCTATCACAGACCTTAGCAGTCATAGCTTGAATTATATATATCGCAGCTGTCATTGAACCAAGCTGATTCTGTTCCAGGTGAGTGGTTTTTTTTCCATTTAAGGGAAACAGGTTAAGACCCAAGGGGTTATCAGCTTCACAGGCTGGTTACCCCTTTAAAGTTTTTTTTTTGCTTTTAGGTCATAAGGTTTCATCACCAAGTAAATTAAAAGTTCTATGATTTCTCTTTTCAGAATTTCAGGCTAAAACTTTTCATAGCTCTTAACTCCTTAAGGACACAGCCTTATTTCACCTTAAGGACCAGGCCATTTTTTGCAAATCTGACCAGTGTCACTTTAAATGCTGATAACTTTAAAATGCTTTGACTTATCCAGGCCATTCTGAGATTGTTTTTTCGTCACATATTGTACTTCATGACACTGGTAAAATGAAGTAAAAAAAAAATCATTTTTATTTATAAAAAAATACCAAATTTAGCAAAAAATTAAAAAAAAATTGCAAATTTCCAAGTTTCAATTTCTCTACTTCTATAATACATAGTAATACCTCCAAAAATTGTTATTACTTACATTCCCCATATGTCTACTTCATGTTTGGATCATTTTGGGAATGATATTTTTTTTTTTTGGGGATGTTAGAAGGCTTAGAAGTTTAGAAGCAAATCTTGAAATTTTTCCGAAAATTTCAAAAACCCTATTTTTAGGGACCAGTTCAGGTCTGAAGTCACTTTGCGAGGCTTACATAATAGAAACCACCCAAAAATGACCCCATTCTAGAAACTACACCCCTCAAGGTATTCAAAACTGATTTTACAAACTTTGTTAACCCTTTAGGTGTTCCACAAGAATTAATGGAAAATAGAGATACAATTTCAAAATGTCACTTTTTTGGCAGATTTTCCATTAATTTTTTTTTTTGGGTTACAAAGCAAGGGTTAACAGCCAAAACAAACTCAATATTTATGGCTCTGATTCTGTAGTTTCCAGAAACACCCCATATGTGGTCGTAAACCGCTGTACGGGCACACGGCAAGGCGCAGAAGGAAAGGAATGCCATACGGTTTTTTGAAGGCAGATTTTGCTGGACTGTTTTTTTTGACACCATGTCCCATTTGAAGCCCCCCTGATGCACCCCTAGAGTAGAAACTCCATAAAAGTGACCCCATCTAAGAAACTACACCCCTCAAGGTATTCAAAACTGATTTTACAAACGTCGTTAACCCTTTAGGTGTTCCACAAGAGTTATTGGAAAATAGAGATACAATTTAAAAATTTCACTTTTTTGGAGATTTTCTATTTTAATATTTTTTTTTACTTTTACAAAGCAAGGTTAACAGCCAAACAAAACTCAATATTTATGGCCCTGATTCTGTAGTTTACAGAAACACCCCATATGTGGTCGTAAACTACTGTACATGCACATGACAGGGCGCAGAAGGAAAGGAATGCCATATGGTTTTTGGAAGGCAGATTTTGCTGGACTATTTTTTTTTACACCATGTCCCATTTGAAGCCCCCCTGATGCACCCCTAGAGTAGAAACTCCAAAAAAGTGACCCCATTTTACAAACTACGGGATAGGGTGGAAGTTTTGTTGGTACTAGTTTAGGGTACATATGATTTTTGGTTGCTCTATATTACACTTTTTGTGAGGCAAGATAACAAGAAATAGCTGTTTTGGCACCGTTTTTATTTTTTGTTATTTACAACATTCATCTGACAGGTTAGGTCATGTGGTATTTTTATAGACCAGGTTGTCACGGATGCGGCGATACCTAATATGTATACATTTTTTTTATTTATGTAAGTTTTACACGCTGATTTCATTTTGGAAGCAAAAAAAATCATGTTTTAGTGTTTCCATAGTCTGAGAGCCATAATTTTTTCAGTTTTGGGGCGATTACCTTGGGTAGGGTAGGATTTTTGCAGGATGAGATGACGGTTTTATTGTCACTATTTTGGGGTGCGTGTGACTTTTTGATCGCTTAATATTACACATTTTGTTATGTAAGGTGACAAAAAATGGTTTATTTAGCACAGTTTTTATTTAAATTTTTTTACAGTGTTCATCTGAGGGAATAGGTCATGTGATATTTTTATGGAGCCGGTCGATACGGACGCGTCAATACCTAATATGTATACTTTTTTTTTATTTATGTAAGTTTTACACAATGATTTCATTTTTGAACCAAAAGAAAATAATGTTTTAGTGTTTCCATAGTCTGAGAGTCATAATTTTTTCAGTTTTTGGGCGATTACCTTGGGCAGGGTATTATTTTTGCGGGATGAGATGACGGTCTTATTGGCACTATTTTGGGGTGCGTGTGACTTTTTGATCGCTTGCTATTACACATTTTGTGATGTAAGGTGACAAAAAATGGTTTATTTAGCACAGTTTTTATTTTAAATTTTTTACGGTGTTCATCTGAGGGGTTAGTTCATGTGATATTTTTATAGAGCCGGTCGATACGGACGCGGCGATACCTAATATGCATACTTTTCTTTTATTTATGTAAGTTTTACACAATAATATAATTTTTGAAACAAAAAAATGATGTTTTAGTGTCTTCATATTCTGAGCCATAGTTTTTTTATTTTTTGGGCGATTGTCTCAGGTAGGGGCTAATTTTTTGCGGGATGAGGTGACGGTTAGATTGGTACTATTTTGGTGGGCAAACGCCTTTTTGATCGCTTGCTGCTGTACTTTTTGTGATGTAAGGTGACCAAAAAATTGTTTATTTAGCACAGTTTTTTTTTTTTTTTTTTTACGGTGTTTATCTGAGGGGTTAGGTCATGTGATATGTTTATAGAGCCGGTCTATACGGACGCAGCGATACCTAATATGTATACTTTTATTTTCCCCCTATTTATTACCAATTTTACTTTATTTGGGGAAAATGACGTTTTTGTTTATTTTTACTTGAAACATTAAATTTTTTGGGGGGAAAACAAATTGTGCCAGGTCTGGTCACAGGTCAAGCCTGCACACCCAGTAGTCAAGGGGTTCCTCGCTTCTCAGAGCGTCCACATGGGCCGTTAACCTGATGTAGTCGGACACCTGTCGGTCTAGGCGTTCCTTGAGGCTGGATCGGAGAGAGGCTGTCGATGGGTTGGCTGCAAGAATGATCTCATCTCCAAAGTGAAGAACACATCTTCAAACCGGACACCTGTCGGTCTAGGCGTTCCCTGAGGCTGGATCGGAGAGAGGCTGTCGATGGGTTGGCTGCAAGAATGATCTCATCTCCGAAGTGACCAACACATCTTCAAACTGCCCTCTTCTTGCATGCACGGTAGGATTGGTACCCGCAACTGTTTCTCTGTGGGTGGAAATTCCTCTGCCAGCGCCTGCTACAGCAGAATGCAGCATCTCTCGAAGCAAGGCCTGGAAATGCTGCATTCTGACAGGCTTCTGCGATGCTGGTAACATATGCGCCATTTTGTGTTTGTACGGGGGGGGGTCTAAGTATGTTGCCACCCAGTACTGGTCCTTGCCCTTTATGCTTTTTATATGGTGGTCCCTCTTCAAACACTGGAGCATGAAGCCCCCCATTTGCACTAAATTGTAAGTGATGGAGAGCCCTGGCTCCTGCTTATCTCCCATCCACGGACAACACCAGGGATCCTAGAAAAGTTAAAAGCCTGCTCTTCTTGCTCCTCCTCCTCCCCCCAGGCACCATCCTCCTCTGACTCCTCTTTCGACTCCTGCTGACTTGTCTCAGATAAAGTCCCCCCCCCCCCCCCGGGATTTCATTCAGCATTGTGACTTCCTCATCTTCCAGCTCCTGCTCCTCGACGGCTTGATCAATGACAAGACGCAATGCACGCTCCAGAAAGAAAGTGTAAGGTACAATGTCACTGATAGCACTCTGGCTGTGACTGACCAGTTTGGTGATCTCATCAAATGGCCGCAGAAGTCTGCTTGTGTCGCGCATGAGCAGCCACTGGCACGGTGGAAAAAAAACAAGCTCAATAGAACCTGTCCTGTCTCAGAGTTCGTACAGGTAGTCATTAACGGCACGTTTCTGCTGGAGCAGACTATCAAGCATATACAAGGTGGAGTTCTAGCATGTCAGGCAGTCACAAATCAGACGTCTGAAGGGCAAGTGGTGTCCCCTCCTCTTCCTCTCTTGTGGGCACCCATGTGACATCCATCGACACTTCATTATCGTCACCTTCACCACCACTGATATTAGAGATCTCAGAGTAGGCAGCAACAGCGGGGACCTCCGTCTTTGGGCAGATCTGGGTACTGTCGTCAGACCGCTGGGTGGCGGCTGTTGCTACCTCATCCGATACCAAGAATGGTTGCGCATCGGTAAGGTCTGGGAATGGATGGGAAAATAAATCCTCTGACTCGAGCGGAGGGGCTATGGTGGTGGTGGTGTCTTTGGGGGTGCACAGAGAGTGAGGAGGGTGCAGATACAGAGGATCAGGAGGGTGCAGAAGCGGAATGCTGAGTAAGCCACTCAACCAAGTCTGGTGTGTCCTTTGACGTAATCGCACGCACCTTCTCCAACTTCCCACTTAGGCTCCGGCCTGGTGTACCTGCCCGACCTCTACCACTCCTGCGGAATGGCCTGACTCTTCCTCTGCGTGTCATTTTCAAAATGACCTTTTGACAAAGTCCCTATAGAAGAGCAGTATTTGTGGAAGCAGGTATATCAAACCCCTTAATCCGTTTTTTGGGGGGCAACAGGTATAACACACCAGTTGCAATTAGTTGTTCCAATAGCGTTTGTCCCTTTTTATAGCTGCGGTATCGCAGCAGAACCGCTCACAACTGCTGCACAATACAAATGCACTATATAGAAAGTACAGTTGCAAGAAAAAGTATGTGAACCCTTTGGAATTATATGGATTTCTGCACAAATTGGTCATAAAATGTGATCTGATCTTCATCTAAGTCACAACAATAGACAATCACAGTCTGCTTAAACTAATAAAACACAAAGAATTAAATGTTACCATGTTTTTATTGAACACACCATGTAAGCATTCACAGTGCAGGTGGAAAAAGTATGTGAACACTTGGATTTAATAACTGGTTGAACCTCCTTTGGCAGCAATAACTTCAACCAAACGTTTCCTGTAGTTGCAGATCAGACATGCACAACGGTCAGGAGTAACTCTTGACCATTCCTCTTTACAGAACTGTTTCAGTTCAGCAATATTCTTAGAATGTCTGGTGTGAATCGCTTTCTTGAGGTCATGCCACAGCATCTCAATCGGGTTGAGGTCAGGACTCTGACTGGGCCACTCCAGAAGGCGTATTTTCTTCTGTTTAAGCCATTCTGTTGTTGATTTACTTCTATGCTTTGGGTCGTTGTCCTGTTGCAACACCCATCTTCTGTTGAGCTTCAGCTGGTGGACAGATGGCCTTAAGTTCTCCTGCAAAATGTCTTGATAAACTTGGGAATGAATTTTTCCTTTGATGATAGCAATCCAGGCCCTGAGCAGCAAAGCAGCCCCAAACCATGATGCCCCCACCATCATACTTCAAAGTTGGGATGAGGTTTTGATGTTGGTGTACTGTGCCTCTTTTTCTCCGAACATAGTGTTGTGTGTTTCTTCCAAACAACTCAACTTTGGTTTCATCTGTCCACAGAATATTTTGCCAGTACTGCTGTAGAACATCCAGGTGCTCTTGTGCAAACTGTAAACGTGCAGCAATGTTTTTTTGGGACAGCAGTGGCTTCCTCTGTGGTATCCTACCATGAAATCCATTCTTGTTTAGTGTTTTACCTATCGTAGATTCGCTAACAGGGATGTTAGCATATGCCAGAGACTTTTGTAAGTCTTTAGCTGACACTCTAGGATCCTTCTTCACCTCATTGAGCAGTCTGTGCTGTGCTCTTGCAGTCATCTTTACAGGACGGCCACTCCTAGGGAGAGTAGCAGCAGTGCTGAACTTTCTCCATTTATAGACAATTTGTCTTACCGTGGACTGATGAACAGCAAGGCTTTTGGAGATACTTTTATAACCCTTTCCAGCTTTATGCAAGTCAACAATTCTTAATCGTAGGTCTTCTGAGCGCTCTTTTGTGCAAGGCATCATTCACATCAGGCAATGCTTCTTGCGAAAAGCAAACCCAGAACTGGTGTGTGTTTTTTATAGGGCAGGGCAGCTGTAACCAACACCTCCAATCTCATCTTATTGATTGGACTCCAGTTGGCTGACACCCTGCCTCAATCAGTTTTTTTGGGAGGCAACTGGTATATCACACCCGTTGCAATTAGTTGTTCCAATAGCATTTGTCCTTCTGTATAGCTGCGGTATCTTAGCAGAACCACACACAGCTGCTGCACAATACAAATGCACTATATAGAAAGTATATTTTAGGTATATCACACCCCTGCCTCAATCAGTTTTTTTGGAGGGCAACTGGTATATCACAACAGTTGCAATTAGTTGTTCCAATAGCGTTTGTCCCTCTGTATGGCTGCGGTATCGCTGCAAAACCGCACACACCTGCTACACAATACAAATGCACTATATAGAAATTATATTATAGGTATATCACACCGCTGCCTCAATCATTTTTTTGGAGGGCAACTGGTATATAGAAACATAGAAACATAGAAACATAGAATGTGTCGGCAGATAAGAACCATTTGGCCCATCTAGTCTGCCCAATATACTAAATACTATGGGGAGCCCCTGGCTTTATCTTATATGAAGGATGGCCTTATGCCTATCCCATGCATGCTTAAACTCCTCCACTGTATTTGCAGCTGCCACTTCTGCAGGAAGGCTATTCCATGCATCCACTACTCTCTCAGTAAAGTAATACTTCCTGATATTACTTTTAAACCTTTGCCCCTCTAATTTAAAACTATTTCCTCTTGTAGCAGTTTTTCTTCTTTTAAATATTCTTTCCTCTTTTACCTTGTTGATTCCCTTTATGTATTTAAAAGTTTCTATCATATCCCCTCTGTCTCGTCTTTCTTCCAAGCTATACATGTTAAGGTCCTTTAATCTTTCCTGGTAAGTTTTATCCTGCAATCCATGTACCAGTTTAGTAGCTCTTCTCTGAGCTCTCTCCAAAGTATCAATATCCTTCTGGAGATATGGTCTCCAGTACTGAGCACAATACTCCAAATGAGGTCTCACTAGTGCTCTGTAGAGCGGCATGAGCACCTCCCTCTTTCTACTGGTAATTCCTCTTGCTATACACCCAAGCATTCTGCTAGCATTTCCTTCTGCTCTGTGACATTGTCTGCCTACCTTTAAGTCTTCTGAAATAATGTTTCCTAAATCCCTTTCCTCAGATACTGAGGTTAGGACTGTATCACTGATTTTATATTCTGCTCTTGGGTTTTTACGTCCCAGGTGCATTATCTTGCACTTATCAACATTAAATTTTAGTTGCCAGATTTTTGACCATTCCTCTAGTTTTCCTAAGTCCTTTTCCATTTGGTGTATTCCTCCAGGAACATCAACCCTGTTACAAATCTTTGTGTCATCAGCAAAAAGACACACCTTACCATTGAGGCCTTCTGCAATTTCGATGACAAAGATATTAAACAATATGGGTCCCAGAACAGATCCCTGAGGTACCCCACTGGTACCTAAGATGAGCCCTACGTAGTGAACGGGGCGGTGGGATCACTAGTCCGCACCACTGACACTAAGAGGAAAACACCAAGGAGAGGACAGACAATACAGACAAACATATAATCCCAGGTGGGCGACAACAGCAGACCACCAAGGCCCAACAGGGATCCGGAGGGTAACGTTCTGGAACAACAACCAGGGAACACAGCCACACAGCTCCAGTGGGTCAGTATAGAAGTCCAGGCAGGAAGCTCTATATCTGGCAACCAGAGAAGTGAGAGATGGGAATATAAGGAGGTTGGGATTGCTGGACAAGAAACAGCTGAGGAGGAGAAGCTACGGATCCCTGAGTGAGCCAAAAAGGATTGCAAGGCAAACCCAGAAAGCTACCATTAATAAACAGCACTGTCTTTAGACATAGAGCGCGCAGCCACCCGCTGCGACTTCCTGACCCCGGGTATAACGGCGTCAGGCATGGCTCTTGACACCCTCGTGACAGTACCCCCCTCTCTACAAGGGGCCTCCGGACACTCAGGACTAGGTCTCTCAGGATGAGAGGCATGAAAAGCCCGAACTAACCTGTCGGCGTTTACCTCAGACGCTGGAACCCACATTCTTTCCTCGGGACCGTAACCCCTCCAATGCACCAGATATTGAAGAGAGCGGCGGACCCGACGAGAATCAACAATTTTGGATATTTGAAACTCTAGATTACCATCCACAACAACAGGAGGAGGTGGCAGCGGTGACGGTTCTAGAGGTGGAACATACTTCTTGAGTAACGACTTATGGAAGACGTTATGGATTTTAAAAGTCTGAGGTAGCTCCAGGCGAAAAGCCACGGGGTTAATGATGGCTACTATTTTGTAAGGGCCAATGAACCTAGGACCCAATTTCCAAGAGGGAACCTTTAATTTAATATTCCTAGTAGACAATCACACATAGTCATTCACTCCTAGGTCCGGACCTGGCGACAGTCTCTTATCAGCCATGCATTTGTATTTACCTCCCATATTTTTCAAATTAGCTTGCACTTTCTGCCATACAGAAGAAAGAGATGACGAAAACCGTTCCTCTTCGGGAACCCCAGAAGACCCCCCCTCTTTGAAAGTACAGAATTGGGGATGAAAACCATATGCACCAAGAAATGGTGACTTGCCAGTAGATTTCTGACGGCGATTATTTATGGCAAACTCGGCTAACGGTAAATATGATGACCACACCTCTTGGTTTTCAGACACGAAACATCTTAGATATGTCTCAAGGTTTTGGTTGGTACGCTCAGTCTGTCCATTCGACTGAGGATGGAAAGCTGAGGAAAAGGACAAGTGTACCCCCAAACGGGAACAAAAAGCTTTCCAAAATTTAGAAATAAACTGGGTTCCCCGATCCGAAACAACATCGGAAGGGACCCCGTGAAGCTTCACGATTTCACTGATGAATACCTGAGCAAGAGTCTTAGCATTAGGTAGTGCGGGTAACGCAATGAAGTGTACCATTTTGCTAAACCTGTCCACTACTACCAAGATAATTGTTTTACCCGCAGACAAAGGTAAGTCAGTGATAAAATCCATTGACAGATGTGTCCATGGCCTATTGGGAATGACAAGTGGCAATAAAGACCCTGCAGGACGTGTATGAGAGACTTTCGCGCGCGCACAAGTAGAACAGGAAGACACAAAATCCATTACATCCTGACGCAACCTTGGCCACCAAAAACGACGAGACAATAGCTCCAAGGTTGCTTTACTACCCGGGTGCCCAGCAAATGCCGAATTATGATGTTCCTTTAATAATTCGAGACGCAGGTTTAACGGTACAAACAATTTCTCTGAGGGGCAAGAGACCGGGGCGTCCCCCTGGGCCTCTAACACCTTCCCCTCCAGAACAGAGTGTACCGCAGAGACAACCACTCCTCTTTGTAGAATGGGTAACGGATCACTCACATTACCCCCTCCAGGGAAACAACGAGATAGTGCATCTGCCTTGGTATTTTTTGCCCCAGGACGATAGGTAATAACAAAGTTAAACCTGGTAAAAAATAGCGACCACCTAGCTTGTCTAGGGGTGAGACGCTTAGCTAATTCGAGGTACAGAAGGTTTTTGTGGTCCGTAATCACAGTGACGGGGTGGATTTCCCCCTTTAAAAAGTGACGCCATTCTTCAAATGCTAGTTTAATAGCTAATAGTTCCCTATTGCCAATATCATAGTTCTTCTCTGCTGTAGATAGTTTTTTAGAAAAGAACGCACAAGGACGCCATTTGCCAGGAGACGGACCCTGAGACAGCACAGCCCCAACTCCCACCTCTGACGCATCAACTTCAACAATAAAAGGCTGGGAGACATCAGGTTGGATTAGTACAGGTGCCGAGGTAAACCTCTCTTTTAGAGAGGAAAAAGCAATTTTAGCGGCGTCAGACCATTTAGAAAAATCAGTCCCCTTCCTAGTCATGTCAGTAAGGGGTTTTACAATCACCGAATAATTTTTAATGAACTTTCTATAGAAATTTGCGAAGCCCAAGAACCGTTGCAGTGCTTTGAGGTTCTCAGGAAGATCCCAATCTAAAATTGCCTGGACCTTCCTAGGATCCATACGGAAACCTGAAGCAGATAATAAATAACCTAGGAACTGTATTTCCTGAACGGCAAAGACACACTTTTCAATTTTAGCATATAATTTATTCGTCCGTAGGACCTGCAGTACCTGTCTGACATGCACCTCATGTGTTTTCAGATCAGACGAATAAATTAAAATATCATCTAGGTATATCACCACAAACCTGCCGATAAGATGACTAAAAATGTCATTAACGAAATGTTGGAAGACAGCAGGAGCATTGGTCAGACCGAAAGGCATGACTAGATTTTCATAATGCCCCTCAGGGGTGTTAAAAGCTGTCTTCCACTCATCCCTTTCCTTGATACGAATCAGATTGTAGGCCCCCCTAAGATCAAGTTTGGAGAACCACCTAGCACCCGCAATCTGATTAAACAGGTCAGGAATGAGAGGAAGAGGGTATGGGTCTCGGATGGTTATCCGGTTTAATTCGCGAAAATCTAGGCAAGGACGTAGGCCCCCATCTTTCTTTTTAACGAAGAAAAACCCTGCAGCCAGGTGAAGAAGAGGGTCTGATGTGTTCCTTAGCCAAGCTCTCAGAGATATAATCTTTCATGGCTTGTCTCTCCGGACCCGAAAGATTATATAACCTGGTCTTGGGTAATTTTGCACCGGGAATCAGGTTAACCGGGCAATCATAAGGACGGTGAGGTGGTGACTTCTGGCAACCCTTTTCAGAAAAAACGTCCTCAAAGTCCAAAACAAATGTAGGTAGGGTAGCTATGGAGGCGACTAAGGAATTGCTATTTAAGCAATTTTCTCTGCAATGCTCACTCCACTCCAATATCTCCCTGGCCTGCAAATCCACCACTGGATTGTGCGCTACCAACCAGGGAAGACCCAACACCACAGGAGTGGGAAGCCCCTCCAGAACATAACATGAAAGCCACTCGTTATGGTGGTCCCCTACCTGAAGGTGTAAGTTATGGACAATGTGAGTGAGGTTTCTCTGAGACAGAGGAGCAGAATCAATAGCGAATATGTGAATAGGTCTCTGTAGCGTACAGAGAGACAAACCCATAGTGTGGGCAAAATGGGCATCTATCAAATTTACTCCTGCTCCACTGTCTAGAAAAAAAGAAATAGTCTCCGCCTTAACACCAAAAACAACAACCGCTGGCAACACAAATTGCGATGTTCGTATGGAGGAAACGTATACACCCCAGCTGACATCCTCCACACAGCCTGGGGTTAGTAGTTTTCCGACGGTCTTTTGTTTTTGAGAAAGGAAGGACAGACATTAATAAAATGACCCCTCTCTCCACAGAAAAAACAAACCCCACGCCTACGGCGAGCCTCAGGAGGACGGACCTGACGAGTAGTTCCTCCTAGCTGCATAGGCTCGTCTAAGTCCGTACCGACTAACTGCTGCTTGGGAGGGGTTACCAGTTGCTCCGGATTTATCAATCTGTCCCTAAGACGTCTATCTATCCTGATAGAAAGGGACATAACTGCATCAAGGGAAAAGGGAGTCTCATACAGCGCAAGCGCATCCTTAATCCTTTCGGATAGCCCAGAGCAGAACTGACTCCTGAGAGCCGGGTCGTTCCACTGGGTATCCGTAGCCCACCTACTGCTGAGCAATACTCCTCTACTGGCCGCTTTCCCTGTAGGAGTCTCTGTAACTTTGATTCAGCCAGTGCGATTCGGTCAGGGTCATCATATATGAGACCCAAGGCCCCAAAAAATTCATCCACTGACCGGAGAGCCTGGGAATCAGTGGGTAAAGAGAACGCCCAGGATTGCGGGTCCCCCTGAAGCAGGGAAATAACAACCCCCACCCGCTGTTCTTCATTACCAGAGGAGTAAGGGCGCAGTTTAAAATATAATTTACAGGCGTCACGGAACGTCACAAATTTGTCCCTTCCCCCAGAAAATCTGTCAGGAAGAGCAACCTTGGGTTCCGCAACAACCTGGTTACCTGTAGCAACCGCTGGGCTTGCGGTCTGTAGCAATTGCTGCTGTTGCTGGAGGACCGACGCCTTCAATCCTGCCACCTCCAAAGACAGGCCTTGAAGTTGCTTTGACAAAGCAGCAATTGGATCCATACTGGATTCTAAGTAGGTAGAAAGAATATTTTTTTTTTTTTTTTTTTTTTACCTACACAAAATAAGGGCCAGATATAATGTAATGACCGGCGTCACGCAAAGGGAGGGAAATGGGAAGGCCCTGTACAAGGGAGAGGGAAAGATGGTGACCCCTGACTCACCTTGCGGCTGGCACCTGACTGCCCTGACGTCCCTAGACGGGTTCCTCACCCGTACGCCGATCACGTGCCTAAACCCTGGCTTTCCCTAAGATGAGCCCTACGTAGTGAACGGGGCGGTGGGATCACTAGTCCGCACCACTGACACTAAGAGGAAAACACCAAGGAGAGGACAGACAATACAGACAAACATATAATCCCAGGTGGGCGACAACAGCAGACCACCAAGGCCCAACAGGGATCCGGAGGGTAACGTTCTGGAACAACAACCAGGGAACACAGCCACACAGCTCCAGTGGGTCAGTATAGAAGTCCAGGCAGGAAGCTCTATATCTGGCAACCAGAGAAGTGAGAGATGGGAATATAAGGATGTTGGGATTGCTGGACAAGAAACAGCTGAGGAGGAGAAGCTACGGATCCCTGATGAGCCAAAAAGGTTTGCAAGGCAAACCCAGAAAGCTACCATTAATAAACAGCACTGTCTTTAGACATAGAGCGCGCAGCCACCCGCTGCGACTTCCTGACCCCGGATATAACGGAGTCAGGCGTGGCTCTTGTCACCCTCGTGACAGATATACGCCAGTTTTCCGGCATACAGTGCCTTGATAAAGTATTCACCCCCTTGACTTTTATCGTATTTTGTTACATTACAGCCTTAAATTCAATGTTTTGTTAATCTGATTTTATGTGATGGATCAAAACACAATAGTCTAAGTTGGTGAAGTGAAATGAGAAAAATATATAAATAAAACTATTATTTAGATATAGAAAACAGATAATTGACATGTGCATATGTATTCACCCCCTTTGTTAGGAAGCCCATAAAAAGCTTTGGTACAACCAATTACCTTCAGAAGTCACATAATTAGTGAAATGATGTCACCTGTATGCAATCTAAGTGTCACGTGATCTGTCATTACATATACACACCTTTTTTGAAAGGCCCCAGAGGCTGCAACACCTAAGCAAGAGGCATCACTAACCAAACACTGCCATGAAGACCAAGGAACTCTCCAAACAAGTAAGGGACAATGTTGTCAGGGTTAGGTTATAAAAAAAATCCAAATCTTTGATGATGCCCATCAAATCTATCATAACCAAATGGAAAGAACATGGCACAACAGCAAACCTGCCAAGAGACGGCCGCCCACTAAAACTCACGGACCAGGCAAGGAGGGCATTAATCAGAGAGGCAGCACAGATACCAAAGGTAATCCTGAAGGAGCTGCAGAGTTCCACAGCAGAGACTGGAGTATCTGTACATAGGACGACAATAAGCTGTACGCTCCATAGTGTTGGACTTTAAGGCAGAGTGGCCAGAAGAAAGCCATTACTTTCAGCTAAAAACAAAAAGGGTATGTTGTGAGTTTGCAAAAAGGCATGTGGGAGACTCCCAAAATGTATGGAGGAATGTGCTCTGGTCTGAGGAGACTAAAATTGAACTTTTCAGCCATCAAAGAAAACGCTATGTCTGGCGCAAACCCAACACATCACATCACCCAAACAACACCATCCCCACAGTGAAACATGGTGGTGGCAGCATCATGCTGTGAAGATGTTTTTCAGTAGCCGGGACTGGGAAACTGGTCAGAGTTGAGGGAAATATGGATAGTGCTAAATACAGGGATATTCTTGAGCAAAACCTGTCCCACTCTGTGCATGATTTGGGGCTAGGACGGAGGTTCACCTTCCAGCAGGACAATGACCCCAAAAACACTGCTAAATCAACATTTGACTGGTTTGAGGGGAAACATGTAAATGTGTTGGAATGGCCTAGTCAAAGCCCAGATCTCAATCCAATAGAAAATCTGTGGTCAGACTTAAAGATTGCTGTTCACAAGTGCAAACCATCCAACCTGAAGGAGCTGGAGTAGTTTTGCAAGGATGAATGGGCAAAAATCCCAGTGGTAAGATGTGGCAAGCTCATAGAGACTTATCCAAAGTGACTTGGAGCTGTGATTGCCACAAAAGGTGGCTCTACAAAGTAATGACTTTAGGGGGTGAATAGTTATGCACATTGACTTATTTTGTCCTATTTGTTGTTTGCTTTACAATAAAAAAAATAACATCTTCAAAGTTGTGGGCATGTTCTGTAAATTAAATGATGCTAATCCTCAATCCATGTTACTTCCAGGTTGTGAGGCACCAAAATACAAAAAAAAGCCGGGGGGGAGGGGTTAATACTTTTGCAAGGCACTGTATATCTGGTGCAGATTCCAGCGCAAAGGTTATTTGTGCTGCAATCTGCAACTTTTCCAACTTATGCAGGTCTGAAAAATGGGGCTTGGCTCGGGCGGTAAAGACTACTGGCTGGCAAGCCCATCTCATTCATCATTTTCTACACCTGTTTTAGGCATATAAAATGGTCTAAATTTAAACCAGCAAGGAAGCTGGCTTACATTTAGACCAGTGGTGGACCTGCCGAAGTTATGTAAGCCCCGCGAGAATGTATGAGCTCACAAATGCTTACAATGAAATAGACAAAAAGCTAAGTGACCACTGGTTCTCCATGGATTAGCTCCACTATATACCACTAGTTAACTATTAGTTAACCAGGGATTGACTTAAGTCGATACTCTAAGGGTTTATTCACACGACTGATTTGCTTTGCGGATCCGCAAAAAAACGGAAGTTGTATTTTACCTTTTATATAAAGATGTGAGTGTTGACTAGAAAAAAAAAAGTGAAAATGTGTATAAAATAATCCTGTCAGATTGCTTTAGCGCCATTTTGTCTGGCTTTGATTTCACGGAGAGCTTAGAAACTTGTGCTTGATCGGCATTGGTTTTGGGCTATATTTCTTGTGTATCATGGCTAATGAACGAGAAGTTTTTCTGTACTGGCTAGTTTCTCTGAGATTTGGACGGCAGCCAGCTATGCTGTCTGAAGAACCGAGGAGGAGGCGGTGGGTTCATCCCATTGTCTCCCAGCGCCTACAAAAGGGCCACTTTCACACCTTGTACTTCGACTTGCGGCAGCACCCTGATAAATTTATGGGTTATTGCCGTATGACAGTATCTACCTTTGATATGTTGCTGGCGTCTCTCCTTTCTGGACTGACTTTCCTAAACACTAACATGAGGCGCAGCATATCTCCTGAAGAAAGACTTCTAGTCACGTTGAGGTAAATTTATTAGTCTATCTTGAATTATAACTGTAAAATATGTAGATTTGAAAAATGGGAACTTAAAAATGTTTTTTCTCTGTTCACAGGTTCCTTGCAACTGGGAACTCTTTTGCCTCCTTGCATTATGAGTATCTGCTGGGAATCTCAACTATATCTGGGATTGTCTGTCACACATGTCAACTTATCTGGCAGATGCGGTGATGCCCCAACCCAAGGCAGAAGATTGGCTTAGAATTGCTGATGGGTTTTATCAATCTGCGCAGTTTCCAAACTGCATAGGGGCATTGGATGGCAAACACATACGTGTCAAGAAACCGCCTCACTCAGGGTCCCAATATTTTAATTTCAAACAATATTTTTCTATAGTGCTGTTGGCCTTAGTTGACAGTTGTAAAGGGGGAATATTAATCACTAATATTTATGCAAATATCAATAATTAATATTCATAAATGGGAGAAGCCATCTAGTGATAACTCCGCCTATTTATGCCTTTATATAACAACAATACTTTCGCTATGCTTTACTCTGATCGCTACGCTAGCTGCATGCGCCTAACTAACTAACTATCGCCAATAACTACACGTTACACAGATAGTTACAAGTAACACAGTATTTATTACTTACAATACACTACGCACGCAATACACTAACAATACAGCACTAAATATACAATCCTAAACTACACTACACATTCCCAATTCCACCCATCAACTAACTATACAGTTCACACATACAATATTAACAGCCCACCCATCTAGTTCTATACTATCCTTATAGGGTATGCCGAGGGTTAATGGTGGCCTTACAGGGGTGTAAGCCGACCACAAACACAAAGGGTTAACAATGGGGATAATATCAGAACTGTACAGCAATGCAGGGGCTAAATACCCTGCAAGTGTACAGTGAGGGGGGGGGGTGTGGCAGGGTTTAAGCAGGGGTTACCACCAGGGGTTAATCAGAGTAGGGAAAGGGTATATCAGGGGTTTCAGGGGCAAGGGTAGCCAGGGTGAACAGTAGGCAGGGACCAGGGTCCATCAGGGCACAGGGACCAGGGTAACTACCAGGGGTAATGCCTGGCAGGGAAAGGGTTAATCGTTGGTGGGATAGGGGTTGAATCAGGGCCCAAGGTGCACATCAGGGAAATATAGGGGTTACAGGACCAGGGGTGATATGTGAGGGGTAGGTAGGGGCTACACAGGTATACTTAGGCCTTTTCCAGGTGGTCATCATGGAGCTCCTCTCTCCCATGCGTCTCTGATTCTAGTCTGGTTGCAAGAGGCCGCACCTCTGCTCTGTTTGGGGCTTTATAGCCCAAAACCAGCCCCCCTCCTCCTTCCTCAGGGATGTGACATCATAGTGTCACTGTGACGTATGCCTGCCTACAATCCCCAGAGTCCTCCCCCCCCTAGTCTCAAAAATGCTGGGAGTAGGGGCATGGAGTTTTATCCATGAGCAGAGGTGTGGAAAAACAGGTTCTTGATGTCTCTGGTTAGAAAGTCCCCTCACAAACGATGCCAAAGAGTCTGATTGCTTTGGGCCTGAACAAAAGGGGACTAGATGCTAATCAGCTGTTATCCTACAGGCTATCAGCACAAGTTTTTCTCTAAACAACTCTGTTGATAAGAGTTGGAATTGCATATATCACATCTATAAACACATACACATACAAAACTGGGGGTATGAATGGGCAGCAATAAGCCCACATACATACTGTCATGCTGACATAAGTGTATATACATAGACACGTGTGCAAATACATACACACATATCTATATATACACACACCCTCGCATATATCTGGGGCATCACATACAGGGGACATGCATATGTCCCCACTTGCCATACAGGGCCAATATATACACGGTCATACAGGAAATATATACTAACTATAAGGGGACACATATAAGGGGGCACATATATATACTAATATAAGGGGGATTATAAGGGGGCACAGCTTCCAGGGACCACATATTTCACGCAGGGGCCACCATGAGCCCCTGAGGATCACCATGGGCAGACGTGCGCAGATGCTGGGCACATCTGCGCACATCACCCCATGATGCGGTGGTTAATGTATGCATATATATACCATACATGCCCGCACGTGTTTGCAGGCATGCATGGATATATATGCATACGTCTCAACCCTTCCTCAACAACAGTAATTACAGATTTATTATTGTTGATGTTGGGACCTATGGAAGCACAGCAGACGCCCACATCTTCTGTTCTTCTAGAATGGGTGAACGGGTTCGCGCCAACCAACTTGCCTTGCCAGAGCCCAAACGACTACCTGGATCTTCTGCTTCAGCTGCTCCATTTGTAATCGTGGCTGACGAAGGGTTTGCGTTATCTCCACATCTAATGCAACCTTTTCCTAGACGCGATTTGGATGACCGAAAGCGCGTATTCAATTATCGCCTGTCTCGTGCACGTCTGTATGTTGAATGCGCTTTTGGAATACTGTCCAATAAATGGAGAGTGTTCATGTCATCCTTGCAAATGAGTCCGCAAAATGCCACCCTGGTGATACAGGCTTGTGTGATTTTACACAATTTCACCAGGATTCATGATGCACCCTCCGAACCTGAAGTGGCCCCTTCCCTGACAATCACATCTGTTGGATTAGACCATAATTCGCATGGAAGACCTGGATCTGCTGGACTAGCAGTTCGAGAACTCTTTGCGGATTACTTAATTAGTAGAGAAGGTGCATTATCATGGCAGCTGAACAGCATTCGTGGTATTCGTAGATAAAACTTGGTTTATGGTTATCTAAATGTATCTAAATTTAAATTTATAGTTAGTTAGTTCTCAAAGTGTTACATTAGATTAGGGACTCGCAAGACAATGAGGATCCTTGACGTGGACTTGCGAGCTAAGGTTTTTTTAAAATCATAAAAATTTTTACTTAATGGTTTTTCAAAAAAACTGACTAATACCTCATTTGAAAAAAACATTGTATGAATATAATATATACAGTACAGACCAAAAGTTTGGACACACCTTCTCATTCAAAGAGTTTTCTTTATTTTAATGACTATGAAAGCATCAAAACTATGAATTAACACATGTGGAATTATATACATAACAAACAAGTGTGAAACAACTGAAAATATGTCATATTCTAGGTTCTTCAATGTAGCCACCTTTTGCTTTGATTACTGCTTTGCACACTCTTGGCATTCTCTTGATGAGCTTCAAAAGGGAGTCCCCTGAAATGGTCTTCCAACAGTCTTGAAGGAGTTCCCAGAGATGCTTAGCACTTGTTGGCCCTTTTGCCTTCACTCTGCGGTCCAGCTCCCCTCAAACCATCTCGATTGGGTTCAGGTCTGGTGACTGTGGAGGCCAGGTCATCTGGCACAGCACCCCATCACTCTCCTTCATGGTCAAATTGCCCTTACTTTCAAAGTTTTCCCAATTTTTCGGCTGACTGACTGACCATCATTTCTTAAAGTAATGATGGCCACTCGTTTTTCTTTACTTAGCTGCTTTTTTCTTGCCATAATACAAATTCTAACAGTCTATTCAGTAGGACTATCAGCTGTGTATCCACCTGACTTCTCCTCAACGCAACTGATGGTCCTAACCCCATTTATAAGGCAAGAAATCCCACTTATTAAACCTGACAGGGCACACCTGTGAAGTGAAAACCATTTCAGGGGACTACCTCTTGAAGCTGATCAAGAGAATGCCAAGAGTGTGCAAAGCAGTAATCAAAGCAAAAGGTGGCTACTTTGAAGAACCTAGAATATGACATATTTTCAGTTGTTTCACACTTGTTTGTTATGTATATAATTCCACATGTGTTAATTCATAGTTTTGATGCCTTCAGTGTGAATCTACAATTTTCATAGTCATAAAAATAAAGAAAATAAAGAAAACTCTTTGAATGAGAAGGTGTGTCCAAACTTTTGGTCTGTACTGTATATATATATATATACAGTTGCAAGAAAAAGTATGTGAACCCTTTGGAATGATATGGATTTCTGCACAAATTGGTCATAAAATGTGATCTGATCTTCATCTAAGTCACAACAATAGACAATCACAGTCTGCTTAAACTAATAACACACAAAGAATTAAATGTTACCATGTTTTTATTGAACACACCATGTAAACATTCACAGTGCAGGTGGAAAAAGTATGTGAACCCCCAGACTAATGACATCTCTAAGAGATAATTGGAGTGAGGTGTCAGCCAACTGAAGTCCAATCAATGAGATGAGATTGGAGGTGTTGGTTACAGCTGCCCTGCCCTATAAAAAACACACACCAGTTCTGGGTTTGCTTTTTACAAGAAGCATTGCCTGATGTGAATGATGCCTCGCACAAAAGAGCTCTCAGGAGACCTACAATTAAGAATTGTTGACTTGCATAAAGCTGGAAAGGGTTATAAAAGTATCTCCAAAAGCCTTGCTGTTCATCAGTCCACAGTAAGACAAATTGTCTATAAATGGAGAAAGTTCAGTACTGCTGCTACTCTCCCTAAGAGTGGCCGTCCTGTAAAGATGACTGCAAGAGCACAGCGCAGACTGCTCAATTAGGTGAACAAGAATCCTAGAGTGTCAGCTAAAGACTTACAAAAGTCTCTGGCATATGCTAACATCCCTGTTAGCGAATCTACGATACGTAAAACACTAAACAAGAATGGATTTCATGGGAGGATACAACAGAGGAAGCCACTGCTGTCCAAAAAAAACATTGCTGCATGTTTACAGTTTGCACAAGAGCACCTGGATGTTTCACAGCAGTACTGGCAAAATATTCTGTGGACAGATGAAACCAAAGTTGAGTTGTTTGGAAGAAACACACAACACTATGTGTAGAGAAAAAGAGGCACAGCACACCAACATCAAAACCTCATCCTAACTGTGAAGTATAATGGTGGGGGCATCATGGTTTGGGGCTGCTTTGCTGCGTCAGGGCCTGGACATATTGCTATCATCGAAGGAAAAATGAATTCCCAAGTTTATCAAGACATTTTGCAAGAGAACTTAAGGCCATCTGTCCACCAGCTGAAGCTCAACAGAAGATGAGTGTTGCAACAGGACAACGACCCAAAGCATAGAAGTAAATCAACAACAGAATGGCTTAAACAGAAGAAAATACGCCTTCTGGAGTGGCCCAGTCAGAGTCCTGACCTCAACCCGATTGAGATGCTGTGGCATGAACTCAAGAAAGTGATTCACACCAGACAACCCAAGAATATTGCTGAACTGAAACAGTTCTGTAAAGAGGAATGGTCAAGAATTACTCCTGACCGTTGTGTACATCTGATCTGCAACTATAGGAAACATTTGGTTGAAGTTATTGCTGCCAAAGGAGGTTCAACCAGTTATTAAATCCAAGTGTTCACATACTTTTTCCACCTGCACTGTGAATGTTTACATGGTGTGTTCAATAAAAACATGGTAACATTTAATTATTTGTGTGTTATTAGTTTAAGCAGACTGTGATTGTCTATTGTTGTGACTTAGATGAAGATCAGATCACATTTTATGACCAATTTGTGCAGAAATCCATATTATTCCAAAGGGTTCACATACTTTTTCTTGCAACTGTATATTTTTTTTTTTTTCTGATTAATAAACTCCCCCCCCCCCAATTTTTTTTTTAGCACAATTCACCGCAGAAGGTCAATTAAGATGCATTCTTTTTCCTATAACTACACCCCAAAAACTGAAATATAACAATCACAATTCACTGCAGAACAGCTAATGGGACATACGTATATTTCCTTTCTCTACACCACGCAAATGGCTGTAGTACAATGTTACCTCACCGCTAAATGGCAATTAAGACATATTTTTTTTCTTCTGATTAATAAACTACCCCCCACCCCAAAAAAATAATCACAATCTTTCTACATCCCCAAATAAGAAATAGAACAATCACAATTCACTGAAGAGCGGCTAATGGGGCATACATATATTTCCTTTTGATACACCATGTAAATGGCTGTAGTACAACATAACTTCACCGCCGAACAGCAATTGTGACATATATTTTTCCCTTTTTTTTCCTATTCATACACCCCCCAAAAAAAAACATGTAAAATCAACGCTAATCGGCTAATAGGATGTAAGTATCTTTCCTATTAATACACCCTGTAAATGGCTGTAGTACAATGTAATTTCACCGCTGAACAGCAATTATGACATATATTTTTTTATTTTCCCCCCCTATATATACACCCCCCAAAAACAATGTAAAATCAACGCAGGACGGCTATTAGTACATATGTATATTTCCTATTAATACACCCCGTAAATGTCTGTAGTACAATGCAACTTTACCGCTGAACGCCAATTATGGCTAATAGGACGTACATATCTTTCCTATTAATACACCCTGTAAATGGCTGTATCACACAGAACTTGCACCCCAATCACAACCAAGGTTTGCTGGAATTACAGAGGTACACTTTCTTAACTCATCGCGTTATCTTGAGACAAAAGCCATTGAAAAGCAATTGAAGGTGTTTGCTTAGTTTAGATAACACAACTCAGAAATCTCAGAAAACAGGAGTGTTAACTCTACTCCATCCGTATCATCTAGTGCAAACCTAAAAGCAGCAGTATAATGGCAATTTGGATCCCCAGTCAATGCAGCAAGGTGTAAAAGAATCGCTCCTATTACCCAGGCTGTACTCTCCCCTATTGCAACCTGTTCTCCTTTTATAGTGTAGATAATGCCCCCCTATCCTTTCCCTACACCTTGACTAATCTGTCCCTGAACTTGTAAATCATGTTTTTAGCACAATTAAGTCTTTCCTAGCACTGTCCCTAGCGCCTGCTGACGTCTCTCCCTGCACTAAGTACACTCGAAAATGGAAGAATCTAAGATGGCTGAGGCTATTTTTATAGGGCTGTGACATCACAGGGGCTGGCTGGCTGCTGATTGGCTGCATGCATGGTATTGCGGGTGATCCCTCGTTCTCAGAGTTGATTCGGAATCGAATTTTTCCTGAAATTCGGATCAAATTACACTTCGTTAACTTCAATTTGCTCATCTCTATTTATCATGTATTCATCTGTGCCACTACAGGAAACATCATGGGAAAAAATTGTTAGGGTGAGACAACAAGGTGCAGCTGAATGCACCCAGCCAAACCAGGGTCTCAATTAGTGTAAAACAGTCGCACAGTTTTGCAGGTAAATCGAGGGTCCATTCTCTATCTCGTGTGTTTGATTTAGCCATGTGGATGCGATAGGATGCGGACCCATTTATTTCAATGGGTCATCAAAAAATGCGGACAGCACACCATGTGCTGTCCGCACCAGTATGTCCGTTCCGTAGCCCTGCAAAAAAAAATAGAACCTGTCCTATTCTTGTCCGTTTTAGGCATTGTTACAATGGATCCGCAAAAAAAAAAACGGATGGCATACGGATGTCATCCGTTAAATTTTTTGGCGGATCCGCAATTTGCAGACCGCAAAACATATACGGTCTTGTGCATGTAGCCTAAATGTGACAGATTAAGGGCTCATTCACACAAACGTGTGCTGCCCATTGCCGTATTGAGGACCACATTTGCAGATCCGCAATATACGGGCACCGTTCTGTGTGCATTCCGCATCACGGATGCGGACCCATTCGCTTCAATGGGTCCGCAAATCCGGAGGTGCAGATTGGTGCGGAATGGAAGCACTCCGGAGTACTTTCTGGGGTTGTGTGCCTCCGCACCACAAAAAGATAGAACTTACTCTATCTTTTTTAAGTGAATGGGTCTGCGATCCCCATGCGGCTGCCCCACGGGCGGTGCCCGTGCATTGCGGACCGCAATGTGCGGTCAACAGCATGGGCTTCACAGGGTCATATGAACAAGCCCTAAGGCTACATGCACACGATCGTATGTGTTTTGGGGTCCGCAAATTGCCTTATGCCATCCGCTCTTTTTGCGGATCAATTGTAACAATGCCTAAAACGGACAAAAAAAATTCAACAGACACGGAAACAAACAACGTTCGTGTGCATAGTAGCAACAAAATTCTAAATGATAAAAAAAATGAAAAATACAACATTTATTTTATTTGTTTTACTTTTATCTTTTATTTCAAGGGAAATTAAAAAGCAAAGGAAACAATTTTTCATGGTAAGAGCTAAGGAACTAAAGACCTTGGGAAGAGTGAAAATATATTACTTCCTTATGGGTAACATGGTAACAATTGTTGTATGGCTAAGGTCAAGTTCTTCCTTTTAGAATCAGAATAATCCTCCATAAATAATATATAATTCCTAGTAATTGCACGGCTGTCCTGCAGATGTATGGTGTAATGTAGCCTATTTCTCTGTCTTGCTTAGCTGCTACACTGACTATTCTGGCTCAGCCGTCTAGTAACCCTGAGTAGCAAGTCATGTCCTGATCATTATGTGAGTGGCCTTGTGTGTTGAAAACAGTTCTCCCTTTATACAGACAGCATGTTCCTTTTCACACCATTCACTTGCTCAGAAACAGTTGTTCAGATTGTTTAATTCATCCCGGCATGGTAATCCAGCAACTGCTGCTTTTAGACAGGTGCTGGGATCAAACATACTCAGTAAACTGGAACATCTGGCCTGGGAGTGATAATAGCTTCTTTGACTTTGTGAGTTGCATGAGAAATATGAACTTTTTATGTTAATTCTTGCAATTAACTGTGCATTATTTAGAGTGCTGAAAAATTAATCCAGAATGTCTAGTTCTCCATCAGAGCACAGTTATTCCCAGAGATTATTTTGATATAATTTATAAGCAGTTAAATGGCTAATTCTCCACATGTCCAAGATTCTGACTCTGTGATATGATCTACATCAACAATAATAATACATGATCCAAATTCCGCGTTGTTGGTAAAGCACAGTAGATATGTACAATTGTAGGCATGTCATTAAGTAGCATTGACTGTATAAGTGTCACAAGTAAAATCTGAGAAGTAGAGATGAGAGAATCGAAGCTGACGAAGTGGAATTCAATCCAAATTTCAGGAAAAATTCGATTCGCACCAAAGCTGAATTTCCTCACGCTTCGTGGTAATTAATCACATTTTTTCCTAAAATGGTTGCTACACGTGTGAGGAAATGGAGCAAGGAACTCTGGGAAGGTGGAATCACCTATAATGCCATGCATGCAGCCAATCAGCAGCCAGCCAGCCCTGTGATGTTACAGCCCTATAAATAGCCTCAGCCATCTTGGATTTTGCCATTTTCCAGTGTACTTAGTGCAAGGAGAGACGTAAGCAGGCGCTAAGGACAGTGATAGGAAAGACTTAATCGTGGTGAAAAAATGATTTATAAGTGCATAGAAAGAATAGGGAGGAATCATTCCACAGCATTTATGTAGAACAGGGTTCAGTAAGGGAGGTTACAGACTGGGTAATAGGAACAATCCTATCACATCTTGCTGCACTGACTGGGTATCCAAACTGCCATTATACAGCTCTGTAATTCAGCAAACTGTTCTTGTTATTGGGGTGCAAGCGCTGAAAATATTTCTACAGTATGTCTTATTTGTCCTTGTGCGGTGCATTTATATGTTGTAAAGCCCCTTTTGCCATGTATTAGTGGCAAATGAAAAATATATTTGCCCTTGTGCGGTGCAATTATATGTTGTAAAGCCCTGTTTGCCGTGTATTAGTGGCAAAAGAAAAATATATTCGCCGTTCAGCATTGCACTTATATGTTGAAAAGCCTTTTGTGTAGGGTAAAAGTGGAAAAAAATTAGGGCCTAATTACTGTTCAGCGGTGCAGTTATATATTCTAAAGCCCTTTTTGCCCTGTATTAGTGGCAAAAGAAAAATATATTCACCGTTCAGCATTGCACTTATATGTTGAAAAGACTTTAGTGTAGTTTCAAAGTGGAAAAAAATTAGGGCCTAATTGCCATTCAGCAGTGCAGTTATATATTCTAAAGCCCTGTTTGCTGTGTATTAGGGCAAAAGAAAAATATATTTGCTGTTCAGCGTTGCATTTATATGTTGAAAAGCCTTTTGTGTAGTGGAAAAGATGAAAAAAATTAGGGCCTAATTGCCGTTCAGCGGTGCAGTTATATATTCTAAAGCCCTGTTTGCCGTGTATTAGCGGAAAAAGAAAAATATATTCGCTGTTCAGCGTTGCACTTATATGTTAAAAAGCCTTTTGTGTAAATTATGGCCTATTTGCCGTTCAGCGGTGCAGTTATGTATTCTAAAGAGGTCCAGCAAGAATGATACCAGTATTATAACATATCAGAGTATTTATATTGAAATCAAGAAGTCCAGCAATGGTACCCTGTTTGAATCATACGATGACTAAATTTAATGAGAAATAAAGACATAAACAAAACTCTACATGGTCAATCCGAGGCGAGAGGCCAGGTTACAAGCGGGGCAGGAGCCTTAGGGACCGCTTGGTTCAGAGTCACTTTTCACCACCCCTGAAGAGTGGCTCCTGGCTTGACCGGAAACCCATGGGCGTTTTTAAATGTGGTCGCTGTAAGGCCTGCCAATATGTCTTGACCACTAAATCTGTCACCTGCTCGGCCACAGGCCCCTCGTTTCAAGTCCGGGACTTCATTAACTGCCTGTCCAAGGGGCTTGTCTACCTATGCCAGTGCCCGTGTCCCATGGACTACGTGGGAAAAAAGATACGGGAGTTTAGGAGAAGAATCTTAGAACATGTTAATGATGTCATTAAGAAGGAGCCAACTCCTGTGGCCACTCATGTCAATGACTGTCATGGTGGCGATCCCTCCTGTCTCCGGTTTACTGTCCTTGAATTGATACCCCCCTCCCCAAGAGGAGGTGACCTGGACAGGCGTATTCTACAAAAGGAGAGTGAGTGGATTCACAGGTTCCGCTCTTAATCACCCCGTGGACTTAACGAGCGCCTGACTTTTTCATGCTTTTTATAATCACCAACATCATATTTAAGCCCACCTACATTCATTCCCACATAGTATGTATCTTTCCTGTTGCCCCGCTGCTCTGGCCTCGGTGCAGGGTCCTCCCTGCTGGGGTTGTCCCTTTAGCACCTGTGGCCTCAGTAAAAACATTATGTATTCCCTATTACGTAGCCAGGGTCCGGGAAGGACCCGAATGTAACTTATTTGGTGTGGCCCATTATCTTGTCACACCTCTTTTGGGGCGTCTTTGTTATCATCATGGTAGCCCTATCCATGTATCTGAGGATTTGTGTTTATAAATGTATCTTTTTATTCTTTTATTTTCCTGGCACAATTCTATTATCTCCCCCCCCCCCTGACCCATTCTTTCCTCTATCCATCATGATCATGCCCGTTTTTCCACAATTATTTTCCCCGGCATCTACCCCATAGGTGGCCTGGGTTATTCCTTCTTTCCTCCTTTTTTATTTTATTCTTTTTCATCCTCCCAAGATGTGTATCTGTATGTATCCAAGCCTACTGAGGTTTAACAGGAGTCTGGCCAAGCGGAGGCATCCTGGCTATGCGGTCCACACACCTAACTTCCGGTCCGGCAATGGCCCAGACGCGTCACTTCCGGTATGCGTTCCACTCTGGAACGCACATCGCACGCTGGCTGTCGGCAGTATGCATACCGGATTTCCGTCTGGCCCGTTACCTGGGTGGTTGTATCCTGGCGTGCGTTCCACTCTGGAACGCACTAATCAAGGCGGCTTTTCACTCCCCTCGGGCACTTTTATTATCCTATTGAATGGGCGCACAAGGTTCTTAAAGGGCGGGGGAACCCATCATCACTACCTCAGACCCATCTCCTCACATTTACGGCGGCACCATGTAAGTACTTGTCAATCATATGTATTACATTTTCCTCACGACTTAGTTCCTGACATTAATTCCAGGCATGTATGTATTGCAGGCATCCTCTTGGTGGTTAGCTCTATACCTTAGGAGCTACGAGTTCTGTTATTATCTGACCCTACCCTTGGAGTATCTATCAGGTATTTACATACGACCCTCTAACTGTGGGTCTACCTGTTATGGGTGAGGGTCATGTATTTAGGGATCAATTTGCTCTTCTTATGTTTCTTACAGCTAGGTAGGTTCGGGGTGTTTATCGTTTATGCCCCCCATTGAGCCACTACATTACTTATCCTTTTGTGACCCTAAAGTCTCCATTTATCTCAGGTACTTATTACTTCTATATCTTCTAAACACTATGCGTGTATTCCATTTTCTGTTTGACATGTTCTTATCCATGCCTCTGTTCTCTGTATTGAATTGCAGTCTGCACCTATTCGGCTTACTTCACTAACCGTGCCGCTGAGTGACCGTATGTAATCTGCCATTAGGCAACTTCTTATCAACTGTGGGTCTGTTGTCGCGCTATATGTGTATATTTTTCAACGCATTCATTTACGCACTTATCATTGGACTGGGCCTGCTATAGTTATTGTTACGGGCTCCTTGTCCTCACCTTACCTACCCCATATCACCCCCTGATGATCCCACGGCTGTGGGTGAAACGCGTCGGGGTTGTAGGTTATCTATCCTTACTATATTTGTGTCTATATGTGTGTGTGTGTTTGTGTGTATATTTTATCCTCTAGGTGGACCCTGTACCTCCTGGCAAGTTGTCACGAGGGCGCTATACAGTGGACACCTCTTAGTCTTTTTGACATTGTGCTAGTCATCCGTTAGGGCACCACCTGAACCTATCTCTCTCCACCCGTCACTTTACCAGGGACAGCCAGGAGGTTGAGATTAGGTACGTGGACAGGGTGTCCCCACCACCAGGAGACGTCCCTGGGCAGAGGACCAGTTTAGGGTATCAGTGCTAGGGATTTATTTTCCCCACCACTTACCCAGTGCATCTGACTGTAACCTGGCCTCTCGCCTCGGATTGACCATGTAGAGTTTTGTTTATGTCTTTATTTCTCATTAAATTTAGTCATCGTATGATTCAAACAGGGTACCATTGCTGGACTTCTTTATGTATTCTAAAGCCCTGTATGCTGTGTATTAGTGGCAAAAGAAAAATATATTCGCCGTTTAGCGTTGCACTTATATGTTGAAAAGCCTTGTGTAGTGTAAAAGTGGGAAAAATAAGGGCCTATTTGCTGTTCAGCGGTGCCGTTATATGTGATAAAGCCCTTTTTACGGTATGGACCGAATTACGTAGTGGTGAAATTTTTTAGGTGAAACAGGCTTTTTGGGGGAAAATTGATGGGTGATTGTAGACCTCCTTTTGCTGTATGGACCGAATTATGTCGTCGTGGGTCCTGCAGTAAACATAATGAAGACGCTGATGACAACACACCAGCAGACTTTGCCTTTACCATCTATTCACAATTAAATCAAGCAGCTTCAGTAAGTTGAAAATATTCATGTGTTTTTATCTGCTCCGCCTGCATTCGATCTCCACAGCGCACAAGACATGACAGAAGAGCCTCTGCTTTGGACTCTAAGTCCAGTTTCTTAAGATCAGGAGTTCCATCAGAATTGTGCGTAACATTCTTGCTCCCTGTGCAAAGCCATAACAAAAGGACTCCGTAGGCATACACATCAGAGGAAGCTAAAGCTGGTTGCCCCAATTTTAATTCAGGAGCAGTAAACAGCGGGAAGCAAATAGAGGTGGCTGCTCTGTATATCTTGTGAACTATGCCCCTCTCTCGATTTACAGCAAATACATTATTTTGATGTAGAGAGCCAAGAATTATGTTGGAGCCATGTAGTATATGCAAGCCATGTGCAACCCTCTCATCACTCTCACGCTGTTCTGCACCTGGTTTGCCTGAGTGAACGGAGTCACACAGGGGAGGAACTGCTCCGTGTCCTTCAGCAAGAAATCGAATCCTGGCTTTCTCTGCGACAAGTCAGAATTGGAAACATGGTGACCAAACAACGGGAAGAACATGGTGTCGGCACTGCGTCAAGGAGGGCTGAGCCCTGCACCCTGCATGGCACGCGTGTTCAATCTGGTTGTCAAGTGGTTCCTGAAGTCTTCCACCCATCTGCAAGACATCCTAAAAATGGCCAGGAAACTTTGCATGCACTTCAGCCACTTGTACACCTCAAAGCACACCCTCCTTGAGCTTCAGCAGCAGAACGGCATCCCACAACATAGGCTGATATGCTATGTTTCCACCTGTTGGAATTCCACCCTCCATATATTAAACAGACTATATGAACAGAGAAAGGACATAGGCAGACAATTTCATAGAGCAGCAGGAAATGCTAGCAGAATGCTTGGGTGTATAGGGAGAGGCATTAACAGTAGAAAGAGGGAGGTGCTCATGCCGCTTTACAGAGCACTAGTGAGACCTCATTTGGAGTATTGTGCGTAGTACTGGAGACCATATCTCCAGAAGGATATTAATACTTTGGAGAGAGTTCAGAGAAGAGCTACTAAACTAGTACATGGATTGCAGGATAAAACTTACCAGGAAAGGTTAAAGGACCTTAACATGTATAGCTTGGAAGAAAGACGAGACATAAAGGGAAAAACACATAAAGGGAATGAACACGGCAAAAGAGGAGAGAATATTCAAAAGAAGAAAAACTGCTACAAGAGGACATAGTTTTAAATTAGAGGGGCAAAGGTTTAAAAGTAATATCAGAAAGTATTATTTTACTGAGAGAGTAGTGGATGCATGGAATAGCCTTCCTGCAGAAGTGGTAGCTGCAAATACAGTGAAGGAGTTTAAGCATGCATGGGATAGGCATAAGGCCATCCTTCATATAAGATAGGGCCAGAGGCTATTCATAGTATTCAGTATATCGGGCAGACTAGATGGGCCAAATCGTTCTTATGTGACAACACATTCTATGTTTCTATGTTTCTATCAACGATTTCTTGATGATCCAAGTAGACAGGGGTTGCTGCTGTTATCTCCACAATATGTCACTTTGCCACTCTGTGGCCTCCTGATGCTGCCGCCACCTCCACACTATGTCACCTTGACACTCTGTGGTCTCCTGATGCTGCCACCACCTCCACACTATGTCACCTTTCCACTATGTGGCCTCCTCATGCTGCTGCCAACTCCACACTCTGTCATTGTGCCACTCTGTGGCCTCCTGATGCTGCCGCCACCTCCTCACTCTGTCATTGTGCCACTCTGTGGCCTCCTGATGCTGCCTCCACCTCTATACTCTGTCATTGGGCCACTTTGTGGTCTTCTCATGCTGATTCCACCTCACCACTATGTCATAAGGCCACTCTGTAGGCTTCTCATGTTGTTCCCACCCTCCCTACTGGGCCACTATTTAGCCTTTTTGGCTTGGCTGACATCATCATTTATTTGACCCTTCTGATCTGTCAGAAGGAAGGAAAAATGAGAAGCACAACGGATCCTCTCTGTCTAGCAGCTGTAAGGCCTGTATGGTCCCATCAGAATTTTCTTATGATTTGGTAGCCAAAAGCAGGAGTGGGTACAAAACACAGAAGAATGCAAATATTCTGTTCACGTGTGATCTCTGTTTTGGATCCCATCCTGTTTTTTTGGGCATTAGCAATACTGATGGATTACTGACCAAATACTGACCGAGTGAAGGCAGATGCTCCACAGACAGGATCTGTTTTCTGCAGGTTATTGTTCTGACGGATCAGAGGAAGGGCAAAATAAGTAATGTCAACACAAACAGGGGGCTCTACTTGTATAAGCGTTTAATAGAACAGGTAGAACAGGTTCTGTTGACATCTATGTGGAATCAGCTGACGACGGTGTAAAAGGAGTGCGTTTCTTCTTGACGCTAACATTGACCTGTAAGGCTGAGTTCATACTTGAATTATTTGGTCAGTTTTGGCCGCATGACTGCCCAAATAAGTGAAGTGTGCAGTGATTCTAAGAGCGACACCTGTCATTTGCATGTCATACGGACTATTATTTCACTATCAAAGCAGATTCCCTATGCATTTTACTGCAAAGCACAAAGCAATCTCTGCAGCCAGGTAAGAGCAGTTTTTTTAACGTAATTCAACACGAATAAATTTAGATCGAATCAAATGTTTTAAAAAAAAATTGTCAAACCGGGGAGTCAAATTTTTAAAAAATTTGCTCATCTCTACTGAGAAGATATATTGTGATGCCTATTACCTATTCCAATAAATTATCATTTCTTTCATTTTTATTCATCCACTGGTATTTTGCCATACAGTTCATTCTATGGAAATGTGGAGATCATATCAACCCACAACCTATTTTAGAATATATATATATATGTAGGTAAGGCTGCCGTGCAGCCTGTATTTGTGGGAGGGGCATCGACCATGCCCCTTGGCTATAAATCCCATGAAGCCAGGATTTGGGTGAGTATCAGGACAGGTCGGCGTTCAGCGGCTCGTGCGGTCTCAGATAAGTTAGGAAGCCGGTGACGGGCATCGGCAGCGGCAGCAGCGGCGGGCGCGCGGCTTGTGATGTACCTACCCCGGTGCGGGGGGGGGGGGGCGATGTCCATTGGGGGGAGTGCCTTGGCCCTGCTCACATCCACGGGGCATGTCGGGCGGTGCTGTTCAGGGGGCGGCCGCGAGTGCCGGTTGCTAGGCACGCGCGGCAGCCCCGCCCCCGGCAACGCACGCGCCGCACCAGAGGGCCCCCTCCGGCTGCCGGGGGAGCCGCTGTCATGCAATGTTATGTACGCATATTGTGTTATTACCACATACACGGTATCAATGCGCATCCATAAGGCGCGATTATGGGGGTGCGTTGCATCGTTTGTCCAGGTACCTCTCATTTGGGCCGTGCTCCATTCTGTTTCATACTCGCAGCGGCACTGCAGGTGCCTCCGCATGGCAGGTCATCACCCTGCATTCATACGGCAGGGCATAAGTACAGGCTCCTTTCACGGCACACATTGGGTTCCTGGCCAGGGGGGCGGCATCCTGGTGCATTGCACGGCCGTTTCTTCTGGCACAGGTATTTAATGTGTGCCGCCATAAGTGTGCAAGGCCACATGACCTTATGTCTCAGGTGGCGCATTCTCAGACGTGGTAACTAGACTTGGTTGTCAGATCATTATCGCACGGCATTGTAAAGTTGATGGGTTCCCCATGCTGGATCGGCAGTTGCCTGCATTCGGTGGCTCCGGCCGAAAAGCTTGGCTGGTCCTGCTTAGGCAGGCGGAGGAAAAAAAAATAAAATAAAATTTGATCTTGCCATACCATTACATTGTTGTAATGCATCGTCAATATTTCAGTGGCTGTGTTCTGGTCGGTTATCTGACGCTTTTCATCGTTCCAAGGATTCCTTTGCTTGCAGTAGGTGGTACGTCCTGATTTACATGTGGGTAGGTTATGTGGCACTGTCACGGTGTTGTTTGGCTTTGCAGCACACGGTGGTGGACACAGGACAGTGGTATTGGAGCACCGGTGGAGGTAGGCGTCCGGCACGGTGGCTTTATGTGGGGGATTCCATCTTTGAGGGCCATAGTCGGGAGTACTCATGTCACGGCCGGCAGCGATCATTTGCCATCACACGTCTGCTATCACGGTGGCAGGGTGGTAGGCCTAGTACCCACTGGATTTTCTATGTCCAGGTCACTACTCATGGGGCCGGTAGCGCTCAGGCACGTTCTCACGCCTTCCAACCACAGGAGGTTCCAACCTTGGTTATCTCGGTGGCATACTCACCAAGGTGTTATACGTCGGCTGGGTGCTGTCAAGTCATGTTATGTCCGCCGCTCCGGTGGCATGTTGTCCCGCCTGGAACGTCCAGGTTGTCATACTCGTCTCTCTCGTTGCTCGTCTGCTTGAAGCGTTCAGGCAATATTCTGTCGGCCGCCCTGGTGTCACGTGTTTCTGCCTGGAACGTCCGGGTTGTCACCTTTGTCTATTGTTGTACGTCTGCTTGAAGCGTTCAGGCTATGTTACGTCCGCCACTCCGGTGGCACGTGGTCCTGCCTGGAACGTCCAGGTTGTCATACTCGTCTCTCTTGTGGCACGTCTGCTTGAAGCGTTCAGGCGATATTATGTCTGCCACACCGGTGGCACGTGGTCCTGCCTGGAACGTCCAGGTTGACATATTCGTCTCTTGTTGTACGTCTGCTTGAAACATTCAGGCAATATTTTGTCAGCCGCCCCAGTGGCACGTGGTCCTGCCTGGAACGTCCGGGTCGTCATATTCGTCTCTCTTGTTGCACGTCTGCTTGAAGCGTTCAGGCTATGTTACGTCTGCCGCCCCAGTGGCATGGTGTCCTGTCTAGTGCGTCCAAGGGGTCTTACTCGCCAATCTGGTCACACGTCCGCTCATAGCAGCATGCATGGCATAGCAGCACCTCGGGGGGGCATGTCGTCCTGGTTGGTATGTTCATAAGTCCTCATCATTGTCTGTCTGAAACGTTCAGGCCTAGGTTTTTCATTTGCCCATAGGGGCAGGCTGCCCGTCCTGTTACAACCAGGTCGGTTATATTTTTCCAGTGCATTAAGATGTTCATACATTGTTCTTGTTTATACGGCAGCACGTTGGGGGAACTTAGTGCCTTCGGCCTTCCATAAACAAGGCCTCCACCTCCGTCAGTGGATACGGGCCTCCGGTACGGTATCTGTTTCATTCTCATCCAAATTCATAACCAGGTGAGTATCAGTTCTGGTCCTCTGGGCTCCGGCCATAGTCGATGGTCGGTCTCAGCTGCCAGGGGCCAGGTGGGGGCACCGGGATGTCCAAGGCACACTTGGTCTCCTCACGAGTAACAAAGGTTTTGTTCCCAGGTGGTGACCAGGGCGTAAAGTCTTCAGCGCGGTCAACATGTCCCAGGCCTCAGACATTGATGACGCCTCGTCCATCTCCGGGTCCCTGGTTTCCGGTCTGGCTGGCCATGGATCCCTGAGGAATTGGACAATTCCGAAGCTGGTGGCGGAATTAAATAGAAGGGGCATCAGCCACCCGGCTTCGGCCAGGAAAGCCGAGCTATATAGGCTGCTGGTGTCCAGCCCGGTTCCATCCAGCGAGCAACCGGCAGTACCAACTATTCAGTCATCATTGGCTCAGTTGAATGCCACAATGGGGAGTCTGGCTGCTTCGGTAGCGGACATCCAGCACAGGGTCATGGAGCTGGAGTCCAGGGCCTCCACCGTTTCGCAGTCGGTGGCGCCTGTGGCTGCTGTGCCTTGGCCGTTGACGGGTTCCCCAGGTAGGTCCTCCACTCCTCTGGCCATTGTCCCAGCTCATTTCGTGGCGGAGAATATTAGGAAGGATATACTGGCAGGCAAGGAAGTTAACCTTGCGTCTATCCTTATAGCGTCACACGATGCGAGCGAGCACAAAACCATTGATTGCGGGGAGGTATCAGTGGTGATGAGGTCAAAAGATGCCCGGTTGAATCGTAAGCTGTCCATGCCTGAATTTGTACTCGCCTTCAGTTTGTTTAGGGACGTCATCTGCTCGGCACAGCCAAATAGGAGGGAGGAACTGGACGCCTATCTGTACCAGGTCACCGATCTGGGTCACAAGTATGGGGGCTCGGCGTTTTATGATTATCACCGTTCCTTCGCGGCTAAAGCCGCAGCCTCCCTAGCACAGTTTCAATTTATGACCAATTGGGCTGTGCTAGATATGGAGCTGTTCTGCAGGCATTTTGCAGGTCTCCGAGCCCCCACTTGTGGCACATGCCAGTCCATTTTTCATGCCACAGAATGGTGCCCCAACGAGGTGGCCGCTCATCCAGACAGAGCCCTTCCAGGAACGTCAGGGGTCCCGAGGGGCCCGGCCCTTATGGACAAATTTGGTAGGCCGATTGTATATCTGGGCAAGAGCCAGATATGCAATAATTTTAACTTCGGCCACTGCATGTTCAGTGGATGTAGGGCCCTCCACGTGTGCACGGTCTGCTTTCGGGCACATGCCAGGTCCACCTGCCCCAAAAAATCCTCCAAGCAGGCATGACTGACCGACATCAACGTTGATCTCCTGGAGGCGCTCCTGAAAGGTCATGACAACCAGCAGTTTGTGCTGCATTTGATTACGGGCCTGTCACAAGGGTTCCACACGGGGTTGGTGGCCCTTCCGCATTCAAACTGGGAGTGTGAGAACCTCCTCTCGGCCAGACAGGATCCAGAGGCAGGGTCAACCCCATTGGAGTGGTGGCTAAGAAAGACTCAAATAAAAGAAGACTGATCTATGATCTCTCGGCTCCTCATTCTTCCCACATACCTAGTTTTAACTCCCTCATACCGTCGGAGGAGTTTAGTATGAAGTACTCCTCTATCGATGAGGCCATACAGTTCATTCTCAAGGCAGGCAGGGGGGCCTGGTTGTCCAAAACTGATATTGCTGATGCCTTTAAGTTGCTCCCGATCCTCCCGCAACTATGGCAATATTATGGCATCAGGTGGACAGGCAACTACTACTTTGCCAATCGTCTAACGTTTGGCTCAAGAAGCAGCCCATGGCTGTTTGACCGTCTGGCCCAGGCCCTGCACTGGATTCTGGTCGAACATGGACAGGCTCCTATGTGCATCCATTACCTGGACGACTTCCTGCTGGTAGAGCACCCCTCCCAGCAGCCCTCCAGTTTATCCTCCCTGCTGGAGTTATTTTCAGCACTTCAGGTTCCTGTTGCCGCAGGGAAGACGGTAGGTCCTTCCAAGACAATCACCTTCCTGGGGGTCATTCTAGACTCAGTGAGGTTGGAAGCAAGGCTCCCCGAGGAGAAGTTGCGGCAGATCCGGTTAGCCATCCAGGAGGCTGCCAAGTCCTGCTTCCTGACCAAGATGAACCTCCAATCGTTACTGGGCCGGCTGAACTTCGCCATGAGGGTCATGCCCCAGGGACGCACCCTTGTTTCCCGGCTCTTGCTGCTCCTGCCATCGGCCCCAGAACAGGACAGTGTTGTTCGTTTGGACCAACACGCCATGGCAGACCTGGCCATGTGGAGCACATTCATGTCCTCATGGAATGGCGTGAGGTTGTTCATTCTCCCCCAGCACCCGTCCTCTCCCATGATCTACTCTGACGCGGCTGCATCCAAGGGCTTTGCAGCCATATTTGGCAATCACTGGCTTGCCGGTGCCTGGCCGTCCCAGATTTTGATGGACGGAGAGGCCTTTCGGTCATCCCCCCTGTTGGAGTTGTATCCGTTGGTAGCAGCAGCCCATGTATGGGGCCACGTTTGGTCAGACTCAAGGGTGTTACTCGTCACTGATAGTCAGGACTTGGTTGACATCATCCGCAATGGCAGAGCAAAATCCCCTAAGATCATGGCCCTCATGCGTAGGCTGGTTTGGTTGTCCATGGTGCATAATTTTTACGTTGAGTGCTCCCACATTCAGGTTTCCAGGAATACGGCTGCTGATGCGCTGTCCCGGTTTAACGTTAATGTTTTTTTTCAGAACATGCCACACGCAGACGCAACGGGGGCAGGCATTCCAGCTTACAGTGACCTGGTGTGGGATTAACATCATTGATCAGGACAGCAAAGGACCTGTTGCACCAGAGCCTGTCTGAAAATACAGTCAGGAACTATCGCACGGGCTGGAATCTTTATAGGGAGTTTGCCAAGAATCACCCACAGGGCAACGTGGATGACGTGTCATTCATTATGGCTTTCATCGCGCATTGCCATGCCAACCTCGGACTCGCTCACAATACCATCCGCCTGTATTTGGCGGGGGTTCAACATCAGTTCACGTTGGACAATCCGGCCCGGATCTCTTTCTTCACATCGCAGGCCATCAAGGCCACGCTCCGGGGCATTGAGAAAGCCGGTGAAAGTAGGCCGGTGGTCCGTCAACCCATGTCCAGCTCCTTGTTTAGGCAGTTGTCATTGGCTCTGGATGGTGATCCTTTTGGGCCCTTGGTTAGCACCATCATTAAAGCCGCCCTTTATCTAGGATTTTACGGGTTCCTTCGGCCGGGGGAATTCACCACTTCGGTCCGGAACGGCAGTCATCCCCAGAAACAGCACTTGACCTGGCATCACGACCTGTTTGTACTGAGCAGCCCGTCTATATATATATATAGATATATATATATATATAGATATGTAGAATAGGGTGAAATACCTTATTTGCAGGAGTCCAGCACGACCTTAAAATGGCAGTTTTTCTGGCAGTTATTTTTTTTAGCTAAAACCAGAAGTGCATCCAGTATTAAGGAGAAATGAGTCTTTCCTTTATATTTTTCATTCCCTTCCAACCCACTTCTTCTTGACTAAAAAAGCTGCCAGAAACACTGCCACAAAAACTATGTGTGACCCCCAACCTAATTTAACCCCTTAACGACCCAGGACGAGAATGCTCGTCCTCAAACGCTGGCACTTAGCGCTCGAGGACGAGCGCTCTCATCCTGCAGTCGTTCCTGCCCCCGCGTGCGGTCCCCCCAGTCAGCAGCAGAGATCCCTGCTGCATCCACCAGCATCGGTGATAACGCCGATGCCGGTGGATTAACCCCTCATATGCCGCGGCCAGCGCTGACCGCTGCATATGGGAGGTTTGCGCTCCCTTACCTCATGCATCGGGTCCCCGCTCTGCTGTGGCGGGGACTCGATTGTTGCCATGGCAGACCCAAGCCATTCCAAGGCTTGGGGCCTGTCATGTATGGAAGCCTAAGAGACCCAGCCCCCAGGCTGGGTCTCCTAGGCAACTATTAGCGTCTTACAGTGTAAGACACTAACAGTTCAATACAGCACAAAACACATGTATTGTGCTGTATTGAAACAAGGATCAGACCCTGTCCCATAGTGGGACAAAAAATAAAGTGAAAAAAATTGCGTCCGTATCGACCAGCTCTATAAACATATCACATGACCTAACCCCTCAGATGAACACCATAAAAAATAAAAACTGTGCTAAATAAAAAAAAATTGTCACCTTACATCATAAAAAGTGCAACAGCAAGCGATCAAAAAGGCGTACACCCACCAAAATAGTACCAATCTAACCATCACCTCATCCCGCAAAAATTGAGCCCATACTTGAGACAATCTCCCAAAAAATAAAAAAACTATGGCCCAGAATATGGAGACACTAAAACATCATTTTTTTTTTCAAAAATGATATTATTGTGTAAAACTTACATAAATAAAAAAAGTATACATATTAAGTATCGCCGCGTCCGTATCGACCAGCTCTATAAAAATATCACATGAACTAACCCCTCAGATAAACACCATAAAAAATAAAAACTGAGCTAAATAAACCATTTTTGGTCACCCTACATCACAAAAAGTGTAATAGCAAGCGATCAAAAAGTCATATGCACCCCAAAATAGTGCCAATCAAACCGTCATCTCATCCCTCCAAAAATGAGACCCTACCTAAGATAATTGCCCAAAAACTGAAAAAACTATGGCTCTCAGACTATGAAGACACTAAAACATGATTATTTTTTTGTTTCAAAAATGAAATCATTGTGTAAAACTTACATAAATAAAAAAAATTGTATACATATTAGGTATTGCCACGTCCGTGACAACCTGCTCTATAAAAATACCACATGATCTAACCTGTCTAAGATGAATGTTGTAAATAAAAAAAAAAAAAACTGTGCTAAAAAAGCTATTTCTTGTTACCTTGCCTTACAAAAAGTGTAATATAGAGCAACCAAAAATCATATGTACCCTAAACTAGTACCAACAAAACTTTCACCATATCCCGTAGTTTCTAAAATGGGGTCACTTTTTTGGAGTTTCTACTCTAGGGGTGCATCAGTGGGGCTTCTAATGGGACACGGTGTCAAAAAAACTAGTCTAGCAAAATCTGCCTTTCAAAAACCGTATGGCATTCCTTTCCTTCTGCGCCCTGCCGTGTGCCCGTACAGCAATTTGCAACCACATATGGGGTGTTTCTGTAAACTACAGAATCAGGGCCATAAATAATGAGTTTTGTTTGGCTGTTAACCCTTGCTTTGTAACTGGAAAAAAATATTAAAATGGAAAATGTATCTCTATATTCCATTAATTCTTGTGAAACACTTAAAGGGTTAACAACGTTTGTAAAATCAGTTTTGAATACCTTGAGGGGTGTAGTTTCTAGAATTTGGTCATTTTTGGGTGGTTTCTATCATATAAGCTTCACAAAGTGACTTCAGACCTGAACTGGTCCTTAAAAAGTTGGTTTTTGAAAATTTCTGAGAAATTTCAAGATTTACTTCTAAACTTCTAAGCCTTGTAATGTCCCCCAAAAATAAAATGTCATTCCCAAAATGATCCTAACATGAAGAAGACATATGGGAAATGTAAAGTAATAACTATTTTAATAGGTATTAATATGTATTATAGAAGTAGAGAAATTGAAACTTGGAAATTTGCTAATTTTTTAAATTTTTGGGCAAATTTGGTATTTTTTTATAAATAAAAATGAACTTTTTTGACTCCATTTTACCAGTGTCATGAAGTACAATATGTGACGAAAAAACTATCTCAGAATGGCCTGGATAAGTCAAAGCATTTTAAAGTTATAACCACATAAGGTGACACTGGTCAGATTTGCAAAAAATGGCCTGGTCCTGAAGGTGAAAATGAGCCCGGTTCTTAAGGGGTTAAGTACTTCCTATTGTTCAGGTTGCATGCGTGAAAAAACACTCCTGAAACTACATGATTTCCAAGGGTCATCATTTTTTTTCTGGATTATAATAAATCACAAAAACTGCAACTGACAAATATTTTTAAGGTGTCAAAACCAGGGCATAGCTGCTAGCAAACTAACTAAAAAACAAGTGGTTCATTAAGGTAAAAATGTACATAATGCATTGACTAATCAACTAAGGGTACTTTCACACTAGCATTTTTCTTTTCAGGCACTGAGTTCCGTCAAAAGGGCTCAATGCCGGAAAAGAACTGATCAGGTATATCCCCATGCATTCTGAATGGAGAGCAATCCATTCAGGATGCATCAGGATGTCTTCCATTCAGTCATTTTGACTGATCAGGCGAAAGATAAAACCGGTTTTATCTCCTGCCAAAATAACGTAAAACTTGCCTGAATGCCGGATCCGGCTTTTTTTTCCATAGGAATGTATTAGTGCCAGATCTGTCATTCAAAATACCGGAATTCCGGATCCGTCCTTCCGATCTGCGCATGCGCAAACCGAAAAAAAGGTGAAAAAAATAAATGCCGGATCCGTTTTGCCGGATGACACCGAAAAGACGGATCCGGCATTTCAATGCATTTTTCTGACTGATCAGGCATTTTTAAGACTGATCAGGATCCTGATCAGTCTTACAAGTGCCATCAGTTGGCATACGTTTTGTCGGATCCGGCAGGAAGTTCCGGCGACGGAACTGCTTGCCGGATCACTCTGCCGCAAGTGTCAAAGTAGCCTAATCAAACCTGCTTTAATAGTGGTGAGTCATTTACAGTGAGGCTTCAAAGTGTGTGAAACCATCGGAATTTGACTCAAATTAACATCAGATTTTCCCACAAGTCCAAAAAGTAGATAAAGATAACCAAATAAAAAAAATTATTAGACTTGCTCATTTATTTATTGCAGATAATGATCCAATATCACATGTCTGTGAGTGGCAAACATATGTGAATCTTTAGGATTAGCGGATAATTTGAAGGTGAAATTAGGTATTTTCAGTCAATGAGATGACAAGTGTGAGTGGGCTACCTTTTTATTTAAAGAACAAAGTCTGATTTTCACAACACATGTTTGTGGAAGTCTATCACAGAGATTGTTGAGGACTTCAGAAGAAGAGTTTTTGATGCTCATAAGGGTGGAAAAAGTTTCAAAACCATCTATAAAGAGTTTGAACTCCACCAATCCACAGTCAGACAGATTGTGTACAAATGAAGGAAATTTAAGAACATTATTACCATCCTCAACAGTGGTCAACAAACAAATATCCTACCAAGAGCAAGGAATGTAAAAGTACACAAGGTCACAAAGGAGGTAACCTCTAAGCACCTAAAGGCTTTTCTCACATTATTTAATATTAACGTAAATGTGTCACCAATTTTTTTTCTGCCAGTTAAAACCAGATAGTGACACATATCCTTTTTTTCTATTATGTTTTTATTTTCTGATTACAGATGTTTTTCTTCTATTTCCTGAACATGATTATGGAGGCTGCCATTTTGCCTGCGCTTTTCTTAACAGCATTTAGAAAGCATTAAGAAAATTGTTTTATGGCAGCCACATGAGCTATAGACACAATGGTCAGGAGGGGACCTAATTTCCTACTATCGGAGAGTTTTCTAGGCATGCTCTAACCTGTACAGAGGTCATTGTAAAAAGAAAGAATAGATAAGCTTTGACAATCACCTGTTGTGAATAATGAATGCAGTCTTATCTATACACAGAGGTGATGTCATTATAGGAAGGATTAGAATGACAGATAAGCAGGTAGCTGCAGTAAAGTGTTCTGTACAGATCAAGAATTGGCACCTATTATTAGGCTTAGAGGCCAGTGCAAAAACTGCTGGAATTTATGTTTTTTGTTTAAATATAGATATTGATGTGGAAAAAAGAAAAACAACATAATCAAAAATTCTTTAAAAATATGTAAAAAGGGTTTTCCAAGACTTAAATACTGATGGCCTATCCTCAGGAAAGGTCATTAGTATCAGATAGATTGGTATTCGACACCTGGGATTTCCGCCTATCAGCTGTCTGAGAAAACACCAGCGCTACTGTGAGTTCTGCAGCCTTCTCCCTGCTTACCAAGCACAACGCCTTACATTGTATAGCGGCTATGCTTTAGCTGCACCTAGGCTACGTGACCGAAGAACGTGTTGTCACTGGCCTAGGAAAAGCTGGAGAAGGCCAAAGAGCTACTATGAGTGCCGCTGCCTCCTCAAACAGCTGATCGGCACAGATCCTGGGTGTCGGAAAACCCCTTTAAACATAAAAATGTGATTTAAATAATAGGCCATTTTCTAATGATACATTCCCTTTAATGTTCACGAGTCCACCATCAGGAGGACACTGAACCACAATGATGTGCATGGCAGGATTGAAGCAGAAAGTCGCTGCTCTCCGAAAAGAGGTTTGCTAAAGATTGCCTGGACAAGCCAGAAGGCCATTGAAATAATGTTTGGATAGATGAGACAAAAACAGAACTTTTTGCTTTAACCCCTTAAGGACCCGCGCCATACATGTACGGCGCAGATGTCTGTGACTTAAGGACCAGCACAGTACATGTACTGCGCAAGGTCTGTGGGGATCTGGGGAAGAATCGGCGGGAATCGCGGCACAATACCATATCTTACCGGCCATGCCAGGTAAGGGCAGCATTGTGCTGAACCACCCCCCTGCAGCCCCGATCGCTGCTATTGGATGTATTCTTCAGGCATGTGCATCGCAGCTCTGTCTGCAATACGGAGCTGCAGGGGGGAGCGGGGGGTGTCATCTGGTGTCAGCACCTGTCTCCTCCCAGGTCAGGCAGGGGACACCAGTGTTTTTGGTCCCCTACCAGCGCTGCTATTGCCTTTCTGTGCTGCTTGTGGCTTGCTGGGAATTGTGGTGAAAGAAGAACATCAGGAATAGCTGCACAGATTTTTTTTTTTCCTTATTTGCAGCTGTTCCAGATCCCTAAACCACCCTCCCCCCAGCCATAGGGGCAGGGCCGTCTTTGCCGCAGGGCAAAAGGGGCAGCTGCCCCGAGCCCAGTTGCTCCTGGAGGCCCAAGGGAGCTCCGTTTCCCGACTCCCATTCACTAGTGACTGCGTTGCTAGGTTAAAACATTCGGGGCCTGGGCCCCTGATGTTTTGTCCCAGGCCCCGAATGTCCTGCCTGCCTGCTAGATACAACTGTATTGCCGTACACAGAACGGCAATACAATTGAATCTAATACCCTGGGAAGAGGTGAAGGACCTGTGGTGACATCACAGGTCATGTGATCAGCAAAACAGGCTGTGATAGGATGACCTGGATGATGTCACCATCATGTGACCAGTGCAGGATTGGACCGGAGTGCAGAGGAGAAGGAGCCTAATGCTGATGTCTGTACATGAGGAGAGGTAAGTTAAGGGAGAGGCAGAGCAATGCTGGGAGTTGTAGTTATTTAACTAGGATGTATGTTGGGGCTGAAGGGAGGGATGTTATTGACATGGGACTGTGTGCTTGAGGTGGCTGGGGGAGTGAGTGATGTTATTTACATGGGACTGTATGTTGAAAGTGAATGGTGGGGGTAGTGATGTTTATGTACATGGGACTTAATGTTTAGGCTACGTTCACACTTGCGTTTGGGGATCCGCTTGTGAGATCCGTTTCAAGGCTCTCACAAGCAGCCCCAAATGCATCAGTTTAACCCCAATGCATTCTGAATGGATGCGGATCCATTCAGAATGCATTCGTTCGGCTCCGTACGGCCCCCTGTTCCGTTTGGGAGGCGGACCCCAAAATGCTGCAAGCAGCGTTTTTGTGTCCGCATGGCCTTGCGGAGCCAAACGGATCCGTCCTGACTTACAATGTAAGTAAATGGGGACGGATCCCTTTGCATTGACACAAAATGGTGCAATTGTAAATGGATCCGTCCCCCATTGACTTTCCATGTAAGTCAGGACGGATCCGTATTGGGACTTAGAAATTCAAATCTAATACAAACGAATCGGTCCTGAACGGATGCATTCGTTTGTATTATCGGTGCGGATCCGTCCTGTACAAGTACACGACAGATCCGCACGAATGCAAGTGTGAAAGTAGCCTTAGGGGGTGATGTTTACATGGGACTGTGCGTTGGAGGCGGCTGATGTTATTTACATGGGACTGTATGGTGGAGGGAGGATTATAACTGCAGGGGGCACTGCAGATCCAGGGGACATTATAGGCGGTCTTATTACTACTGGGGGCTCTATAGGAGGGTCTTATAGATCCGCCTTTTTTCTACTAAGCGCACTATGGGGGCCTTATTACTACTGAGGGGTCTGTAGGAGCTTTATTACCACTGGGGGAACAATAGGGGCCTTATTTCTACTGGGGGCTCTGTGAGGGTATTATTAATATGGGAGGGCTCTTCTAATAATGGGGGCATTGTTGAGGAGCATTATCACGGTTGGGGCAGTGTTACTAATAATGGCATTCTAGAAGGGAATTACTATTGGTGGGACTATGAGGAGCACTATTACTATGGGGGCAGTAATGTTTCTTCAGGATAGTATTGGGGGGGGGCAGGGGCGTAACTAAAGGCTCATGGGCTCCGGTGCAAGAGTTCAGCTTGGGCCCCCCTTCCCTCAGTGCTTTGTGTGTCTTCTTATGCGGCACAAGTGTCTTTGGGCCCCTTCATGCTCCTGGGCCCGGTAGCGACTGCTACCTCTGCACCGCCTATAGCTACACCCCTGGGGGGGGGGGGGGGGCACAGCAAGCATCAGGATAACACTGTGGGGACTCCAGTTGGGGGATAATGATAGAATGTGAGGAAGCTAAGATGTCTGTGTGTCACACTCTGCAGAGACGAGGCGGCTGAGAGAAGTTGTCCAGACCGAGTGGAGAAGATGATGAGAGAGAAGATCTACAGAGAAGATGATGACAGAGAGGAGACGTCACCTGGAGGCCCTGGACGTGACAGGTAAGTGCTGCTGTATAGCAAGTACAGCAAAGTGCGGCGGGAAGGGGGGGTGGGATCCAGGGGGCCCAAGTAAATTCTTGCCCAGGGTCCAATCAATATTAAAGACGGCCCTGCATAGGGGTATGCTGGTATAATAGTTATCCACATAGAGGTGGTAACCCTTATCCAGCAGTGGGTGCAGTAAGTCCCACACAATCTTCCAACTAAAGCCTCATGCAGACGTCCGTGGAACACAGTCCGTGAGATACCGGACTGGCATTGCAGGAGCGCACGGCGTCAGAGCAACCAATGTGCGCTCCTGCAATGCCAGGCCAGTCCAGTGTTCACTACACACCTTGAAATATTCCTTGAGGGGTGTAGTTTCCAGAATGGGGACACTTTTTGCTGGTTTCCACTATAGGGCCACATCAGGGTGTCTTCACAGGCGACATAGCTCCAGATTACCCTTCCAGCTAAATCCGCTCTCCTAACACCATGAGGTGCTCCTTCCACTCTGAAGCCTGCTGTGCGCCCATACATCAGTTTTTGAACACATATGGGGCGTTGGCGTATTCGGGAGGAAATGGGGAACAAAATGTTGGGTGCATTTTGTCCTGTTACCCCTTGTGAAAGTAAAAAATTGTGGGTGTAAAGCAACTTTTTCTGGAAGAAATTGTAATTTTTCATTTTCACAGACAAGCGTTTCCTAATTCTGTGAAACGTCCGATGGGTCAAAGTGCTCACTACACACCTTGAAGTATTCCTTGAGGGGTGTAGTTTTTGGAATGGGGTCACTTCTTGGGGGTTTCCACTATAGGGCCACATCAGGGTGTCTTCACATGCGACATAGCTCCCAATTACTATTTCAGCTAAATCCGCTCTCCTAACGCCATATGGTGCTCCTTCCACTCTGAAGCCTGCTATGCGCCCATACATCAGCTTTTGAGCACATATGGGGTGTTGGCGTATTTGGGGGGAAATAGGGAACAAAATATGGGGTGCACTTTGTCATGTTACACCTTTTGAAAGTGAAGAATGTGGGTGTAAAGCCAGTAAGTACCTGGTGTGGCCAACATTTGCCTCACGCAGTGCAACATATCTCAGTCGCATAGAGTTATTCAGATTGTTGATTCTGGCCTGTGGAATGTTGGTCCACTTCTCTTCAATAGCTGTGCGAAGTTGCAGAATATTGGCAGGAACTGAAACACGCTGTCGTATACGCCGATCCACAGCATCCCAAACATGCTCAATGGGTGACATGTCCGTTGAGTATGCTGACCATGCAAGAACTGGAATGTTTTCAGCTTCCAGGAATTGTGTACAGATCCTTGCAATATGGGGCGGTGCATTATCATGCTGCAACATGAGGTGATGGTCGTGGATGAATGGCACAACAATGGGCCTCGGGATCTTGTCACGGTATCTCTGTGCATTCAAAATGCCATCAATAAAATGCACCTGTGTACATTGTCCATAACATATGCCTGCCCATACCATAACCCCACCACCACTCAATCCACAACGTTGATGTCAGCAAACCGCTCACCCGCACAACGCCACACACGCTGTCTACCATCTGCCCTGAACAGTAAAAACCAGGACTCATCCGTGAACAGAACGCCTCTCGAATGTGCCAGACGCCATCGAATGTGAGCATTTGCCCACTCAAGTCGGTTACAACGACGAACTGCAGTCAGGTCCAGACAGGGGAGGGCTGGCAGCCTTAGTCCTGGGGGGCAAATCCAGTCAAGTGGCCCATTTTTAGCCCTGACCATTATTAAAAGCCCCTCCTATATATAATAGGCCACTCCCAACACACACTGTACAGCTGACATTTTATAGTTGAGGCCTGTCTACACATGATACGGAGAGGGGAGGGTCTGTCCTGGCAGCACTGCCTGCTCTCCTCCCTCCCCTGATCCTGCTCAAGGCTTGTGGTTCCCCCCCACCATCTTCACCCCCCCCGTCGCCTGCTGCCCCCTTTCATCGTCCTCACCCAGCTCTGAATCCTCCTTCTGCAAATGGCAGGAGGAGGAGCCAGAGCATCTCCTCTCCTACATAGCACCACATACCTCTTACATCCAGTGATGTCACCTTTGATGTAGACGTTCTCTTTCCTCATCTTCTCCATTCAGACCAGACCGCCATGATGATTTTTCTGCCATCTCCCGTCTCTGCAGAGATTGAGAAACAGACATTAGTTTCCTGCCACCCCCAATACTATACTGCAGAAACAGTCCCCCTGGAAATACTACTACCACACAGATAGTGCCCCCAATACTGTACCCGCTATGCCCCCAATACTATACTGCAGAAACAGTACCCCTGGGAATACTACCACCACACAGATAGTGCCCCCTTAAACAATTATTGGCACACAGTGCTCTAAAAAATAACTGCGCCCAGAAACTAATAGTATAAAGATAATGTCCCCCAAAAATAATTGTGCTAAGCTGATACTATGCCAGGGTGCCCCCAAAGTAACAGTGCTCCCCAAAATCCCACCAATAGAAATAATTCTCTGCCAGAGCACACTTACTAGTAATAATGCCCCTATAGTGCCCTAGTAATCATTTTCCTCATAGCCCCCCAGTAGTAGTAAAGCTCCCCATAATACCCCCTAGTAGTACTAATTTTCCCTATAATATGACAGTACATGAAATACCCCCGCTTAGTGCCCGCAGTTGAGCTAATGTCCCCATAATGTATGCCAGTATAAAATACCCCTATATAGTGCCCCAGTAAATGCCCTCATATTGCTCCTCTCCCCCTTCCCCATAGTGTCCCCCATAATATGCCAGTAAAAAAATGCACCTTAGTGCCCCCAGCAGATGCCCCTATAATGCTCCTCTCCCCCACAATGTGGCAGTAAAAAATGCCCCTTCTTAGTGCCACCATATGCCCCAATAGTGCTCCACTCCCCCATAGTGCCCCCAAATAATGCCCCATAGTGCCGCTCTCCCCTATAGTGCCTCCCATAATGTGCCAGTAAAAAATGCCCCCTTAGTGCCACCAAATGCCATAGTGCCCCCCATAATGTTCCAATACAAAAGGCCCCTTTAGAGCCCCCACTTCCCCATAGTGCCCCCAAATAATGCCCCTATAGTAACACCAGATGCCCCATAGTGCTGCTCTCCCCTATAGTGCCCCCCAGAATGTGTCAAAACTTAAAAAAAGCCCCTTGAGAGCCCCCAGATACCCCCATAGTGCTCCTCTCCCCCATGGTGCCCCCCCCCCATAATGTGCCAGTAAGAAATGCCCCCATAGTGCCAGCTCCTCCAATAGTGCCAGCTCCCCTCATAGTGCCAGCTCCCCCCCATAGTGTCAGCCCCCATAGTGCCAGCTCCCCCCCATAGTGCCAGCCCCACCCCATAGTGCCAGCTCCCCCATAGTGATATCTTCCCTATCAACTTTCAATGTTCTTTTATGCTCCTAACATGGTGACCACCGGTAACGGGGAATCATTGTTCGATTTTGGAGAGGGAGCCTGATAAACGGCTAAGGCTACTACTTCAAAGCAAGGCAGCATGAGTTGAGGGCCTTCAGGTGAGCTGACCCAGTAAATGATTTTACGTGCACCCCTGCTGGTGAGCTGACCCTGTAAAAGATTATATGCGAGTGCCTGTGGGTGAGCTCACCCTGTAAAACATTATATGCGAGGGCCTGCAGTTGAGCTGACCCTCTAAAAAATTCTATAAGAGGACCTGCATGTGAGCTGACCCTGTAAAAGATTTTAGGTTTGGGCCTGCAGGTGAGCTGACTCTGTAAAAGATTTGAGCTGCGGGCCTGCAGGTGAGCGGACCATCTAAAAAAATTATATGTGAGGGCCTGCTGGTGAGCGGTCCCTCTAAAAAATTATATTCGAAGGCCATTTATGTGAGGGCATTATATGTGACGAATAAGCAATGCATGTTGATATGACGGAGGAGGAGGATGAGAAAAGGAAGATTCAACCATATACCCTTGTTTGTGGTGGAAGGGGTGCATGGGAATACAGTCTATTAACTACATTAAGAACAACACATGTAAAGTGCCTTTATGTTTATCAGCATTCCTCTGGTGGAGTCGAGAAGTCATGGTCAATCCAGGCCTTGTTCATTTCTATATGAGTCAACCTGTCAGCATTTTCAGTTGACAGGCGGATACGCTTATCTATTATAATGCTACCAGCAGCACTAAATATGCGCTCAAACAAAACGCTGGTGACAGGGCAGGCCAGCACCTCCAAAGCATAGATTGCCAGTTCATTCCACGTGTCCAGCTTGGACACCCAGTAGTTGTAAGGCACTGAGGGATCATTGAGGACGCTGACATGGTCTGCTATGTACTCCTTCACCGTCTTCCAAAAATTTTCTCTCCTTGTGGCAGTAAGCCGCACATCAGGGTGAGGGCGGGGTGTCATGAAACTGTCCCAGGCTTTGGAGAGTGTTGCCCTGCCTCTGTGGGAACTGCTGTGTGTTTCCCTTGTCTCCCCTTCCTCAGGTGGCCAAGGAAGTACGGACTCTGCCGCCAGCGTTGTCAAATTTTTCAACAAGGACCTTCTGGTATTGCACCATTTTGCTTGTCCTTTCCACCAGAGGAATGAGAGATGAGAAGTTCTCTTTGTAGCGGGGGTCGAGAAGGGTGAACAACCAGTAATCCGTGTTGTTTAAAATGCATATAACGCACGGGTTGCGGGAAAGGCAGCCTAACATGAAGTCAGCCATGTGTGTCAGTGTACCAACTGGTGAGACTTTGCTGTCATCATCAAGAGGATCACTCCCAATCTCCTCATCCTCTTCCTCCTCTTCTGCCCATCCACGCAGAACAGATGGAATTAAACTTCCATGGGTACTACCCTCTGTAGCTGAGGCAACCATCTCCTGCTCCTCCTCTTTAGCCTCCAATTCGCGCTGAGAACACAAACTGAGGGTGGTCTGGCTATCAACTTGTGCAATGTCTTCCCCCATTTCCACCTCTTCCACATGCACAGCGTCCTCCTTAATTGTGAGCAGCGAGCGTATGAGAAGACACAGAAGTGGGATTGTGACGCTGATAATAGCGTTATCTCCGCTCACCATCTGTGTTTATTCCTCAACGTTGCGTAAAACCTCACAGAGGTCAGACATCCATGCCCACTCCTCGCTTTTGAATAGCGGAAGCTGACTGGAAAGGCAACGACCATGTTGCAGCTGGTATTCCACAACTGGCCTCTGCTGCTCACAAAGCCTGGCCAACTTGTGGAACGTGGAGTTCCAGCGCGTTCTCACGTCGCACAACAGCCGGTGAACTGCTGCAGCATTGACAGACCGGCTGAAGCTGTCGGTGACTTGCGGAAATGTGCAAACACGCTGCGCACCTTCACCAGTAGCTCAGGCAAATTGGAGTGTGTTTTTAGAAACCGCTGAACCACAAGGTTGAATACGTGGGCAAGGCATGGGATGTGTCTAAGGTCGCCCCAACTCCAAAGCCATCACCAAGTTACGGCCATTATCAGACACAACCAGGCCTGGTTCTAGGTTGAGTGTCGAGAGCCACAGCTCAGTCTGGTCTCTTATCCCCTGCCACAGCTCTGCGGCGGTGTGCTGTTTGTCACCTAGGCAGATCAGCTTCAGCACGGCTTGTTGCCGCTTCCCCACTGCAGTGCTGCACTGCTTCCAGCTAACGACTGATGACTGACTGGTGCTGCATGTGGATAATTCAGAGGTGGAAGTGGAGGAGGAGAAGGCAGAGGAGGAGAAGTGGGGGTTGCAGCCACTAACGTAGGTGGTGGCGGAAACCCTGATGGAATTGGTGCTCGCAATCCTTGGCGTTGGTAGCACCTGTGCCATCCCAGGGTACGATTCGCTCCCATCCTCCACAACATTCACCCAGTGTACCGTCTGGAAATGTAGCGTCCCTGGCTGAAAGCACTTGTCCATGTGTTCGTGGTTAAGTGGACCTTCCCATTAACTGCGTTGGTCAGGGCACGTGTGATGTTAAGGGACACATGTTGGTGTAAGGCTGGCACGGCATACCTTGAAAAATAGTGGTGGCTGGGGACTGTGTAACAAGGGACGACAGCCGATATCAGGCTGCGGAAGGCCTCAGTGTACACAAGCCTAAATGGAAACATTTCCAGGGCCAGTAATTTGGAAAGCTGCATTTAGTGCTATGGCCTTTCGGATGGGTGGCTGGATATTTGTGCTTGCGTTCAAATTCCTGGGGTAAAGACATTTGGATGCTGTGCTGGGACAGGAAAGTGGATGTGGTCGCTGATGGTGCTTGCGAAGGTCCATGTGCAGGGCAGCAGGCACCCGGGCCTGCGTCTTGGGCAGGGGATTGGCCAGCACGTAACACAGGGGAAGAGGATATATATAAAGGTTTGGCAGCACTACTGTCCCACATTAGGAAAAAGCCATTAAGAAATACCTTTAGGGTAATGATGGTGCACGCAGATGAGGACCCTGGCTGATGATCCCGACGTCAAAATAGAAATGCAAAAATCTGCAGCACTCGTCAGTGTAGTAAACCCAAAGTGGTTTATTCAACCTGCTTGAGAAAGACCTAGGAAGGTCGAAACGTCGCATCACCATGCTGTTTATTGAATAAACCACTTTGGATTTAGTACACTGACGAGTGCTGCAGATTTTTGCATTTCTACAGGGGAAGAGGAGACAGTGGTGTGACCCGCAGACGCAAATTATGGACCCAGGCGTTCGGCCCACCTATTAGGGTGCTTTAATGCCATGTGGCGGATCATGCTGGTGGTGGTGAGGTTGCTAGTGTTCACGCCCCGGCTCATTTTGGTGTGGCACAGGTTGCAAACTACTATTCTTTTGTCGTCCGCACTTTCCTCAAAAAAGCACATACCTTAGTGATTGACAACTGTGTGTCATCCTCTTCCTCAACCTCTTGAGACCGTAATTGTGGTTGAGTCATTGGCAACTGTGTCTCATCATTATCCACCTCATTAAACACTGATTGCCATTCCCCAGTGTCATGTTCTTGTGACCCTGGATGCTCAAGAGGGTGGGATTCGGGGCATAAGATCTCAGGTCCCTCTTCAAGCGTGCTTGATGAGAGGGCCAAATCAATTAATGACAATGAAAAGAGGTCCTCGGAATATCTGAGTGTGGGATCACTTGTTTGGCCACACTGTAAATGGTGGGAGGAAGGAGGATCAGGGTGACGATTGTGTGGACCAGACTCCTGGCTACTGAGACTGGACTTGGTGGAAGACATGGTGGTGCTTAACCGACTGGAAGCACTATCTGCTGCAATCCAACCGACCACCTGCTCGCACTGGGCTCACTTCAAGAGTGGTGTCCTGCGGCACCCTGCAAACTGGGACATGAAGCTAGGTATCTTGGATGATTGTTTTTCTTGTGCTCTGGCAGCAGGCACAGTTTCACCGCGACCAGGGTCACGGCCTCTGCGTGCACCATCAGCATCACGGCCACTTCCCCGTCACTTAATTATCGCTTTCTTCATATTAAATGTTATATGTTATAAGGGACCGTTTATAGGAAAATGTGGATAAATTATGGAAAATATATAATTGCTTTTGCTAATATTTTTCCAATATCTGGGCCTGACACACACACGCTATTGCAGCGCAGATGTGACAATTCACTGCAGACACCGTTTATAAGAAAATTATGGATAAATTATGGAAAAAATATATTTGTTGTCAGTAATATTTTTCCAATATCTGGCCCTGACACACACACGCCATTGCAGCGCAGATGTGACAATTCACTGCAGGGAACGTTTATAGAAAAATTATGGATAAATTATGGAAAAAATATATTTGTTGTCAGTGATATTTTTCCCAATATCTGGCCCTGACACACACACGCTATTGCAGCGCAGATGTGACAATTCACTGCAGACACCGTTTATAGGCAAACTGTGGATAAATTATGGAAAAAATATAATTGTTTTCGCTAATATTTTTCCCAATATCTTGACAAACAGAAGGTATTGCAGCACAGATGCGACAATTTACTGCAGACACCCTCTATTAGTATTGCAAAGCATGGGAAAAAAAATTGCTGGCTATATTATATTGCTGACAGCCTGTTACCACACACAATAGTCCTTAACCTGTAGAGGACCCACGCCGCACATGTACGGCACAGATGTCTGTGGCTTAAGGACCAGCACCGTACATGTAAGGCGCTGTGATCAGGCGGGTGCAGGAGATGCGCCTGTCCGATCCACGGCAGGGGTCTGGCAGTCACTGATAGCCGGACGCATCGGCATGCCGTCACAGCAACCCTTGCTGCTGCTGTGACGGGGACCCAATGGCATGGAAGGCAGCGCGATGCCTTCCTTAGACATCGTGGCTGCCTTCCGGGGGAGAGCCTGTGAGATCCAGCCCCTTGGATCCCACAGGCAGGAAGCTGTATGTGTAATACACCCTGTATTACACATAAAGCCAATGCATTCCAATACAGAAGTATTGGAATGCATTGTAAAAGTGATCAGACCCCCAAAAGTTGAAGTCCCAGAGTGGGTCAAAAAACAAAGTTTTCCGCAAAAAAAAGTAATGTTTCAAGTAAAAAAAAAAAATTATATCCTTTTGCCAAAATAAAGGGAATTATTATTTTTTATAAAATAGGGGAAAAAAGGAAAGTACACATATTAGGTATCGCCGCGTTCTTATCGACGGGCTCTATAAAACTAACACTAGACCTAATACCTCAGGTAAACAATATAAAAAATAAAAATATAAAAACTGTGCTAAATAAACCATTTTTTGGTCACCTTATATCATTAAAATTGCAACACCAAAATAGTACCAATCTAACCATCACCTCATCATCAAAAAATGAGATCCTACCTAAGACAATCGCCCCAAAAAGAAAAAAAACTATGGCTCAGAATATGGAGACACTAAAACAAAATTTTTGTGTAAAACTTAAGTAAATAAAAAAAAGTATACGTATTAGGTATTGCCGCATACGTAACATTCTGCTCTATAAAAATAGCACATGACCTAACCCCTCAGGTGACCACCGTAAAAAACAAAACAAAAAAAAACCGGTGTCAAACAAACCATTTTTTTTGTCACATTACATCACAAATAGAGTAATAGCAAGCTATCAAAAAGTCATATGCACCCCAAAATAGTGCCAATCAAACCGTCATCTCATCCCACAAAAAACATGCCCTACCTAAGACAAACGCCCAAAAACTGAAAAAACTATGGCTCTCAGAATATGGAGACACTAAAATAACCTGCTCTATAAAAATACCACATGACCTAACCCCTCAGGTGACCACCGTAAAAAAATAAAAATAAAAACATTGTAAAAAAACAAACATTTTTTTTGTTACCTTACTTCACAAAAAGTGTAATAGCAAGCGATCAAAAAGTCATATGCACCCTATAATAGTACCCATCAAACTGTCATCTCATCCCCCAAAAAATGAGCCCCTACATAAGACAGTTTAGTGGAGACACAAAAAAATTTTTTTTTTCAAAACTGCTTTGTTATGTAAAACTGAAACAAACAACCAAAAAAAGTTGTCATATTTGGTATTATTGCGTCCATAACAACCTGCTCTATAAAAATACCACATGATCTAACCTGTCAGATGAATGTTGTAAATAACAAAAAATAAAAACGGTGCCAAAACTGCTATTTCTTGTTACCTTGCCTCACAAAAAGTGTAATATAGAGCAACCAAAAATCATATGTACCCTAATATAGTACCAACAAAACTGCCACCTTATCCCGTAGTTTCCAAAATGCGTTCACTGTTTTGGAATTTCTACTCTAGGGGTGCATCAGGGGGGCTTCACATGGGACATGGTGTCAAAAAACCAGTCCAGCAAAATCTGCCTTCCAAAAACCGTATGGCATTCGTTTCCTTCTGCGCAATGCCGTGTGCCTGTACAGCAGTTTTTCGTCCACATATGGGGTGTTTATGTAAACTACAAAATCAGGGCCATAAATATTGAGTTTTGTTTGGCAGTTAACCCTTGCTTTGTAACTGGAAAAAATGGATTTAAATGGAAAATCTGCCAAAAAAAGTGAAATTCTGAAATTTCATCTCTATTTTCCATTAATTCTTGTGGAACACCTAAAGGGTTAACAAAGTTTGTAAAATCAGTTTTGTATACCTTGAGGGGTGTAGTTTCTAAAATGGGGTCACTTTTTTGGAGTTTCTACTTTAGGGGTGCATCAGGGGGTCTTCAAATGTGACATGGCAGCTTAAAATTATCCCAGTGAAATCTGCTTTCCAAAAACCATATGGCGTTCCTTTCCTTCTGTGCAATACCGTGTGCCCGTACAGCAGATTACGACCACATATGGGGTGTTTCTGTAAACTACAGAATCAGGGCCATAAATATTGAGTTTTGTTTGGCTGTTAATCCTTGCTTTGTTAGTTGAATTTTTTTTTATTAAAATGGAAAATCTGCCAAAAAAGTGAAATTCTGAAATTTCATCTCTATTTTCCATTAATTCTTGTGGAACACCTAAAGGGTTAAAAAAGTTTGTAAAATCAATTTTGTATACCTTGAGGGGTTTAGTTTCTAAAATGGGGTAATTTTTTAGTGGTTTCTATTATGTAAGCCTCACAAAGTGACTTCAGTCCTGAACTGGTCCTTAACCACTTACCGTCACGCTAACGCCGAAAGGCGTCATTTCTGCGGCGCTCCCAGGTCACACTAACGCCGATTGGCGTCATCTCGCGTGAGCCGAGATTTCCTGTGAACGCGCGCACACAGGCGCGCGCGTTCACAGGATCGGAAGGTAAGCGAGTGGATCTCCAGCCTGCCAGCGGCGATCGTTCGCTGGCAGGCTGGAGATGTGATTTTTTTAACCCCTAACAGGTATATTAGACGCTGTTTTGATAACAGCGTCTAATATACCTGCTACCTGGTCCTCTGGTGGTCCCCTTTGTTTGGATCGACCACCAGAGGACACAGGTAGCTCAGTAAAGTAGCACCAAGCACCACTACACTACACTACACCCCCCCCCGTCACTTATTAACCCCTTATTAGCCCCTGATCACCCCATATAGACTCCCTGATCACCCCCCTGTCATTGATTACCCCCTGTCATTGATCAACCCCCTGTAAAGCTCCATTCAGATGTCCGCATGATTTTTACGGATCCACTGATAGATGGATCGGATCCGCAAAACGCATCCGGACGTCTGAATGAAGCCTTACAGGGGCGTGATCAATGACTGTGGTGATCACCCCATATAGACTCCCTGATCACCCCCCTGTAATTGATTACCCCCCTGTCATTGATTACCCCCCTGTAAAGCTCCATTCAGACGTCCGCATGATTTTTACGGATCCACTGATAGATGGATCGGATCCGCAAAACGCATCCGGACGTCTGAATGAAGCCTTACAGGGGCATGATCAATGACTTTGGTGATCACCCCATATAGACTCCCTGATCACCCCCTGTAAAGCTCCATTCAGATGTCCGCATGATTTTTACGGATGCACTGATAGATGGATCGTATCCGCAAAACGCATCCGGACGTCTGAATGAAGCCTTACAGGGGGGTGATCAATGACTGTGGTTATCACCCCATATAGACTCCCTGATCACCCCCCTGTCATTGATTACCCCCCTGTCATTGATCACCCCCCTGTAAAGCTCCATTCAGATGTCCGCATGATTTTTACGGATGCACTGATAGATGGATCGGATCCGCAAAACGCATCCGGACGTCTGAATGAAGCCTTACAGGGGGGTGATCAATGACTGTGGTTATCACCCCATATAGACTCCCTGATCACCCTCCTGTCATTGATTACCCCCCTGTCATTGATCACCCCCCTGTAAAGCTCCATTCAGATGTCCGCATGATTTTTACGGATGCACTGAAAGATGGATCGGATCCACAAAACGCATCCGGACGTCTGAATGAAGCCTTACAGGGGCATGATCAATGACTGTGGTGATCACCCCATATAGACTCTGTGATCACACCCCTGTCATTGATCACCCCCCCTGTCATTGATCACCCCCCCTGTCATTGATCACCCCCCCTGTCATTGATTACCCCCCCTGTAAAGCTCCATTCAGATGTCCGCATGATTTTTACGGATCCACTGATAGATGGATCGGATCCGCAAAACGCATACGGACGTCTGAATGAAGCCTTACAGGGGCATGATCAATGACTGTGGTGATCACCCCATATAGACTCCCTGATCACCCCCCTGTCATTGATCACCCCCCCTGTCAGGCTGCATTCAGATGTCTGTATGATTTTTACGGATACATGGATCGGATCCGCAAAACACATACGGACATCTGAATGGAGCCTTATAGGGGGGTGATCAATGACAGTGGGGTGATCACCCCATATAGACTCCCTGATCACCCCCCTGTCATTGATCACCCCCCTGTCATTGATCACCCCCCTGTCATTGATCACCCCTCTGTTAGGCTCCATTCAGACATTTTTTTGGCCCAAGTTAGCGGAATTTTTTTTTTTTTTTTCTTACAAAGTCTCATATTCCACTAACTTGTGTCAAAAAATAAAATCTCACATGAACTCACCATACCCCTCACGGAATCCAAATGCGTAAAATTTTTTAGACATTTATATTCCAGACTTCTTCTCACGCTTTAGGGCCCCTAGAATGCCAGGGCAGTATAAATACCCCACATGTGACCCCATTTCGGAAAGAAGACACCCCAAGGTATTCGCGGAGGGGCATATTGAGTCCATGAAAGATTGAAATTTTTGTCCCAAGTTAGCGGAAAGGGAGACTTTGTGAGAAAAAAAAAAAAATATCAATTTCCGCTAACTTGTGCCAAAAAAAAATTTTTTCTATGAACTCGCCATGCCCCTCATTGAATACCTTGGGGTGTCTTCTTTCCAAAATGGGGTCACATGTGGGGTATTTATACTGCCCTGGCATTCTAGGGGCCCCAAAGCGTGAGAAGAAGTCTGGTATCCAAATGTCTAAAAATGCCCTCCTAAAAGGAATTTGGGCACCTTTGCGCATCTAGGCTGCAAAAAAGTGTCACACATCTGGTATCGCCGTACTCAGGAGAAGTTGGGGAATGTGTTTTGATGTGTCATTTTACATATACCCATGCTGGGTGAGAGAAATATCTTGGTCAAATGCCAACTTTGTATAAAAAAATGGGAAAAGTTGTCTTTTGCCAAGATATTTCTCTCACCCAGCATGGGTATATGTAAAATGACACCCCAAAACACATTCCCCAACTTCTCCTGAGTACGGAAATACCAGATGTGTGACACTTTTTTGCAGCCTAGGTGGGCAAAGGGGCCCATATTCCAAAGAGCACCTTTCGGATTTCACAGGTCATTTACCTACTTACCACACATTAGGGCCCCTGGAAAATGCCAGGGCAGTATAACTACCCCACAAATGACCCCATTTTGGAAAGAAGACACCCCAAGGTATTCCGTGAGGGGCATGGCGAGTTCCTAGAATTTTTTATTTTTTGTCACAAGTTAGTGGAAAATGATGATTTTATTTTTTATTTTTTTTTCATACAAAGTCTCATATTCCACTAACTTGTGACAAAAAATAAAAACTTCCATGAACTCACTATGCCCATCAGCGAATACCTTGGGGTCTCTTCTTTCCAAAATGGGGTCACTTGTGGGGTAGTTATACTGCCCTGGCATTCTAGGGGCCCAAATGTGTGGTAAGGAGTTTGAAATCAAATTCTGTAAAAAATGACCAGTGAAATCCGAAAGGTGCTCTTTGGAATATGGGCCCCTTTGCCCACCTAGGCTGCAAAAAAGTGTCACACATCTGGTATCTCTGTACTCAGGAGAAGTTGGGGAATGTGTTTTGGGGTGTCATTTTACATATACCCATGCTGGGTGAGAGAAATATCTTGGCAAATGACAACTTTTCCCATTTTTTTATACAAAGTTGGCATTTGACCAAGATATTTATCTCACCCAGCATGGGTATATGTAAAAAGACACCCCAAAACACATTCCTCAACTTCTCCTGAATACAGAGATACCAGATGTGTGACACTTTTTTGCAGCCTAGGTGGGCAAAGGGGCCCATATTCCAAAGAGCACCTTTCGGATTTCACTGGTCATTTTTTACAGAATTTGATTTCAAACTCCTTACCACACATTTGGGCCCCTAGAATGCCAGGGCAGTAGAACTACCCCACAAGTGACCCCATTTTGGAAAGAAGAGACCCCAAGGTATTTCGTGATGGGCATAGTGAGTTCATAGAACTTTTTATTTTTTGTCACAAGTTAGTGGAATATGAGACTTTGTAAGAAAAAAAAAAAAAATAAAAAAATCATCATTTTCCGCTAACTTGTGACAAAAAATAAAAAGTTCTATGAACTCACTATGCCCATCAGCGAATACCTTAGGGTGTGTACTTTCCGAAATGGGGTCATTTGTGGGGTGTTTGTACTGTCTGGCCATTGTAGAACCTCAGGAAACATGACAGGTGCTCAGAAAGTCAGAGCTGCTTCAAAAAGCGGAAATTCACATTTTTGTACCATAGTTTGTAAACGCTATAACTTTTACCCAAACCATTTTTTTTTTACCCAAACATTTTTTTTTTATCAAAGACATGTAGAACAATAAATTTAGAGCAAAATTTATATATGGATCTCGTTTTTTTTGCAAAATTTTACAACTGAAAGTGAAAAATGTAATTTTTTTGCAAAAAAATCATTAAATTTCGATTAATAACAAAAAAAGGAAAAATGTCAGCAGCAATGAAATACCACCAAATGAAAGCTCTATTAGTGAGAAGAAAAGGAGGTAAAATTCATTTGGGTGGTAAGTTGCATGACCGAGCAATAAACCGCTAAAGTTGTGGAGTGCCGATTTGTAAAAAAGGGCCTGGTCTTTAGGGGGGTATAAACCTGTGGTCCTTAAGTGGTTAAAAAGTGGGCTTTGGAAATTTTCTGAAAAATTTCAAGATTTGCTTCTACACTTCTAAGCCTTCTAACATCCCCAAAAAATAAAATGACATTCACAAAATGATCCAAACATTAAGTAGACATATCGGGAATGTAAAGTAATAACTATTTTTGGAGGTATTACTAACTTTTATGAAAGTAGAGAAATTGAAATTTGGAAATTTGCTAATAATTTGCTAAATAAAAATAAATTTTTTGACTCAATTTTACCACTGTCATGAAGTACAATATGTGACGAGAAAACAGTCTCAGAATGGCTTGGATAAGTAAAAGCATTTTAAAGTTATCACCACATAAAGTGACAAATGTCAGATTTGCAAAAAAAGGCCTGGTCTTTAAGGTGAAAAATGGCAGGGTCCCGATTGGGTTAAAAGGACTTTTGGGTCTTTGAAATGTTTTTCGATTTAATATATTGCGATTACACTCCCTACACTATCTGTCCCTCCCTAAGAGCAGCTCTCCCTGACTCACAATGAGCCGAACCCGCGTTATCGGGTGCTATATAGCACCCGTTGACGCGTTCTGGCCAGCCAATCACTGTAATTTCCCATATGCAATGCAGGTGTACCTCACACAAAAAAATGGGTATATGTCACCCACCGAACCAACAGACGGATTAACTATATAAATTTCACTGTCACGTATGCAGTGTAGGTGTACCTCACACCAAAAATGGAAATATGTTACCCACCAATCTAACAGACGGATTAACTATATTAATTTCCCTGTCACGCATGCAGTGCAGGTGTACCTCACACAAAAAATGGGAATATGTCACCCACAGAATTAACAGCCAAATTTATTATTATATTTCTATGTCAGGGGTGCAAAGATGGTGCATTGCACCCACAAAAGATCGCTATAGGTGTCATGGATGATATTGAAGATAGCTGGAAGTTATGGATAAACATCCGACTGGCTTGATCCCAAACTAAGGAGCATAAAGGTGACCCCTGGAAAACCCTAAGAGCTCACCCTGACTGCTAAGCTCATACAAAGGTCTCAGAGGTAGACGATTGCATGCCCTCGTACCTAGACTGTGTGACACCTGAAAACCCTATAATAGTGAGGGGACACGACCACCAGCTCCCTGCACTTAATACGGAGGGAGTCAGGGTCTCCTAGAATCAAGCCAGCAAGTAGACACAATACAAGAAAGGACTTATCTGATCAAGCAGTAACAGAACTCTCCAGCAGTGATCACTTCAATCCAGGAAGTAATATAAACCACAAAGTGAGGCAGTATGGGAGGGAATATAAAGGGAGGCAATTAGTGTGAATAGGTGACAGCTGGGAGAAGGAAAGGAGATGACAAAGTGAAACCAAAACAAAGAACATCATGCAAGAGGTACAGAAGAACGTCTGCCAGACCTTCTCAGAGAGCTGGCAGTGACAGTACCCCTCCCTCTACGAGTGGACTCCGGACACTCAGAGCCCACCTTCTCAGGATGGGACCTATGGAAAGCCCTGATGAGACGAGTGGCCTTAATGTCCACCACTGGGACCCACATCCTCTCCTCAGGACCATAACCCTCCCAATGAATGAGGTACTGGAGAGAACCGTGGATAATGCTAGAATCCACAATCCTAGAGACCTGAAATTCAAGATTACCATCAACAACAATCGGAGGAGGAGGTAAAGAGGAGGGTACAGTGGGTTGGACATAAGGTTTGAATAGGGACCTATGAAAAACATTATGGATATTCCAAGTCTGAGGAAGATCAAGACGGAAGGCAACGGGATTGATGACGGACAAGATCTTGTAAGGCCCAATAAACTTAGGACCCAACTTCCAGGAGGGAACCTTCAGTTTGATATTCTTTGTAGACAACCACACCAGATCACCCACATTCAGGTCCGGATCAGGCACACATCTCTTATCCGCCACACACTTATATCTCGTACTCATCCTCTTCAGATTACCCTGAATCTTTTGCCAAATAAATGACAAAGACGAGGAAAATCTCTCCTCATCAGGTAAACCAGAAGACCCCTCTCCAGAGAATGTCCCAAACTGTGGATGGAACCCATATGCACCAAAAAATTGTGACTTATCAGAGGACTCCTGGCGACGGTTATTTAAAGCAAACTCAGCAAGGGACAAAAAAGAACACCAATCTTCCTGATTCTCTGCCATAAAACAGTGCAGATATGTCTTCAGATTCTGATTGACGCATTCGGTCTGACCATTCGACTGCGGGTGAAAAGCAGCAGAGAATGACAACCGAACCCCCAAGCGAAAACAGAAGGCCTTCCAGAATCTGGAAACAAATTGCGTGCCCCTATCAGAAACGATGTCTGAAGGAATGCCATGCAATTTGACAATGTGATCAACAAATGCTTGCGCCAGCGTCTAAGCATTGGGTAACCCAGGAAAGGGAATGAAATGCGCCATTTTACTAAAACGGTCCACTACTACCAGAATCACAGTCTTCCCAGAGGAACGAGGCAGGTCCGTAATGAAGTCCATGGACAGATGCGTCCAAGGACGGGAAGGAATGGGTAACGGGAGGAGAGAACCCGATGGCCGTGAATGAGGGACCTTGGCACGAGCGCAGGTCTCGCAGGCTGCCACAAAACCCTCAACCGTCTTACGAAGAGCCGGCCACCAGAATCCCTGAGCAATGAGATCCACTGTGGCTCTACTCCCTGGGTGCCCAGCAAGGACAGTATCGTGGTGCTCCTTAAAAACCTTGTGTCGTAAAGCGAGAGGCACAAACAACCTCCCAGGAGGACAAAGATCAGGAGCCTCTGCCTGGGCTGCCTGAACCTCTGCCTCCAAATCAGGATAAAGAGCAGAGACGACCACCCCTTCAGCCAAAATGGGACCCGGGTCTTCAAAGTTCCCCCCTCCCGGAAAACAACGTGACAGGGCATCCGCCTTCACATTTTTAACCCCAGGGCGGAATGTGACAACAAAATTAAATCTAAAAAAGAATAATAGACCATCTGGCCTGTCTCGGGTTCAGACGCTTGGCTGATTCCAAGTAGGCCAGATTCTTATGGTCTGTAAACACGGTAATAGGGTGTCTGGCTCCCTCTAGCCAATGGCGCCATTCTTCAAAAGCTAATTTGATGGCCAACAACTCCCTATCTCCCACATCGTAATTTCTCTCTGCGGAGGAGAGTTTCCTTGAGAAAAAGGCACACGGTCGCCATTTGGCAGGAGAGGGACCCTGAGATAAGACCGCACCCACACCCACCTCAGAAGCATCCACCTCAACAATAAGAGGTAGAGAGACATCAAGTTGTACCAAAATGGGAGCGGAAGCAAAACTCTCCTTGATACTAGAAAAGGCCTTAAGCGCATCTACCGACCAGGAGGAAAAATCTACCCCCTTTTTAGTCATATCAGTGAGTGGCTTAACAACAGAGGAATAATTCGAAATGAACTTTCTGTAATAATTGGCAAAACCCAAAAACTGCATTAGCGCCTTCTGATTCTCAGGGAGCTCCCAATCAAGCACAGCGCGGACCTTCTCAGGGTCCATGCGAAAACCAGAAGCGGAGAGAAGAAAACCAAGAAATTTAATCTCCGGAACCGCAAATACACATTTTTCCAGTTTAGCGTAAATTTATTCTCCCGCAGGATGAGCAAGACCTGACGTAGGTGGTCCCTATGAGTTTTGAAATCAGGAGAAAAAAATCTAAATATCATCTAGATACACCAGTACAAATTTCCCCATTACATGATAAAAAATGCTGTTCACAAAATGTTGGAAGACGGCCGGAGCATTCATCAAACCAAAGGGCATAACCAAATTCTCGAAATGACCCTCAGGGGTATTGAAGTCCGTCTTCCATTCGTCCCCTTCCCTGACCCTGACTAGATTGTATGTCCCTCTTAAATCCAACTTAGAAAAAACTTTAGCCCGAACAATCTGGTTAAACAGGTCCGGGATCAGAGGAAGCGGATATGGGTCACGAATTGTGATACAGTTCAGCTCCTTGAAATCCAGACAAGGTCTTAAAGAACCATCTTTTTTCTTAACAAAAAAAAAACCAGTGGCAACAGGTGACTTCGAGGGTCGGATGTGTCCCTTTCTCAGGCTCTCAGAGATATAAGTACGCATAGCGACTCTTTCAGGTTGGGAGAGATTGTATAAACGAGATTTTGGCAGCTTGGCACCTGGGATGAGATTAATAGGGCAATCGTACTCCCGGTGAGGGGGCAGCTCCTGGACACCACTCTCTGAAAACACATCCGAAAATTCAGAGAGAAAAGATGGTACAGTCTTGGTAGAAACCTCTGAAAGAGACGCCGTGAGGCAATTCTCTCTGCAAAAGTCACTCCAACCATTTATTTGCCTTGCTTGCCAATCAATGGTGGGGTTATGTTTAGTGAGCCAGGGTAGCCCCAACAGTAGAGGAGTAGGTAATCTGCTTAGGACGAAACATGACATATCCTCAACATGAGCATCACCCACAGTCAAACGGATTTTGTGAACTATGCCCTTTAACAATTTTTGAGAAAGTGGAGCAGAATCGATAGCAAAAACAGGTATATCCTTTTCCAAAGTGCATACCTGGAAACCATGTGTTATAGCAAATTGATTATCAATGAGATTGACAGCTGCTCCACTATCTACAAAAATATCACAAACAATGTTCTTGCTATCTAGCGCTACCCTGGCAGGTAGGACAAAACGGGAACTACAAGCAAACGGCAAACCTTCAATTTCCGCATCAACCTTGCCAATAGTAGCAAATGGAAAGTTTTTAGAGGGTTTTTTTCTTTTTGTTTCTTTATTACCCTCAGAAAACTCCCTGAATCTCCTAGAGGGGCAAACATTAGCCAAATGATTTATTCCCCCACAAGAGAAACAAACCCTCCTCTGAGAGCTGAATCCTCTACTATCAGAGGCAAGCAAACCCAGCTGCATGGCCTCCTGCTCAGAGGGGATTGAGAGAGACTGAGGCCCCTGCGCACTGAATGAGACCGCCCCACTGTCCTTGGACTGAATATGACATGAAGTAGTGGTCTCTCCTCTCTCTCCTCTCTCTCTAAGACGCCTGTCAATACGGACAGCTAGAGACATGGCAGAGTCCAACAAGGCAGGTCTCTCATGAAACGCAAATGCATCTTTCAATCCCTCTGAAAGACCATGGCAAAATTGACTTTGGAGTGAAGCATCGTTCCAACCAGTATTAGCTGCCCATCTCCGAAATTCAGAATAATATATCTCTGCGGACTGTTTACCCTGGCATATAAGACGCAGTTTAGATTCAGCCAGATCAATACGATCCGGGTCATCATATATCTGCCCCAGGGCTACAAAAAATTCACCCACCGATCGGAGAGGCCGTGCCCCCACTGGCAGCGAAAAGGCCCAAGACTGAGCGTTATCCCTGAGCAGCGAGATGATGATCCCCACCCTCTGCTCCTCATCACCAGAGGAATGGGAAAGTAGGCAAAAATGGAGTTTGCAAGCCTCTCTAAAGCGAACAAAATTCGCACTACCCCCGGAGAACGTATCCGGAAGCAAGATCTTAGGCTCTGAACAAACTCCATGAATGCAAGCAGAACCGGTCACCTGAAACTGAGACACAAAATCAAGCTAGCAAGGAAACACAATACAAGAAAGGACTTATCTGAACAAGCAGTAACAGAAGTCTCCAGCAGTGATCACTTCAATCCAGGAAGTAATATAAACCACAAAGTGAGGCAGTATGGGAGGTAATATAAAGGGAGGCAATTAGTGTGAATAGGTGACAGCTGGGAGAAGGAAAGGAGATGACAAAGTGAAACCAAAACAAAGAACATCATGCAAGAGGTACAGAAGAACGTCTGCCAGACCTTCTCAGAGAGCTGGCGGTGACAATAGGTCACCAACAGAATTAACAGCCAGATTAATTATTATACTTCTTTGTCAGGGGTGCAAAGCTGGTGTACACAGTAGCACCCACAAAAATCACTATTCGTCACCAACAGAACAAATAGCTAGATGAGATTCCTAACATTGTCCCTCACTTCAGCTGCCTGCTTCCTGTCCCTGCACTACTCAGAGCTGATGGGCGGTGCTACACGTGATCCAGCTTATATAGAGGCTGGGTCACATGATGCAACGGCCAATCATGCCATTACTAGGCATGACTGTGATGGCTGCTAAGTGCCCACAGCTTAAAAGCTTGTTGATTGGCTGCCCTGCAGCCTTTCAACCAGCTTTATTAAATGCCCGAACACCGAACTCGAACCCGAATGGTGGATACTGTGTTATCTATATATAGGCAATATCTGTCATTGTAATTATGTCTGTGATGATAATGAGATGACTGTTGAAATGTGTTTTCCACACAACTGTTGATGGAGCCTATTACAAGGCTTAGTGGCCCGTGTGAAAACTTAATGTTAGGATTTTCTATGGATTAGCTTTAGAGGTGAGCGAATCGAATCTCACAAATAGAATTCGATCCGAATTTCAAGATAAATTTGATTCGCCTCGAAACCGAATTTCTTCGTGCTTCTTGTAAGTGAATTGATTTAACCTGAAATAGTATAAAAAACAAAAAAAATCATTCTTACCTCCTCCATTTTCACGCGATGGGCAGCCAGCCGCCATCTTTATTGAAGATCTTGGCCAAAATCCCGTGCGTGTTGACGTATGACGTTACCATGTCGGCCGGCGTGATGATGCAATCTCTCACCGTGCGAGATTTCGCACCAGATCTTCAAGCAAAATGGCGGCAGCCGACCCGTCGTGAGCAAATGGATACAGTAAGTTTGATTAAATTTTTTTAATGTTAATTTCACACTGTTTTTACACTCAGATGCTGTATGAACACATTATCTAAGGGGTACAATGAGGGGGAGCGGCGCGATCACAGCTCCCTGTCATTGCACCCACTACTTACAAAAAGTAGTAATTCGTCACAAAGCAAATCAGCCGAATCTAACTTTTGAAAAATTCGCCCTTTTCTAATTAGGTTTTTTAGAATTAGGATTTCTTTAAAATATATATGGACAAGGAAAATTACATCCAAAATTCTTTAAAAATTTGTTAAACATTAAAACTTGATTTAAACAGGGAAGGGCACACTTCCTTGAAATTAAATGCTATCCTTAATATCCATAAAGTAGAAACAGGTGAGTTGATTTCAGTGGTCTGTCATTTATAAGTTAAAAGTAAGTGGTTGCCGAGAACCAACATCACAATAATTGCAGACTAGGCCTGGAAAAGAGTCACGGCCACCTGAGAAGAGTAATGGCTATTCATAAATTCTTGCTGACCTGCTGATGATTGCGTCTTCTACCTAGTTTTTTCCCTTTCTCTCTAGGAGAGAACTGCCAATCATCAGCAGATGGGTGGGGAGAGCAGGAGATTATGACTAACCATGACTCTTCTCAAGTAGATTTGACTCTTTTCAAGGCCTGGGCTGCAATGGTTATGATGCTGGTTCTCAGCAGCCACTTACTTTTAGCTCAAAAATGACACACCGCTGAAATCAACATTTCTGTCACTATTTTATGATGCCCTCAGTGAGGTCAGCATAAAGTTGATGACAGGTTCCCTTTAAGCTTCCTTCACATTTTTCTAACCTACACAACATGATTCCCTCTGGTGTAGTACAAAAGTACATAGTACACAGTTCTGTGCTCAGTGGAATCAATCATGATGCCAGACCTGTCACTTGTTTACGTTTACGTAGGAGCGAACTGTGAGCAAGGGGTTATGGCCACCACATTCCCCAGACTTGTCCTAATGTGATTTTTACCAGTGGATGAACTCAAGGAAAACATCATAAACACTATCCACAGGGTCACTACTGAAGAGCTGCAAGCAGCATCAGCCAACGTAATCTGACGTGCCCAAAGATGCCTAGACGTGAACATGGACCACTTTCAACATCTTCTGTCCACTTGCTCATTCATCTTGTCATACTATCGCTGTAGGTGGGCTACTTTTTTGGTAGCAGCCCTGTATAAATCATTCAACAATGTCCAAGTGAGTATGTCCAACTTTGAAAACCATTTTTCTGTTTGTAATAGATGTAATCCTTATATAGATTTACGTAATTTTGTAAATACAGTATGTATACTCCTTATAGTGCCCTGGATTTGAGTTACAACCTGTAACTCATCCTGTCAACTTCTTGTTGACAGACACACACCTTAGGTCAGCTTCTATAAATGCAGACAGCAGTTAGTGTTACCACCACATAAGATTTTTGTATGGAGCCTTGTGTAAATACCACTTCCCAGAATGTGTAGACATTTACTCAGCAACGAACCATGGGGGATTTCAGCTTTGAGCATATCAGAAGGCAGCTCTAGCCTGCTAAGCAGGTTTCTGGACAGTCTGTAAAAATCGGTAACTTTCTTCCTTTGTCTGTGGAAAAAAAAATAGATGGGTGCTTGATTTTTTTTTTTTTGAGGCTGGTGGTACTTGAACAGATTATTTTGGTGGTAATTATTATCATTTTACAACAACCAATCAGATTCCATCTTCCATTTTTCAGAGCTCCTTTGGGAAATGAAAGCTGGAATCTGATTTGTTGCTATGGTCACTTAAGCCAGTTTCCCCTTATTCCAGTGCAGGGTTGCCAACCAGAATTTTCTTTTTTCAGGACAATTTATCCCACGGTCAAGGGCATCCAAAAAGATTTACGGACAAATTGGAAAACCATAATAAATTATAAAGATTATAAGTAATACCTGTCTACAGCTCAGTATACTGATAAGATGTCCTTACCAGTATTTGTTCTGAACTGTAAAATGATGTGTTTAATATACAATTTGCTTGTAGTTTAAAGGATAACTGTCATATTTTCACCCAAAATTAAATTTTCATATATGTTGTTGCTGCTGTGGTGATAATCCATAATCAGTTATTATAGTGTTCACATACCAATTGTTTAATAAAATTCTGTCTATAGCAACCGCTCCTCACAAGACTTCTTTCTGACTATCTTCTCCAGATGGCCGCCGATGCCCTTACCCTGAGGCTAAGACCTCCCTCCCTAACTACCCAGAATTTATTCGGCTCATCAACGAGCAGCCTCATCCCAACCAATCTGCTTTCTCCAGACTTAAACACGCCCTCTTCCTTCTGAGTAATCGCAAATTTTTATCGCAAATATTCTGGGGGAGGAAAGAACATGATGCAATTACTAGGTAATTCAATACCTATACAAAAGTATTAACTAGGGAACTAAGGTAAACTTAGTCACACCAATCCAATTACTTAAAAAAAAAAAATGACAGTTACCCTTTAAATCTATGTGTATAATAAAAGCGTTGCTAAAAAATCTACATGCACATGTACTTGAATTCATTTAATGACCTTGGAAGCCTCAAAGTTTTTTTTTCCTGAGACTTAAATACTGGCTAGGTCATCAGTATCTGACCCAACACAAGGGATCCCCACTGATCAGCTGGTTGAGAAGGCAGCGGCGCTCGTAGTAGCAGTGCGGCCTTTTCCAGCTCTCCCTAGTCCAAGTGACAACACGTTCATCGGTCACGTGGTCTAGGTGCATCTCGTCTCCCGTAGAAGTGAATTCAGTAAGTTACGTGATTTAGGTCTGCTTAATGTCGGATGAACTGTTTAGTATCAGTAATAACTGTTGAGGAGCTATGCACATATGCTTTTGTATATAGAACACTATAGGTATAACAAACATCAATTGATATCCTGCGCTGATGCTTTTAGTAACCCTTGTCCTCTTAACGCTATTTCTGACTTTCTAACTGTGACAGCATTTCATCACATCATTACATGGTAATAGTAATGTCATAAATACTGACCTCGTGGACTATAATAGATATGAATTTGCCTTGTGACAGTTCTTGTTCCTTTTAAGTTTTGCAAATATGATGATTATTTTAGGATCTTAGTATGTGGTCTTCTTTGTCAGCTGTTAAAGATTAGCATGGAAGAATGCGAAAAGTTTTTTACACGTGTAGGACAATACCAGCTAACCTCGATTTTTATAGTAATAAATCTAAATACATTAACATACTAAGGGCTAAATACTAACTGCTATCAATTCCTTCATAACTTCTAGCAGGAATATTAAATGGAACAACATAGAGCCTTAAGAATAAATGCTCAAGAATTGTTATAACAAGGGGAATGCAAGTAGAGGTGACAGGTCCTGTTGAAATCTAAAGTGCAACCTACATGTATATACTTTTTCTAATTTTCAAGCACTGTTTTCATCCCTGTTGAATTTAATATTAAACATACAGAATCAGTGACCAACAGCTTAGACAACTACCACTCTCAATAAACCTGAGAAACATACTTTGCCAGCAGTGAAAATGGAAAATAACCATTTCATGGGGCCAGGTGCATGCATGAGGTTTCTCATAGTCCATAAAATCGCACAAAGCTTCATTAATGTCTTGTAAAGGGACAAAATAAGTACCATTGTTTACTGTCTATTCCAGGGACCAAATGGCAGTACCTTTATCTTCTGTCTGGCAGCCACTAGCCTTTCACTTAATTAACTGCTAGGGAGACAGAGAACTATGTGTTCGATAGGGAAAAATGCAGCCGTTTCTATGTGTTAGTTAATCTAAAAGTAATTAATTAGAAATGTTGTGTAGATCTCAGGGTCACGTATATGTTAGAGAACACAAATTGTCACTGCAATAATACCTTAGTTTAGATTGTTACATATTATCAAATAGTACTGTATAAAATATAATCTACTGGAGCAAAGCTATGGGGTACTCGGGTAAATTGGATGGTCTATTACCCCCTCGGGGTATGCAGGAATACTATAGATAACATGAGATGGTTGGGTTACAGATAGTTTCAAGCTTTGTCTTGCCTTATAGGGGTTGTATGACATAATAAAATGGTCTACTATTATAAGAGTGCTTCTCTTGCCCATAGGCTGTATCTGGTGAACACATGTAAAAGAATAGTGCTGTCTCAAAAAATAGACCCTTTTATTATTTCATACAGACTTGTCTTTCAGGGTTTTCTGCTTTGTCAAGTTTTAAATGAAATTTTACTCAGCTACTTCTGAAGAAGCTGCGTGACAACCAGTAAGGACAAGATTACAGCTCATTCTATTTTCCTCCAGAATAATGAATCAGTTGGGCACTTATACTTAGGGTATGTGCCCTAATAACTTTTTCCATGCAAAGCTGGATATTATATTTTTTATATTATGGTGATGAGGAAAGAACAAACAAGTTAATAAAAGGGATTTTTGGTTTTTGAAAATACTTTTTATTTAAAGTGGTTGACCGATCTGGGCACTTCAACTTTCTGACATTAATGGTATACTCTATATGACATTGATGATGTATCCTAGCGATATGCCATCAATATCCCAGGTGGTAATACCCCTTTAAGAGAGTACCTTACATAGTTACATAGTTAATACGGTTGAAAAAAGACATTAGTACATCAAGTTCAACCAAGGGATAGGTGGGGACGCAAATCCCAGAATACCAGTTATCAGCTGCAGTCTGTGGGAGAACTCAGCATCAAGTGTTCAATTGCAGTGCAACGCCCCTCATTGGTGAAATGAAGCCTTAAATGGTTTCTATTGAAATCAGTGGCTATCTATGTAATGCACAGGCATGAAAGGTCCTCCAGCAATGGAGAAGTTCCTTATAGCTGCTCTCTGTATTGGCTTATTTTTGGTTATGACCAAAGCAAACCTTATCTATTAACTTGGAATTCTCCTCTAGGATCCTCTAATGTGGATTTTTTCAAACATGGACCTGTCACCTCTCCTGACATGTCTGCTGTAGTAAGTACTTACATTCCACGTGTAATAACAATTCTGGAGCCTCTATTCTTATGACTCTATGATGTGCTATTCCTTTATTACTTCTACTAGAAGTAATGAGTGAATTTCTCGCAATCTGAAGTAAGGGTACAGATGGTGTTACCAGTTGGGGGTAACAATGTTACCAGTTGTTCTGCATAGTCTGACACCAGCAGCACTAATTGGACAGAGTCAGATACACCTTGCTGGTAACACTCAGTAGTACCTTTACTGCAGATTTCTGGCAACCTAAACTTCTGGCAGGAATAATACAGAAATGGCACAATATAGAGTCATAAGAATAGATGCCTTAGAATTGTTATTACATGGGAAAGCATGAAGCTATTAATACAGACATTTCAGGAGTGGTGACAGGTCCTCTTTAAAACCAGATAATTCTATAAGTAAAATGTCATGAATAAGCAACCTGATGATATTTTCAATTCAAAATATTCTGAAATCATGAACTATAACTGGATTTCCTTATTTGATATTAAGCCACTTGCTTTACTCTTATATATCTTATATTTCTATTTTCTTTCTTATGTATAATTGCCTATGTGGTTAATCTTATCTAGATGATATTCAAACTTTGAAGTTCTCATTAGCTTTACAAGTTTATTATTAGATTGCATCTCATTGAACGCTTTAATTTCAAAAATGAAATTCTAGAAAAATATCATTGTGTTTAATGCAATTCCCTTATATGACAGTTAAAGCCCACATTAGACCTATAAACATCCATTTTACATAAAGAATTAATCTTAAAAATATATATTTGAATCTCTTATCTTGTCATGGCTTTTAACCATGTTTTCTAGTTCAGAGCTGTATTAGTAATTCTTCTGACTTCAGAGATGAAATCATCCAGCATTCTTTGCTGGTTCAGTGTCTTTTCAGGTGTTGCATTTTGTGACTAGACATTTTCATGCCAGATGTTTTACACTAATTTGATGTGGAAAAAGCCAATATTGTTTAGGTATCTCTTACTGTATTAGTCAGGATTTGCAAATACTATTATTTTACCAGTAATATCTAGTGATGAGCGGCAGGGGCAATATTCGAATTCGTGATATTTCGCGAATATTTGGGCGAATATTCGCCATATATTCGAGAATTCGCGAATTCATGATCTCCAGGCATTATTTTCTTGATTGCGAAAATTCGCATAAAATTCGCATAAAATATTCCCATAAAAATTTGCATGAACTGGTATTTTAAAAAAAACAAATATTCGCGATTACGAATATATTTATATTCAAAATATTCGCGAATTCTCGAAGTGCCAATATTCGCGATTAAAATTTGCAATTCTAATATTCGTGATCAACACTAGTAATATCTTAGTTATGGTTTTCTTAATGCTTTTCAACCAGCAGACCTGTAATGTATAGCTGTAAGTGGTAGGTGTAACGGATACATAAATGTCTCTGGTGAGCTAAAACAGTTTCATATATTTTCTATAGTTTCCTACTTTTTCCATGTTCTCAATTTCTATATCTTCTGATTATATGGCACCATTACATTTCTACTTTCCCAATCAGTCAATGTTTACTTTGTGTTAGTCTATAATATTTTGCCTGTATCGTCAAACAGTTGGTGTTCATTTCATTTTGTCAGGAAGACACATGCATGGAGACTTTTATAGATGGGCAAAAAGAGTCGTGAAAGGTACTGAGATATAATAAAAGCTTGAATGGTAGGGATAATACAATAGACATGTTAAGATGAAGCACCTCTTTTCCTTCTCCCAGCAGTTTCCAGGCAAATTTCAATAGAAGGTTAGGCACAGGCTGGGTAAAAACTGTATAAAAAGACATCATTTCACCTATCAATTTATTCCTAGGTCTGTATGGTACAGAAAAGGCCAGACAGCCTAACATCTAATTTATTTTTCAGAGAAAAAAACAAAACACAATGGTACCATATATTGGACATGGAGGAAACTACAGAGGTCTTTATACTTATGTAAGTTTCTCAATGAAAATACTCTTTGAGCTAGACATTTATTTGTCCTTTTGTAAAAAAAAACAAAAAAAAAAACATCAGTGCAGAGATAAATGACTTGCTTTGAGTTTAATCAATATGAGCAGCACTTTATAACTCAGGAACGTAAGAGAAAATATTGCAAAGAGTGCACTCAGCAAAGAAAATCTACCAGAAGGTCCATAACTAAAAACTTTCATCCCTGTAAAGATTTTCAACCTTTCATTTAAGAAAACTATAAATGGGAGCTTTCATTCTTCATGTACATTTACTACAGCAGTGCTCTATTTGTGAAAGTACATGTTTTTGAAGAGTTTTTGAGTTAAAAGTGTGAAGGAAAACTATTGCAGAACAGATAAAATGAGAAGTATTGATAGCAAATAGTTTACTTATAGCGCTCTTATGTTCTCATCTGTAAATTCAACAGAGATTCATGCTTAGGTGTTTTATAGATGAAGGGTTATTAGTACCTTTTTGTTTAAAGAGTTTCCAGAAAATAAGATGATCACATTTTGTCCCACTAGGACCACCTGTGGCACCATCAAAGGGGAAATGAAGCATTACATGGTTCTCATTGCAATCAATGCACTGTCCATGTAATGCACAGATAGGTATTACACTCTATTGAGAAAGAGACGCTCTCTTTAGCAGCTGCTCTATGACTATTGTAAATGGTTAGCCAAACTTTGTGGCCCAGTGGGCAGCATACACTGGATCCAGAGTATTATTCTTGACAAACCTTACAATAGTGACAAACAAGAGAGTGGGAGAATAGCTACACGGCATACAGAACTATCTATCTAGCCTGCAAGTAATTGTATGTGACACGAGGGGAGCAAGTATTCAGCCCATCTGTTCTGGCATTAGGATTACAGGGGCATGAGCCAGCTTCAGAAGGAACGCTCTCAAATAATTGTTGCTAGAAAGCCAGAACTGAGTCTACATTTTCTGCTATCAGAGGCAAAAATTTAATTGGTGCCCTCCCCCAACCCACTTGTGCCATTTCTAAATCCAACCCCTCCCCTCAGCCCTACTGATAAAGGCATATTTGAATGGACATTACATACAGCACCAAATACCCCTTAAATGCAGTGATATCTCTTCTCTGCAGAGTTTTCCACACAACCATCTTAGTTTCCTCACTTTTCCATCCTCCTCCTGCTGCCCTAACAGTGTAGTAATAATGCCCCCAATCGTGATAATGCTCCCCGAGTGCCCCCATTATTAGCAATGCCTTCCATATTGTCCCCAATGATGATAATAATAATAATAATAATAATAATAAATGATGTCCCAATGGTACCCAGTAAAAATAATACCACCATAGTGCTCCCAGTAGAAATAAGGCTCCATATAGTGCCCCCAGTAGAAATAAGGCCCTCTATAGTGACCCCAACAGTACCAAGGCCCCTCTATAAGGCACTCCTTTAGAGCTCCCAGTAGTAATAGGGCTAATCTTTAAAGTACCCCTGTAGAGCCCAAAGGAGTAATAAGGCCCCCTGCAGTGTTTCCAGTAGTTCCAATGCTCCTGTAGTGTCCCCAGCATTTATAATGCAACCGTAGTAGCTCCAGTAATTATAATGCCTCCTGTAGTGAGCCCACTATTTATAATGTGACCTGAGGTAGCTGCAGTAATTATAATGACCCAGTATTTATAAAGCCCCAATGAAGTGCCCTCAGAATGTATAATGCCCACTTGCAGTTCCCTCTGTAGTTATAATTCCCCCTATGGTACCCTCTCTGTTATAATGCCCCTCCTGTAGTGTCCCCTGTATTATAATGCCCTTTCAATAGTGCTCCCTGTATGATAATGATAATGTCGCCCCGCATTAGAATGCTCTCTATTTAGTGCCCCCTGTATTATAATGCCCCTACAATATAATGCCCTCCTGTAGTGACCCCTGTATTATAATGCCCGCATAGTTCCCTACTGTATTGTAATCCCCTCTTTATTGATCCCTTTATTATAATCCCCCTTTATTGCTTCCTGTATTATAATGATCCACTTATTGCCCCATATATTATAATTGCATCTTTATTTTCCTCTGTATTATAAAGGCCCCTTTATTGCCTCCTGTATTGCTCCCAATAGTGTAGACATATAAAAAAAAAAAAGCACTCACCTGACTCCCTCTTCTGAGATGTAGGCTGCAGGTCTCTTTTGGCCTGCGGGCTGAGTTACCATTTACCAGTGTAGGCGGTTGCTTTGACATCACCGCAACCCCCTACACCAGGTTTTAGGTGACATGATCACATAGTCACGAATGCCTGCATTCTGATGCTGGTGTTCGTGACCATGTCATCATCCTGCTTGAGACCCAGTACAAGAAGTCTCAATGATGTCATCACAGCCTCCTGGGCCATTCTACTGCCTCACAAACCTCAAGCTTAGTGGCCAGAAAGTCAAAGGCTCCCATACCCTGCCATAAACTGCTGCCCCTCAGAAGCAGGTCAGCCGCCACTTGAAGTAAGATTCCTATCTCGCCTCATGGCAGATTTGGACATGTATAAAGCACCTACTCTTTATGCAGTGCTATCCTAACAGATCAGATAAAAACATTTATCTCCTGGCATATTGGTCCTTACTGAGTTAAAGAAAGTGTTAAAAGATGTTATCGGGTAACGTGGAATCTATAAAACCATCAACTAAATCAGATAGAGAGAACATATGGCTATAGAAGCTGCAGAAGTAGTAGTACAAACTGGGTCCTGGGGCTTAAGGGTGACTAAAGGCTCCTCTGCTACATAAGAAAACAACAGTTTTATAAATGGCACATGGAGAGGGCCCTGTTAGCCTTACCCCCTATAAAAAATTAACCCTTTATGCTAGTGTGAACCAAGCCTAAAAAGGCTTTTTTTTAGTACCCCAGACCAGGAATGTTCTAAGTTTCCAGTGCTGTAGCTAGGCACTGGTCTCAGCAGTCACCAGGGATAGTCAGGCATGTCATCTCTGCAGCACTGGTCTTACTACAGAAATGATGTTCCTGACTATCCCAATTGATCAATGAGGCCAGTGATTGGCTGCAGTGATTACATGGAATAAGTAGTAGCATCACAAATGGGGGATTGAGTAGGAATGGTAAGGCTTCTTTTTTTATTTTTTATTTTAGAACCTTCCCAGCATTAAAGAGCATCTTTCACCATGATCAACCTTATTAAACCAGGCGTACTGCTTTGTAGAGTTGATCATGGTAACTAAAATTATAATTTTTTTATTCATCATTTTAGTCATGTGTAAATGAAGTGTGTAGTGCACTGGAGCAAGGGTACTATAGAGTTTGGATGTTTGTGGACATTCGCCCTTATTGCTGCTATGCAAAGCCATCAACTCACTATTTTAGTTCACCCGAGGGTTAACTTTATTTGTGATTTATGCCGTTGTTTGTACTTGCACTGTACCTACACTGAATTGTGGAAATGGTTAATGCACAGTCAGTTCACACTAAGAGACTTTGAGAATATCTAGCCTCTGCACTGAAAAGCTAGTAATTTGCCACTGCTGTCATATGGAGTTCTGCAGAAGTGAGTTTTGGAGGGAAGTGCCAGATACAGTGAACTTTTGACTGTCTGGTTTAGCTGTGTCAGACTGTTGTTTATGACTGAAAAATGATTGTCATTCCCATTGACTTGTTTTAAGGCCCAATACAAGTCAATGGTCTTGAACTGCAACATTGTTTCTGTTATGCTATGCTTCTCCGGCTTTACCCCTCACACTAGAAGGTTCTAGTTCAGTTAAAAACATATAAAAGTGGAGCAGACAGAGTCTCTAGTGTTCTGCAGATAAGGACCACTGTTTAGTAGGAGAGACTCGGCCAGACTGCACATATTACCAAATGAAGATGTAGAGATGGGGATACTGTGCCACAGACCCTGGGTCACCAGCCCTTTGACCAGGTAGCCAACTGGATAACTCTAGCCACAGACCCTGGGCCACCAGCCCTTTGGCTAGGGTACCAGCCTTCTAAGAAAGAGAGGGTTAGCTAGCTCAGGCCTTTCCTCAGCCCAAAACCTTCTTCTACCAGATGGTAGATTGGAGAAGCTATCTCATTGCATTATCTGTATTGTTTTTCACTTAAGTTCCTCCAGTAACAAAGAACACTGGTTTACTGCGAACCATGACTCTCTGGACTTATTTCTCATTGGGGTGCACCATGCCTTAATCCCCTCCAGAGAACAGCAACACATGGTGATGCCTTAATGGTGTCCAGGGGTTCCAACATAGCATTGGGGACCACCTCATACCCAGTCAAGTCACTGCATGTGCTCAGAGCACCGCTTCACTTCTGCCTTTCCCTGTTTCAACTCCCTCTCCCAGTGAGATTGACAAGGCTAGAAATCCTCTCTGCTCCATGCCTGAACCTGACATCTTGCATATGGAGTACAGTCAGAGCATCTGCAGTGAAGGTCTCAGAGCTGGGATACCCACTCAGAGAACTTATTGCATCAGCACATGAGTGAGATTTCAGGGCTAGGCACTGGAACACTGAGCATATTTGGTCCTGTAAATCAGGGCATGAGGTGAACTTTAACTATTTCACATCAGCATATCATATATTATAAATCTTGATTCAAATCTCTGTAAAAAAAAATCAAGAATTAAAATGGAAAACATAAGGGGATATAGAGGAGGGGCTGGGGGCCGGCTTCTAGTTTTGTAATGGCAGCGGGGCCCGGTGCAGTCACTGTATTCTATTGCATCGGGCCCCGCTCACTGTACTAATCGTATCTATGGTAACTGCAGGCAATGTTTAACTATAGAATATGTTCGATCCAGCAGCCTGTACTTACTTACGACGGCAGGAGGCAGGAGGCTGGGCTGGCGGGTGGGCACTGGCAGCGTAACTTCCTACGTCACGTGCCTGCTCCGCCCACTTTATGAATGAAGCAGGCGGCGCGGGCACTTGACCTAGTGAGTTATGCTGCCAGTGCCTGCCCGCCCGCCCAGCCTCCTGCCGTCGTAAGTACAGGCTGCTGGATTGAACATATTCTATAGTTAAACATTGCCTGCAGTTACCATAGATACGATTAGTACAGTGAGTGGGACCCGGTGCAAAAGAATACAGTGACTGCACCAGGCCCCGCTGCCATTACAAAACTAGTGTAGATGCCAGCCCCCACCCCCTGTATTGGGGGTCATTCACAGTGGCTGACACTGTTATGGGGGGGGATCTGTGGATGACAAATAGCATAAGATGCTATTTATCTGTCATCCACAGATCTTCCCCATAGCAGTGTCATGCCATCCACAGATGCCCCCATAACAGTGCCATCCACAGATGCCCCATAACAGTGCCATCCACAGATGCCCCCATAACAGTGTCAGACACAGATGCCCCCATAACAGTGTCAGCCACAGATGCCCCCATAACAGTGTCAGCCACAGATGCCCCCATAACAGTGTCAGCCACAGATGCCCCCATAATAGTGTCAGCCACAGATGCCCCCATAACAGTGTCATTCACAGGCTACCATTAGTTCAAAGCCCACCAAAAGCACAAATTTTTTTTTCTTCTTTTTTCCTCCTCAAAAACCTAGGTGCGTCTTATGGGCCAGTGCGTCTTATAGGGTGAAAAATACGGTATCTACAGTTGCAAAAAAAAGTATATGAACCCTTTGGAATGATATGGATTTCTGCACAAATTGGTCATAAAATGTGATCTAATCTTCATCTAAGTCACAACAATAGACAATCACAGTCTTCTCAAACTAATAACACACAAAGAATTAAATGTTACCATGTTTTTATTGAACACACCATGTAAACATTCACAGTGCAGGTGGAAAAAGTATGTCAACCCCCTAGACTAATGACATCTCCAAGAGCTAAATAGAGTGAGGTATCAGCCAACTGGAGTCCAATCAATGAGATGAGATTGGAGGTGTTGGTTACAGCTGCCCTGCCCTATAAAAAAACACACACCAGTTCTGGGTTTGCTTTTTACAAGAAGCATTGCCTTATGTTAATGATGCCTCACACAGAAGAGCTCTCAGAAGACCTACGATTAAGAATTGTTGACTTGCATAAAGCTGGAAAGGGTTATAAAAGTATCTCCAAAAGCCTTGCTGTTCATCAGTCCACGGTAAGACAAATTGTCTATAAATGGAGAAAGTTCAGCACTGCTGCTACTCTCCCTAGGAGTGGACGTCCTGTAAAGATGACTGCAAGAGCACAGCGCAGACTGCTCAATGAGGTGAAGAAGAATCCTAGAGTGTCAGCTAAAGACTTACAAAAGTCTCTGGCATATGCTAACATCCCTGTTAGCGAATCTACGATACGTAAAACACTAAACAAGAATGGATTTCATGGGAGGATACCACAGAGGAAGCTACTGCTGTCCAAAAAAACCATTGCTGCACGTTTACAGTTTGCACAAGAGCACCTGAATGTTCCACAGCAGTAATGGCAAAATATTCTGTGGACAGATGAAACCAAAGTTGAGTTGTTTGAAAGAAACACACAACACTATGTGTGGAGAAAAAGAGGCACAACACACCAACATCAAAACCTCATCCCTTTAAGTAATCTTAGTGACCTCCTTATTGCAACTGGTGATGGATTTGCAGCGTTGCCAGCTCCAATACGTAATAGCAATATGGCTCCAGCTGATCTCCTAGACTCGGACGGAGCGGTATTGAACTTACAAGCTATGAGAGAGCACTTTGATACTCCTAAACTGAGCTACCTCCAACATAATATCATTCTAAACGCACTGAAAATATTTCTATCTCAAGATCACCCAACCAGAGAACCCTCCTGGTTTGAGAAACTGGTTTCTCAAACTCAGACTCCAAAAAAACTCACACACACGATAAGCAAAAACTTGCTTCTATGCACCACGCCAAAACCTCTCTATTTCTTAAGGGAATGGGAAAGAGACCTGAATACCTCATTCACAAAGGAGGAGATTAAAGAAATTTTACTCTCATCCAAGCTTTCCTCAAGATGTGCTAACATTCAGGAAAACACGTACAAAGTGATATCCAGATGGTATCTCACACCCGTCAGACTGAGCCAGATGTATAGCACTACCTCGGACATGTGCTGGAGATGTCAATCAGAGAGAGGCACCTTTTTGCACATATGGTGGTCCTGCCCACATGTTCAGATTTTCTGGAATGGGGTGTTTAGTCACATTAATTGCATTTTAGACAGAAAAGACTCAAAGAGGATCGTCAGTTGCCCTAGGACCGCCTTGTTGAACATTATGCCATGCTCACTATCCCTTTTAGAGAAGGGTCTTCTAAGGCCACTTATTGCAGCAGCCAGAATTATCATAGCTACCAATTGGAAATCACATGGCCCTATACCCGAGACACTCTGGTTTCTCAAAGTTGCCTCAATTTCCAGACTTGAAGAACTGTCACACTGGGAATTGAGATCACATCATAAATACAAGAAAATCTGGTCTCCTTGGCACAACTGGAGATCCTCTTTACCTTTACCTTAACCCCCATTTACGGCCCAGGCCTGACAGACCACATACTCTGACTCTAGTTAAAAGGATATTTCCCTCGGAATGTAGGAGGTAGTTGACTACTTCCCTTCCATCAGACACGTGTGTATCTTGCTCTTGATATATTAAGGGTACCCCCCCCCTCCCCCTCCTCTTCCCTATCTTCTACCTGTTAAGTTCCTTTTTGTTCTTATCAATGTTATCTTGCTGTTGGTGTCATTGCCTCATATCGGTCAATACATATATTACATATATTGTCTCCTGATATAAGTCAATAGACTAATTACAATTGTTTAACTACACATTGCGGGCGTAAAAGTCCCATATATCTATTCTAGACGACTAAGGTTTATTGATTGATATGACTCCTGATATGATTCATGTATGCACAGTACCTCTGTTACTATTCATAATGCATCTGTAATGATTCAATGTATTAAGGAGGAAGACCATTGATAGCTCGATTTACAGACTGTTTGTAATCCCCTATATGTTTATCTTTGAAAATAATAAAAAGATATTAAAAAGAAAGAAAACCTCATCCCAACTGTGAAGTATGGTGGTGGAGGCATCATGGTTTGGGGCTGCTTTGCTGCGTCAGGGCCTGGACGGATTGCTATCATCGAAGGAAAAATGAATTCAAAAGTTTATCAAGACATTTTGCAGGAGAACTTAAGGCCATCTGTCCACCAGCTGAAGCTCAACAGATGGGTGTTGCAACAGGACAACGACCCTAAGCATAGAAGTAAATCGATAACAGAATGGCTTAAACAGAAGAAAATACGCCTTCTAAAGTGGCCCAGTCAGAGTCCTGACCTCAACCAGATTGAGATGCTGTGGCATGACCTCAAGAAAGCGATTCACACCAGACATCCCAAGAATATTGCTGAACTGATACAGTTCTGTAAAGAGGAATGGTCAAGGATTACTCCTGACCGTTGTGCACGTCTGATCTGCAACTACAGGAAACATTTGGTTGAAGTTATTGCTGCCAAAAGAGGTTCAACCAGTTATTAAATCCAAGGGTTCACATACTATTTCCACCTGCACTGTGAATGTTTACATGGTGTGTTCAATAAAAATATGGTAACATTTAATTCTTTGTGTGTTATTAGTTTAAGCAGACTGTGATTGTCTATTGTTGTGACTTAGATGAAGATCAGATCACATTTTATGACCAATTTGTGCAGAAATCCATATCATTCCAAAGGGTTCACATACTTTTTCTTGCAACTGTATATTGTGGTATTCTGGAAATTAAAGGGACACAAACTTGAATAAGAGGAAATATAGTTAAGAATTTATTTACTATACAGATTTGCATTTTATTTTACTTTAGGAGTCATTGTTAATATTGTGCCTTCCCCTCTTTCTCAGCTCTTAAATAGTGTTGGGCACGAATATTCGAATTGCAAATTTTAATCGCGAATATCGCCACCTCGAGAATTCGTTAAGATTTAGAATATGGTGCTATATATTCGTATTCGAGAATATTTTAGATTTTTTTTTCATCAGTAACCTCCCTTCTTGCTTGTGGGCGAATGAGAATGCTGCAATGTCTTTGTCTGAGCTTAGCAACATCCCTAGAAACCAATAGGAAAGTTGCCTACCCCTTACTATATAAGAAACTCCTGAGCAGCCATTTTCTGTAGTTTTATGGAGCTCTGAGAGAGACAGCAGTGTCATTGCTGTGCTCTGTGCTTTACTGTTTAATTACATTAGATAGTTACACTCACCTAAAGAATTATTAGGAACACCTGTTCTATTTCTCATTAATGCAATTATCTAGTCAACCAATCACATGGCAGTTGCTTCAATGCATTTAGGGGGGTGCTCCTGGTCAAGACAATCTCCTGAACTCCAAACTGAATGTCAGAATGGGAAAGAAAGGTGATTTAAGCAATTTTGAGCGTGGCATGGTTGTTGGTGCCAGACGGGCCGGTCTGAGTATTTCACAATCTGCTCAGTTACTGGGATTTTCACGCACAACCATTTCTAGGGTTTACAAAGAATGGTGTGAAAAGGAAAAAACATCCAGTATGCGGCAGTCCTGTGGGGGAAAATGCCTTGTGGATGCTAGAGGTCAGAGGAGAATGGACCGACTGATTCAAGCTGATAGAAGAGCAACGTTGACTGAAATAACCACTCGTTACAACCGAGGTATGCAGCAAAGCATTTGTGAAGCCACAACACGCACAACCTTGAGGCGGATGGGCTACAACAGCAGAAGACCCCACCGGGTACCACTCATCTCCACTACAAATAGGAAAAAGAGGCTACAATTTGCACGAGCTCACCAAAATTGGACTGTTGAAGACCGGAAAAATGTTGCCTGGTCTGATGAGTCTCAATTTCTGTTGAGACATTCAAATGGTAGAGTCCGAATTTGGCATAAACAGAATGAGAACATGTATCCATCATGCCTTGTTACCACTGTGCAGGCTGGTGGTGGTGGTGTAATGGTGTGGGGGATGTTTTCTGGGCACACTTTAGACCTCTTAGTGCCAATTGGGCATCGTCTAAATGCCACGGGCTACCTGAGCATTGTTTCTGACCATGTCCATCCTTTCATGACCACCATGTACCCATCCTCTGATGGCTACTTCCAGCAGGATAATGCACCATGTCACAAAGCTCGAATCATTTCAAATTGGTTTCTTGAACATGACAATGAGTTCACTGTAAAATGGCCCCCACAGTCACCAGATCTCAACCCAATAGAGCATCTTTGGGATGTGGTGGAACTGGAGCTTCGTGCCCTGGATGTGCATCCCTCCAATCTCCATCAACTGCAAGATGCTATCCTATCAATATGGGCCAACATTTCTAAAGAATGCTATCAGCACCTTGTTGAATCAATGCCACGTAGAATTAAGGCAGTTCTGAAGGCAAAAGGGGGTCCAACACCGTATTAGTATGGTGTTCCTAATAATTCTTTAGGTGAGTGTAGTTAGTAGCATTAGGTTCCAGTGCAGGGTGTTAGGTAGTGTCATAGGTTCTGCTGTCCATGCATACATGCTACAGACATAGTACTGTGATGTCAAAAGTTTTCAACAATACTTAGTGCACCAATCAGTAGACCTGCGCAAAAATATGCGCATCATTAATTGCCGATTTGCACAATCGCAAATATATTGGAGCACTCTATCTGCATATAAAGCTATTGTAATGTTCTGCCGTGCCAACAATTTTCTCCAGTCTCAGGAAACTTCTAGCAGCTTGAAAAATGCAGCAACAGTGACCCACGCCTGTATTGTGTGCGCAATACGCACATATTACATTGCCGATTTTCGCAATCAAGAAAATAATCGCGAATTCTCGAATATATGATGAATATTCGCCCAAATATTCGTGAAAAATCGCGAATTCGAATATTGCCCCTGCTGCTCATCACTACTCTTAAACATGTTAAGAGTCCTTCATGGTACTGGCCATGTCCATATGGGACTTTATACAGTTATATGCTATGCTTTATATTAAGCATTGGCAATGTTTAATAAAAAATCTTCTGAAAGAAGGAACTCTGTGCAAAGAAAGTATTACCAGAGATGAGCAATTTTCCCAATATTTGCTTCAGGTCCGATTTTGTCATCAGATTTGATTCAGTCCAAGCAAATTCAACCTGTTTGACATGCTGAGGTTTCCTAGGATAGTATCCGACCATATTCAAGCTCTTTAACTCCAAGACCGCATTAATAATGACAAAGTGTTAGCAACAAGTGTTCCATTTAATGTCCATTGCCCCCTAAAGGTAATGGATCCCACTGACTTAGAATGAAGTCCATCTGGGCTTCATTGAAGTGTTGAGGACTTGCATGCAGCACCATTCCTCCTGTCAACATGAAGAGGAATGGGCACTGTAGATATCATTTGTTACATGTGTGTTTAAAACCAAACATACCCCAAAGTCACACATGAAGTAAATATCATATGAAAATCCTTTATTGAGTTGTACAAAGACTATTGCAGTAAATGTCTGGACACAGCCTTTTAACTGGTGTAATGTATAGAAAATTGACTTCTAATGTGTGAAATTATTAATTGGGAGGAAGGCTGCATTATTTGGTGGAAGAAATGTTTTTGGATGCCATTTTGAAATCATCTATAGTATAGATGATTTCAAAATGGCATCCAAAAACAAATTTAGTATAGATTCTAAAGCTAAATTTAGTATAGATTCTATACTAAATTTAGCTTAGTTTTTTTCAGCGGGAAGGGAGTGTTATATCTGTCTTGGCTAGCATTTACTAAAACATACCGAAAGTGTCAGTTTTGACCTATCTTTACCTGTTTAGGAGTTAAGCAAGGTTGAAGTAACGTGTTTTACATGATGTGTTTTATGTCTCCACCATTTTGTTGGATGTACTGTACATGCAAATGTTTAATCCAGTCTTTGTGAGCACGCTGAACAACCACAGGTGATAATTCTTCATAGAACTGTAGGATTCACCATTTCTGGTGAGCCATATTGCATTTGAAATCATTTATATATGTAATTTAAAGTCACCTATACACATTAGTGCATTGTTTGCTGAACCCACAAATAGGGATGAGCAAACCCATTTGAAGTCAATGGGGACCCGAACTTCACTTTCTTATCACCATATTATAATGGAAAATATCAGAAAATAATAGCATTCTTAAGACAGAATGCAAAACAATAATAGGGGTATGAGTCGGAGAGCGCGGTGACATCATCGCACACATCGCAGGTCCTTTGGCAGGTCCTGCTGAATGAAGATAGAAGAGCCTGCTGCAGAGCGATCAAGTGGATGAGTTGTTTGTTCTTTTAACCCCTAAATGGACATATTGTTTTTCATTCTGTTTTAAGAATGCTATTATTTTCCGATATAACCATGTTATAACGGAAAATAATAAAAATCACCCGAACCCTGAACCCTGAACCTGAACCTGGACTTCAGTGAAAAAGTCTGGGTTCGGGTCCGGGGACTGCAAAGTTCGGGTTCGCTCATTCCTACCCACTAAAAGTTTAATGTGTATAGTGAGCTCCTGATTCTCCCCCGAAGATGATTAGTTGGGGACAGAGGGGCTGGACAAAGGATTTTTCCTTTTTCCTCTTTAAATACACATACATGTTAAGCCAAAAAGAATGTGTATGTGCATGAAGGAGCTGAGAGGAAGTTGGGAGAGATAGCTGATCATTGGTCCAACAGCTATTGAATGTGTATGAAATGGTCGCCCTAACACTTTTGCCATACCTGCAAACTTTGCAAAACCTGTTACTAGCCCAAGTGCCCATTCATGGAGGAAACATCTTTGCATCTGTTTTAAGAGTGCCCCCTTGCATAGAATCTGTTAGATCTTAAACATCCCCTGTATTTCAGTCTGCCTATTATTTCCCTGCATGTAATATCTAAAATACAAAATGTTGCCAATAGCAACCAATCACACCACAGCTTTAATTTTACTACAGCTCTTCTAAATCTGCCTCTCGCTGCGTGTTGTCAAAAAATAAGGTCCTTTGCCATTCAGAGTGGTAATCTTCCTACATGTGCTGTCTAAGGCTATTTTCACACTCGCGTTTGGTGTGGATACGTGATGGATCTGCACAGACGGATCCGTTCAGATAATACAACCGTCTGCATCCGTTCAGAATGGATCCGTTTGTATTATCTGTAACATAGCCAAGACGGATCCATCTTGAACACCATTGAAAGTCAATGAAGGTCTGATTCGTTTTCTATTGTGCCAGATTGTGTCAGAAAAAACAGATCCATCCCCATTGACTTACATTGTGTGTCAGAACGGATCCGTTTGGCTCAGTTTCGTCAGACGGACACCAAAACGCTGCAAGCAAAATGGAGACAAACTGATGCATTCTGAGTGGATACTTTTCCATTCAGAATGCATTAGGGCAAAACTGATCCATTTTGGACCGCTTGTGAGAGCCCTGAACGGATCTCACAAACAGAAAGCCAAAACGCCAGTGTGAAAAGTAGCTAAAAGACAAACTGTTTACCATAGCAACCAATCTGTGCATTTTATACACTAAGGTAACTGTAACTGCTGAGGCTTTGCTTCTTATTCTGCCTCTCATCTCCCCTGCATTTCAAATGACCTCTCTTCTCTCTGCATGCGCTGTCTAAAAGACAAACTGATTGTTGCCCACGACCAAACACAGCAAAGCGTGATGAGCAAATTTTTCAAGAATTAAATTTGTCTGCTTCGCCGAACTCCGACAAGAAATTCGATTTTACTTCATAATGAATCATTTCATTGTATGGAGCTGTCGCAATGACGGGGAACAGCGATCGTACCAGTCCCCCATCATTTAACCCCCTCAGATGCCGCGTTCAACACTGATCGTGCCATGTGAGAGTTACATTCAGCCTATCGGGGTTTAATCAGGGGTTAAAACAAAAAATCCATACTGACCTCATCCAATTGATTGCGGAGAGGCTGCCGTGGCCATCTTGATTGAAGAAAACGCACCAATTGTCGCACACCCTAACTTGATCACCACATCATCACCCTGGGCGGACGTCAACAAAGCATTCATTTTTGCCCATATCAACAAATCACAGCACAGCTTTTATTTTACTAGAGCACTTCGTACAATACTGTATACCTATGTTTATAAGGTCATGATGGGAGTTGTAGCTTTGCAACAGCTGGAGAGCCACATCTTAGTAAACATAAGTCTATAGTATTGTAAGAAGCGCTGTAGTAAAATTAAAGCTGTGCTGTGATTGGTTTGTCACATGCAGGGAGATTAAATCTAAATATGAAAACTGTGTCATTGGTTCTAATCCTATGTCAACACATTTTTGTCTTTTTCGATGCATGTAGAGAGATCACCACTCTGAATCACAAAGGACCCTATTTTCTGACAACACGCATGGAGAGCAGCACGCAGGTGAGAGATTAGGCAGCACTGTAGTATAATGAAAGCTGTGCTGTGTTCGGTTGCTATGGGCCAAAATGAAAGCTGTTCTGTGATTGGTTGCTATTGGCAACAAACAATTTGTCTTTTAGACAGCACATGTAGGGAGATGAGAGGCAGACTGAAATGCAGGGGAGATAAAAAGGATGTGAGAAGCAGTGGCTCGGCAGCTGCATCAAAAACAAATTACTTTATTAGAACCTTCCAGAATCCTGTCGGCTGGACTTGACAAATCCCTAATAATTGCTACAATGGGAGCAGTGCCTCAGAATTACTTTTGGCAGCTCTTTCACTTAGTGCATAGGCTTTATGAATGTAGGAGTCCCACTACCAAAAAACTGGGTGCTGATTCAGTGAAATTTGTATATATATTGATTTTCACTTTTTCCCAATATATGGGATTGAAGCACTCAGACGGTATAGAAATGCAATGCGCTGCGATAAACTGTGTCTAGCGCAGACAAGAAAACTGTGTGCAGAATCAGTGAAATTTGTATATATATTGATTTTCGCTTTTTCCCAATATATGGGCCTATAGCACTCAGACGGTATAGAAATGCAATGCGCTGCGATAAACGGTTTCTGCCGCAGACAAAAAAACTGGGTGCTGTTTTCACTGATATTCTTCCTATCTTCGCCCCTGATACACAGAAGGTATTGCACAGTTGTCTGAAGTCACTGCAGACACCTTCTATTAAGGCCGAGTTCACACGAACGTGTGTGACCCGTGCCTGTGCTGCGGCCCGCAAATAGCGGGCCGCAATGCACGATCGCCGGCCGTAGGTCAGCCGCATCGGATCGCGGACCCATTCACTTTAATGGGTCCGCGATCCGCCCATTCCGCTAAAAGATAGGACATGTTCTATCTTTTTGCGGAACAGAAGTACGGGACTTAACCTCATGGAAGCACTCCGTAGTGCTTCCGAGGGGTCCCGTCCCGTGCGGCCGTTCCTGCGATTCTGGATTTGCGGACCCATTGAAGTGAATGGGTTTGCATCCGTGATGCGGAATGCACACGGAACTGTGGCCGTGTATTGCGGCCCGCGATTTGCGGGCCGCAATACAGCCACGAATCACACACGTTCGTGTGAACTTAACCTTAGATAGCCAATGAAGCGATTTTTTTTTGTAAATTAAAACAAAACAAAAAGTGCAAATCTGCACTTTAAATTGCTGCCAACACACACAGTAGTCCTTAAAAGGGCTTTTGGGTCTTTGAAACGTCTTAAGAAAGAAAGTAATTTGCGATCCCAATCTCCCTACACTGTCTGTCCCTTCCTAACAGCAGCTCTCCCTGACTCGCAATGAGCCAAACCCGCGTGACCGGGTGCTATATTGCACCCGATGACGTGTTCCAGCCCGATGACGTGTTCCGATGACGTGTTACAGCCAATCACTGTAATGCCAGTAGAAAACATGGCTAATGGCATTACAGTGATTGCAATACTTACCAGCATGTTTAGTGGCTGCTTAGAAGGCGCCAAACGTGTGGTGAGGAGACTCGAGCATGGCGCCCAAGCACATGTGGTACTCGGCCAAGCACTCGGATCTGCCAAGCATAGCGATGCTCGAGTCGAACCAGTACTCGGCCGAGCATGCTCGCTCATCACTATTGGTTACTATGAGCAACTAAGACTCAATCCTCGATCAGGATGGCTGAAGTTGTTCATGGAATTTAGCAGTGGATTGCAAGTAGCCCCCAAAAATCAACTCGAGAACTGTCGAAGTTGGTGTATCAAGAACGACGTGTCAGCGAAAGCTGAAATCTCTGAACACCTCGTGGAACTCACTGGACGGGTTCATGAACTGTTTATAGAGGAGCGAAGTATAAGCAAGGGTTTATGGCCACCATGTTTCCCAGACTTGTCCTCATGCCATTTTTATCTGTTGGGAAATGTAGAACAGAAAGTGTCCGCTAACAATCCACATCTCCTGGATCAACTTAAGGAAAACATCAGAAACACTATCCGCAGCATCACAAGCAGTATCAGCCAACATAATCCGATGTGCCCAAATATGCATAGACGTGAACAGCGAACACTTTCAGCATCTTTTGTGACTTGTGGGTTATTAAAAAAAAACAGTCCACTTGCTCGTTCATCTGGTCATTTTATCGCTGGCGGGCTACTTTTACATGGAGCACCCTGTATTACGTGGTATAAGCAACTAGAGATGAGCGAATTTCTGTAAATTTGATTTAGGTCCGATTTCACCAACTCGATCGTCGGATTCAATTTATTTTGGACCAACATTGATCCAACATGTATCTAAAGTTCAATTGCCCTGAAAACATGTGGATGATATTCTGTCTCTGCCACTCATTCCCCCTATCCCTCTCTGTCTACAAACCTTCCAAATTAAAGGGAACCTGTCACCAGGATTTTGTGCATAGAGCTGGGGACATGGGCTGCTAGATGGCCGCTAGCACATCCGCAATACCCAGTCCCCACAGCTCTCTGCTCTTTTATTGTGTTAAAAAAACGTTTTGATCCATATGCAAATAAACCTGATATGAGTCCTGTGTCCGGAGATGAGTCCAGCGGAAAGGAGCCCAGCACCGCCCCGCGTCCTCCGAATCTCCTCCTTGCTGGCTGACGTCACAGAGCTGGAGCGCCGAAATCTCGCGATGCGCGTGCTAGCGCATGCGTAGTTCGTTCCCTGTGCTGATGCCAGCACAGGGAATGAACATGATGCTGACACTGCGCATGCGCTAGCTCGCGCATCGCGAGATTTCGGCGCTCCAGCTCTGTGACATCAGCCAGCAAGGAGGAGATTCGGAGGACGCGGGGCGGTGCTGGGCTCAGAAAATTGGACTCATCTCCGGACACAGGACTCATCTCAGGTTAATTTGCATATGGATCAAATCGGTTTTTAGTCACAATAAAAGCACACAGAGCTATGGGGACTGGGTATTGCGGATGTGCTAGTGGCCATCTAGCAGCCCATGTCCTCAGCTCTATGCACAAAATCCCAGTGACAGGTTCCCTTTAAATCAACTAAAATTCAGAATTTATAGAATCCAAATTTCTGCTACAATTTGCATCAAATTCTGATTCCATAAAATTGATTTGCTCATCTCCACAAGCAACCAATCATGGGCATAACGTAAAGCTGCTGGGTCCCAATGCTAAATGTCTGTTTGGACACTCTAAATATATGAGTGGTATTTTGGATCAGTTTTATTTCAGGTATTTGTGATATACTAGTATAATCTCTGAACAGTCCAGTTTATTACAAATGTTTTTCTTAACATCCTATCCTTTCATTTAGATTTCCTTGGAAATAAAAAAGATTTATTATGACCACTAATAATATGACTTCTCAGCTGTAACATAATTCCATGCCATTCTTCTGGGGAGACAGCAGACATTCTAAGTTTACGTAGGGTGCGGTTACATAGACATAGTCATAAATACATCACAATTAAGTGAACTGAAAGCTGCGGGAGAATTACACATTTAAGTTGTGAGAATTGCTTAGCATAAGCCTCCTCCGCTTTCATGATCCTACTTTCCAAACTCTTATGGAAATATGAAAGGCATTAATTATAGTAAAGGGTACAGGTTAACATTGGCACCAGCAACTTAGTACAAGTTGTATAATTGGAGTACCATACTTCATATGACAATTTGATGTGTTCCATCAGTCCCTGGTAATTCTCAGAGTTTGGTGGAACCTTTTTATTCCTTTACACCTGGTGCAAAGTTGCATAGATGACAGCAAGAATCGAGGACATTGAGAAAGTCACGGCAGTCTTAATAAAGCTGGCAGTGGATTGCCAAAGTTATGTAGAGGCGCCGGCCTCTACATAACTTCGGCGCCTACAGTGCCGCTTCTAAATGTAAGCTAGCTTCCTTGTTGGCTTACATTTAGACCACTTTCTACGCCTAAACCAGGCGTAAAAAATAATGAATGAGATGGTCCTGTTGGCCCAACCCCTTCCCCTCCCATGCCACACTATGCCCACTTTATTAGACCTGGCGTGAGCGGGGTAAAGTCGCAAATTGCGGCACAACTAACCATTGCGCTGCAATCTGTGCCTGGAATACACCTAATATAGGCATTTTTCATGCTAATAAAAGACCCCCATAGTTCTTTTTGAGAACTATAGAATGTTTTGCCCTCACAGATATCAAGCTTTCTTTAAGAGTTCTCTGGGAGGATAAACATTTTTCAGTATTACCTCATGGTACAAAAATTGCTCAAACCATTTTATAGATCAGAAGACAGAGAATAAGACATCTGCCTTCAAAAGGGGGATAATATTTGGACATTTTTGTTTATAAAAAAAAATCCAACATAGCAATATGTTATTAAATAGGCCTTTACCAGCAGCTACCATCCGTTTACCCATTGCTGTTATTTTGAAATTGCTAATGCTCTCTCGGTGTTAAAGAGCTTGTTTGGAGTTGGATACAGTGTTAGGAGACCTCAGAGTGGCATACACGACTTTTAAGCGCAACCAGACCAAATTTAAACATAACAAATTTAATCTGCGGCCAACTTGACTGAATCAGACCCAAGTAATTTTGGGGAATTTGTTCATCTCTAGTAATTAGTAGAGAGGAGCGAATTTATCAAAAATTCGATTCGCCAAATTTTTCGAAAAGATTCAATTCGTTCTGAATTAATTTGTGGCAAATTGCATTAAAAACAGCTATTTCCTGGCTGCAAGGCGCCTGTATGTGTGTAGTGTTGTAGAACACTGTGCCTTGCAGAAACACGCATAGTAAGTCTGCTGTGTAGTGAAACAATACTGTGAGTCAGTATGAATTGCAGAGGACAGGAGTCTCTCTTAGAATCACTGCACACTTCACTTCTTTGGGCAGTTACTGGGCCAAAACGGACAAAATAACTCAAGTGTGAACTCAACCTTACAGGTCGACAGGTCCGGCGCTATAATAAGGCAGACCAAGCAGCTGCATTAGGGCGCAGAGACGCCGAGCGAAAGGGGGGGGGGGCAAAAAATGAAAGTTTTTATATATATATATATATATATACACTGCTCAAAAAAATAAAGGGTACACAAAAATAACACATCCTAGATCTGAATTAATTAAATATTCTTCTGAAATACTTTGTTCTTTACATAGTTGAATGTGCTGACAACAAAATCACACAAAAATAAAAAAATGGAAATCAAATTTTTCAACCCATGGAGGTCTGGATTTGGAGTCACCCTCAAAACTAAAGTGGAAAAACACACTACAGGCTGATCCAACTTTGATGTAATGTCCTTAAAACAAGTCAAAATGAGGCTCAATAGTGTGTGTGGCCTCCACGTGCCTGTATGACCTCCCTACAACGCCTGTGCATGCTCCTGATGAGGTGGCGGACGGTCTCCTGAGGGATCTCTTCCCAGACCTGGACAAAAGCATCTGCCAACTCCTGGACAGTCTGTGGTGCAACATGACGTTGGTGGATAGAGCGAGACATGATGTCCCAGATGTGCTCAATTGGATTCAGGTCTGGGGAACGGGCGGGCCAGTCCATAGCATCAATGCCTTCGTCTTGCAGGAACTGCTGACACACTCCAGACACATGAGGTCTAGCATTGTCTTGCATTAGGAGGAACCCAGGGTCAACCGCACCAGCATATGGTCTCACAAGGGGTCTGAGGATCTCATCTCGGTACCTAATGGCAGTCAGGCTACCTCCAAAGAAATGCCACCCCACACCATTACTGACCCAATGCCAAACCGGTCATGCTGGAGGATGTTGCAGGCAACAGAACGTTCTCCACGGCGTCTCAAGACTCTGTCACGTCTGTCACATGTGCTCAGTGTGAACCTGCTTTCATCTGTGAAGAGCACAGGGCGCCAGTGGCGAATTTGCCAATATTGGTGTTCTCTGGAAAATTCGAAACGTCCTGCACAGTGTTGGGCTGTAAGCACAACCCCCACCTGTGGACGTCGGGCCCTCATATCACCCTCATGGAGTCTGTTACTGACCGTTTGAGCAGACACATGCACATTTGTGGCCTGCTGGAGGTCATTTTGCAGGACTCTGGCAGTGCTCCTCCTGTTCCTCCTTGCACAAAGGTGGAGGAAGCGGTCCTGCTGCTGGGTTGTTGCCCTCCTACGGCCTCCTCCACGTCTCCTGATATACTGGCCTGTCTCCTGGTAGCGCCTCCATGCTCTGGACACTACGCTGACAGACACAGCAAACCTTCTTGCCACAGCTCGCATTGATGTGCCATCCTGGATAAGCAGCACTACCTGAGCCACTTGTGTGGGTTGTAGACTCCGTCTCATGCTACCACTAGAGTGAAAGCACCGCCAGCATTCAAAAGTGACCAAAACATCAGCCAGGAAGCATAGGAACTGAGAAGTGATCTGTGCTCACCATCTGCAGAACCACTCCTTTATTGGGGGTGTCTTGCTAATTGCCTATAATTTCCACCTGTTGTCTATCCCATTTGCACAACAGCATGTTAAATTGATTGTCACTCAATGTTGCTTCCTAAGTGGACAGTTTGATTTCACAGAAGTGTGATTGACTTGGAGTTACATTGTGTTGTTTAAGTGTTATTTTTTTGAGCAGTGTATATATACACACTCACCTAAAGAATTATTAGGAACACCTGTTCTTTTTCTCATTAATGCAATTATCTAGTCAACCAATCACATGGCAGTTGCTTCAATGCATTCTGAATGTCAGAATAGGAAAGAAAGGTGATTTAAGCAATTTTGAGCGTGGCATGGTTGTTGGTGCCAGACGGGCCGGTCTGAGTATTTCACAATCTGCTCAGTTACTGGGATTTTCACGCACAACCATTTCTAGGGTTTACAAAGAATGGTGTGAAAAGGGAAAAACATCCAGTATGCGGCAGTCCTGTGGGCAAAAATGCCTTGTGGATGCTAGAGGTCAGAGGAGAATGGGCCGACTGATTCAAGCTGATAGAGCAACGTTGACTGAAATAACCACTCGTTACAACTGAGGTATGCAGCAAAGCATTTGTGAAGCCACAACATGCACAACCTTGAGGCGGATGGGCTACAACAGCAGAAGACCCCACCGGGTACCACTCATCTCCACTACAAATAGGAAAAAGAGGCTACAATTTGCACGAGCTCACCAAAATTGGACTGTTGAAGACTGGAAAAATGTTGCCTGGTCTGATGAGTCTCGATTTCTGAGTCCGAATTTGGCGTAAACAGAATGAGAACATGTATCCATCCTCTGATGGCTACTTCCAGCAGGATAATGCACCATGTCACAAAGCTCGAATCATTTCAAATTGGTTTCTTGAACATGACAATGAGTTCACTGTACTAAAATGGCCCCCACAGTCACCAGATCTCAACCCAATAGAGCATCTTTGGGATGTGGTGGAACGGGAGCTTCGTGCCCTGGATGTGCATCCCTCCAATCTCTATCAACTGCAAGATGCTATCTTATCAATATGGGCCAACATTTCTAAAGAATGCTATCAGCACCTTGTTGAATCAATGCCACGTAGAATTAAGGCAGTTCTGAAGGCAAAAGGGGGTCCAACACCGTATTAGTATGGTGTTCCTAATAATTCTATAGGTGAGTGTATATATATATATATATATATATATACTGTATATCTGTATATGTATCGCGGCGCCCATGGATCTCACTGCACTTACTATTATACCTGGGCACCGCTCCGTTCGCCCGCTGTGGCACCCGTTACTATCTCTGACGCTGTATGATAATTACTACTATCGGAGCAATGGGGAGGAGACATTGAGGGGGTGAAATATGATATAGGGGGAGAAATGTGACATGGAGGCGGGGTGATGTGACAGGGGGGGGGGCGCCAAAATGTAGCTTTGCATGTGTTGGCAAGAGTCCTTGCACTGGCCCTGCAGGTCGATGTTAGCGTTAGGTATAAATAACCGTGCAGAGGCCCAAGATCCTACTATAGCGTGAAAGAGCGCACTTCGTTTACACCGTCGTCAGCTGATTCCACATAGATGTCTACATAACCTGTTGTATTAAACGCTTATACAAGTAGAGCCCCCCTGACAGAGTGGAGAGGGTGTCAGCAGTAAGTTTGTGTTTACGTCACTGATTATGTTGCCCTTCCTCTGATACGTCAGAACAAAACCCCCCAAAAAAACGGATCCTGTCTTCACTTGGTCAGCATTTGGTCAGTAATCGATCAGTATTGCTAATGCCAAAAAAAACAGGAGTAGATCCAAGACAGGGATGACACGTGAATTGAATATTTGCATGTCTTCTGTGCTTTGTACCCACTCCTGCTTTTGGCTACCAAATCATAAGTCAATTCTGATGGGTCCATAGAGGCTTTACAGCTGCTACACAGACAGGATTTGTTGTGCATCTCATTTTTCCTTCCTTCTGACAGATCAGAAGGGTCAAATAAATGATGATGTTAACCAGGCCAAAAAGGCAAAATAGTGGCCCAGTCATGAAGTCGGGAGGGTGGGAACAGCATGAGAATTCCTCAGAGTGGCCCAATGACATAGTGTGGAGGTGGCAGCAGCATCAGGAGACCACAGAGTGGCAAGGTGACAGTTTGGAGGTGGCAGCAACATCAGGAGACCACAGAATGGCAAGGTGACATAGTGTGGATGTGGCAGCAGCCTAAGGAGGACACAGAGTGGCACAATTAGAGTTTAGAGGTGACAGCAGCAGCATGAGGAGGCCACAGAGTGGCAAGGTGACATAATGTTGAGGTGGCAGCAGCATCAGGAGAATAAAGAGTGGCAAGGTGACATAGTGTGGAGGTGGCAGCAGCATCAGGAGACCACAGAGTGGCACAATGACAGAGTTTGAAGGTGACAGAAGCAGCATCAGGAGACCTCAGAGTGGCAAGGAGGGTGGAATTCCAATGGATAGAAACTTTGCATATCAGCTTATGTTGGGGGACGCAGTTCTGCCGCTGTAGCTCAAGGAGGGTGTGCTTGGCAGTGTACGAGTGGCTGAAGTGCATGCAAAGTTTCCTGGCCATTTTTAGAATGTTTTGCAGATGGGTGGAAGACTTCAGGAACCGCTTGACAACCAGATTGAACATGTGCGCCATCCAGGGCGCATGGTTCAGTCCTCCTTGACACAGCACCGACACCATGTTCTTCCCGTTATCGGTTTGGATTTTGAGTTGTCACCGAGAAAGCAAGGATTTGATTTCTTGATGAAGGACGAGGAGCAGTTCCTCCCCTGTGTGACTCCGTTCGCCCAGGCAAACTAGGTGAAGAACAGCGTGACACTGTCGTGCCCTGCACATGTGGTATGCTGGTGGGGCACTGTGAATTGTTCCTGCAGTGGAGGCTGAGGACACGGTGGAGGAAGAGGAGGCAGAGGCAGACATTGTCACAGGACTAAAGGCTTGAGAACATGGAAGCGAAAGCGGCGTCACCTTGCCAAATTGCTGCTTTGGCTGGGCAGGAACCACATTTACCCAGTAGGCTGTAAAGGACATATATTGTCCTTGACCGTAGTTACAGCTCCATACGTCGGCGCTGCCGTGCACTTTGGCAGACACCGACTGGCTGAAGGGCTGGCCCGCCTTCTGTCCTACATATGTGTGCAGGGCTGATACTACCTTTTTGGCAAAGAAATGACAACTTTGGATTCTCCACCTCGGCTCAGCACAAGCCATCAGTTCTCAGAAAGGTGCAGAATCCACCTCTTGGAAAGGGAGGGACTGCAGTACCATCAACTTGGCCAGGAGCACATGCAGCTTCTGCGCTATTGGATGAGTGCACGCATACTGTTGTCTCTTGGCAATCGCTTTGGTGATCGATTGCTGACGGAATGACTGACTAGAAGGAGCAGGAGCATCAGGACCAGCAGATGATGGGAAGGACAGACAGATTCCTTCAGCTGAGGTGGTGAAGCCTTGACTGCCTGAAATCGGGTGCGTGCCACTGGGTGATGCAGCGGTTGCTGTGGCAGGCTGGACTACCACATCGAAGCGACAGTTCTCCCAGGGTTGTGGTGCTAACATTGGCACCCTGGCCATGCTTCACCTTCTGCCCACAGATTTTACAATTGGCCATGTTCACCTCCTCCGGTGGCTTAACAAAAAACTGCCACACCACCGAGTAGGTGATTTTACGGCCAACACTCCACACTTACTGACTGCCACCGCTGCTGCCTCTGTGAACCCCTGCACCACTACTTTCCAGGCAGGTAGGCTCCTGCGAAGTGGGTGGTCTACCTCGGGCACGTTTGTCTCCTGACCTCCCACTGCTGCCACTCTGCTGACTCCCAGCCACGCTACCGACTGGCTCCACCACTGCCTCACGCTCAAGCTGCCAACCTCTTCTCCCAATGATAATGAAGCCCCTTCATCACCCGGCTCCCAATTGCGATCGGCTACATCATCGAGTACTGTCTGCACGTCACTTATGTCCTCCTCAACGGTCTCTGAGCCAGGAGCCTGACCGCTCGCAACACCAGCTCCCACACCACTCTCCTCATCACTACTTTCCCACCTACCGGAGGTAGCGGTGGATGTCTCCTCCGGGTCTTGGATGGGCAGTAGCTGCTGACTGTCCTTTAGGATCTCATCCTCGCTGTATAGTGGAGCTGAGCCCACAGCATATAGTATTTCTCTGGCTGAGGGAAAGAAAAGGACAGAGACAAGTTGAGGACAGGTGAGGGCACAGGGCCTGCTTCCGGGCCATGCCAACTAAGGGTTGTGTCTGACGAACCCACCGACTATTGGCTGGGGTGTCTGATGTCACTTGCGATTAAGTTGAAGATCGAGTCAACCATTCAAGAACCGCTGGGTTGCTGTTCAAGACAGGACCGCTAGCTAACACTGGGAGCTCAGGCCTCTCGAAGTGACCCCTGCTGCCACGTCCCCTTACTCTGCTGCAACCTGTTCCTGCGCCAGAATCATTTAGGCCTGTGCCCCTCCCCTGTGCAGGGCCTGTCACTTCTCTATCTGACATACTGTTAAATCAAATAAGTAAATAAAAAGGAAGTCTTTAGAACATCTAACTGGTGCCATGAACGGCAAATAATATATATTTTTTTCCACTAATACACGCCAAAAAGGGCTGTAATTTTCTCACTTCACCGCACTACGGTTAATAAGCCCCCTCCCCCCCACTAATACACACCAAAAAATGGCTTTATGACATATAACTGCGGCCGTCAACCGCAAGTAAAGTTTTTTTTTTGCCACTAATACATGCCAAAAAGGGCTTTAATTTTCTCACTTCACCACACAGCGGCTAATAAGCACTTTTTCTTTTTCCCCACTAATACATGCCAAAAAAAGGCTTTAGAACATATAACTGCGGCTATGAACGGCAAATAATATTTTTTTTTGCTGCTAATACACGACAAAAAGGGCTGTATTGTACTGATAAAGTTACTTACCCACATACAGACATTTTCTCCCAGTCTGAGCATTCTCATTTTATATACTAACCTTTTATGCGGTACAGTGTCAAATGCTTTGGAGAAGTCCAGATATACGACATCCATTAATTTGCCGCTGTCAAGTCTAGAACTTACCTCCTCATAGAAAGTGATTAAATTAGTTTGACATGACCGATCCCTCATGAAGCCATGCTGATATGGCGTTATTTGCTTATTTTCATTGGGGTGCTCCAGGATAGCCTATCTTAGAAAACCTTCAAACAGTTTATCCATGATGTTAAACTTACCGTCCTATAGTTTCCAGGCTCTGTTTTTGGACATATTTTGAATATTGGCAACACATTTGCTATGTGCCAATCCTGTGGAACACTCCCTGTCAGTATAGAGTCCTTAAATATCAGAAATAAGGGTCTGGCTATGATATTACTTAATTCTCTTAGGATATGGGGGTGTATGTCATCTGGTCCTGGCGATTTGTCTATTTTAATCTTTTTAAGAAGCCGCTGTACTTATTCCTGAGTCAGACAGGGCACTTTTAATGAGGAATTTACTTTTACATTCTGCATTTCAGTGAAGTGGAGAAATAAATATTTAGAAGCTTTTCTTTGTCCTCATCACTCTGTAAAGGGCCGACACCTTTTTACCATTTAAATAATTGAAGAACATTTTAGGGTTAGTTTTGCTCTCTTTGGCAATTAATCTCTCGGTCTCTAGTTTGGCCGCTTTTATTTGTTTTTTACATATTTTATTTTTTTTCCTTATAGTTTTTCAGTGCTTCCTCGCGACCCTCCGGTTTTAGTGATTTAAATGCTTTCTTTACAGTTCTATTTATCCACATTGTTTTCTTCTTGTTCCTTAACCTTTTATTCCCATAAGGTATGTACCTCTCACAATTAGATTTTAGGATGCTTTTTAAAATATCCCATTTTGTGGCAGTATTTTTATTTTTAAGGACTTTGTCCCAGTTACAGTAGTTAGGCCTATGGCCTCTCTTAGTTGGATAAATTTAGCTTTTTTGAAGTTTGGTATTTTTGTTCCTCCCTGAAGAAACACTCTTTTGAATGATAATTGGAAGGTTATTACTTTATGGTCACTATTTCCCAGGTATCCCCCAACCTGCACATCTGTTGTTCTGTCAGGTCTATTGGTTAATACTAAGTCTAGTATGTCTGTCCCTCTAGTCGGGTCCTGAACTAGTTGCCAAGAACCTGTTTCCTTTATGAGATGTACAGGTTTCAGTTTCACAGTATATATCTAGGTAGCTGAAGTCCCCCATAATAACAACCTCATTATGATTTGCAAGCCAAAAAAAGGTTTTAGAATATATAACTGCGGCCATGAACAGCAAATAAAGTTGTTGTTTTTTTCTGCCACTAATACACACCAAAAAGGGCTGTAATTTTTTCACTTCACCACACAATGGCTAATAAGCCCTTTTTCTTTTCCCCCCACTAATACACGCCAAAAAAAGGCTTTAGAACATATAACTGTGGCTGTGAACGGCAAATAAAGTTTTTTTTGCCACTAATACATGCTAGAAAGGACTTTAATTTTCTCACTTTACCACACAACAGCTAATAAGCCCTTTTTCTTTTTCCCCACTAATACACACCAAAAAAAGACTTTAGAACATATAACTGCAGCCGTGAACGGCAAATAATATTTTTTTCTGCCGCTATTACACACCAAAGAGGGCTGTCATTTTCTCACTTCACCACAAAACGGCTAATAAGCCCCTTTTTCCCCCCACTAATACACAACAAAAAAGTCTTTAGAACAAATATACACTTACCTAAAGAATTATTATGAACACCATACTAATACGGTGTTGGACCCCCTTTTGCCTTCAGAACTGCCTTAATTCTACGTGGCATTGATTCAACAAGGTGCTGATAGCATTCTTTAGAAATGTTGGCCCATATTGATAGGATAGCATCTTGCAGTTGATGGAGATTTGAGGGATCCACATCCACGGCACGAAGCTCCCGTTCCACCACATCCCAAAGATGCTCTATTGGGTTGAGATCTGGTGACTGTGGGGGCCATTTTAGTACAGTGAACTCATTGTCATGTTTAAGAAACCAATTTGAAATGATTCAAGCTTTGTGACATGGTGCATTATCCTGCTGGAAGTAGTCATCAGAGGATGGGTACATGGTGGTCATGAAGGGATGGACATGGTCAGAAACAATGCTCAGGTAGCCCGTGGCATTTAAACGATGCCCAATTGGCACTAAGGGGCCTAAAACATCCCCCACACCATTACACCACCACCACCAGCCTGCACAGTGGTAACAAGGCATGATGGATACATGTTCTCATTCTGTTAACGCCAAATTTGGACTCTACCATTTGAATGTCTCAACAGAAATCGAGACTCATCAGACCAGGCAACATTTTTCCGGTCTTCAACAGTCCAATTTTGGTGAGCTCATGCAAATTGTAGCCTCTTTTTCCTATTTGTAGTGGAGATGAGTGGTACCCGGTGGGGTCTTCTGCTGTTGTAGCCCATCCGCCTCAAGGTTGTGCGTGTTGTGGCTTCACAAATGCTTTGCTGCATACCTCGGTTGTAACGAGTGGTTATTTCAGTCAACGTTGCACTTCTATCAGCTTGAATCAGTCGGCCCATTCTCCTCTGACCTCTAGCATCCACAAGGCATTTTCGCCCACAGGACTGCCGCATACTGGATGTTTTTCCCTTTTCACACCATTCTTTGTAAACCCTAGAAATGGTTGTGCGTGAAAATCCCAGTAACTGAGCAGATTGTGAAATACTTAGACCGGCCCGTCTGGCACCAACAACCATGCCACGCTCAAAATTGCTTAAATCACCTTTCTTTCCCATTCTGACATTCAGTTTGGAGTTCAGGAGATTGTCTTGACCAGGACCACACCCGGTAAATGCCTTGAAGCAACTGCCATGTGATTGGTTGACTAGATAATTGCATTAATGAGAAATAGAACAGGTGTTCCTAATAATTCTTTAGGTGAGCGTATATAACTGCACCGCACAAGGGCTAATAAGACCCCAATAACAAGAACGGTTTGCTGCAATTACAGAGGTATTACAAACCTGAAATGAGCAGCAGTATAATGGCAATTTGGATGCACAGTCAGTGCAGCAAGGTGTAATAGGATTGTTCCTATTACACAGGCTGCAGACACCCCTATTGAACCCTGTTCTGCTTCAATACTGTGGAATAATTCCTACCTATCCTTTCCCTACACTTCTAATGCTCTTTCCTTGCAAAATATACATTCCAGCAAAATATACATTTTAAAGTCTTTCCTAGCACTGTCCCTAGCGCCTGCTAACATCTCTCCCTGCACTAAGTATACTGGAAAATGGCTGAATCCAGGATGGCTGAGGCTATTTATAGGGCTGTGACATCACAGGGCTGGATGGCTGCTGATTGGCTGCATGCATGGCATTGTGGGTGATCCCTCGTTCCCAGAGTTCCTTGCTCCATGTCCTAACATGTGCAGCAGTTCGTTACCACGAAGCATGAAGAAATTTGGATTCGGCGCAAATTAAATAATACCTGAAATTCGGATCGAATTCCACTTCGTCAGCTTTGATTCGCTCATCTCTAGTAATTAGTGTTGAGAGAATCGAAGTAGATTTCAATATGAATTTCAGGAAATATTCGATTAGCTATGAAGGCAAATTTCCTCGCGCTTCTTGGTAACTAATACATTTTTCTTCCATTGAAAGGGGTGAAATCTGCACCAAAAATTGCAAATATAATTGACATGCTGAGAATTTCTAAAGGTCAGTTTCTACACTGAACAAAAAAGCAAAGTCTAATCTCATACACTTTGCTGGTTCTGTACTATGCTGTGGCTTTTGTGCACGAGAATCTGTGTGGAAAAAACATGTTTAATCCACAACATGTGCAGCTGGCTTCATACTGGGTAACTGAACCTTAGGGCTCATAAATGTGTCCGCATACCCGTAAATGCAGTGCGGAATGGAAGCACGGATCGGAACCCCACGGAAGCACTACGGAGTGCTTCTGTGGTGTTTCGGGCCGTGCCTCCGCCTCGCAAAAAAATAGAACATGTTCTATTTTTTGTGGGGTGCGACCAGATCATAGACCTATTCAAGTTGAATGGGTCTTGATCCGTCTCGGCTGCCCCACGGACATTGCCCGTGCATTGGGGACCACAAATTGCATGAGCCCTTAATGTGATGCTTTGACTTTATCAATTCTTGAACTTCAATGCGCTTAAGAAGCTCATATATGCCAGTGACCTTGCGACTTACATCAAAGAGCTCTAAAAGATCTTAGTGATCATGAATATACAAATGATTGATGATGCCTGTCTGTTCGGTCAATCAACAATCTCCTTACAGCAAACTCGAAAAGAATCGTTCTTCTTCTCCACTACTCTACTTAACATCATCGTTCTAATTCATTCTAATCCTCTAACTACAACTAATTGCCTTCTAATCTGATTCTTTCTGCATGCAAAAAGTTTGAAGACCTTGGTGCGGCAATGTCTGTCGGTTTTTCTCTCAGCTGTCTCATCAAACACTTCATGTTCTAAAGTTACAGGACAGTTTCTAACTTTGTGGTTGTCCCAAAGCATCAGGACAGAAGGCACATGATTTATAATTTATGAGGACACAGAGCTGTCATGTATAAGGCAGGTGCTGAGAAACAGGCAATCAGCCTGAGCGAAGAAAAAGACTGTGACCTCAGCCTGTAATACTGTAAACTGGTAGCTGACATGGTCACAGGATAGCAAACATTGACCTAAGGCACTTTATAAATAAAATTGTAGGTCATCATGTTAGAGTAGACACTCACATCTGATTCCTGGTAAACACAGCAGGGGAAGCAAAGTGATAGTGGCTCAATGAGAACCATTCCAGTTGGACAGTTTAGTTTCTTTCATTCCTTCAAATTATTAAATTATTAAAAATATGTCAACCTAAAGGTATATATTTCCAAATGCATTTTTATGATGTTGAAGTTCACAGCCATAGGGTGGGATTTATCAAGATTGATGTTCCAATATGCCAGTATTGATCCCCTGGGCACAGTGTACAGTGGAAATTCATTCAAATATCTTCTTTGCCAGAACTTTATGATAATTGCTATTAGCGCCACTTTGTTCTGCAGTCTGCTGTTTCCATAACTCCTATAGAGCATGCATGCAGCAAGAACACGCTCTAAAATAAATCCCTGCTCACTGCAGTTGTGCAGTTCTAGTCATCAGTTGTGCCTCGTCTGATATAATATTTATCCAAAACCAAATAAGAGGAGATATATGATTCAAGCTGGAAAACTCCTGTAACCACCTAACAGTTACAATAAATTTGAAAAACCGTAAAAATGTGTTTGATTGTTTTTTAAATTGTAGATATGTCTCAAATAAATATAGTTGGAGCAGAACTAAGGTGCCTTAAAGGGGTTATCCAAACCTGTAACCCCCCACTGCTTCAATGCCTGGGCCTCTCATACAGACAGTACTTATCTGGTCTGTGTCCTTCCAGATTCCTCCACGGCCATCGCTGCATCTTCCCATCATGCAGATCACAACATCCGGTGATGGGTTGAGCACCCAATAGCAGGCCGAGCCGCTGACCTGCTCCCCTTGCATCATGGGTAACGTCACGACGTAAGGGGCAGGTCATCGTCATGGCCACCCTTACGGATGTTGTGATCTGCATACGGGGGAGATACAACCACAGCTTTGGAGGGATGCAGAAGAACACAGGCATCGGGGATGAGGTAAGTATTCTTTGGATGAGGGGCTCAGGCATTGTGGAGGGAGGGGTGTTTACAAGTTTGGATAACCCCTTAGTGATGTAACCAATTTTAGCCCTAAGGAGAACATTTTTTCTCCATGTGATCCAATGGTCATAACTATTTATTCTTTCTTCAATGTAGCTGTGTGAGACTTTACATTTTATGGGAAGAGTTGCAGTTTTCATTCATTTTGGTATTTATTCACAACATAAAGGTTTAATGTGAAAAACCCATACAGGGACAGGAGAAAGGTCTTTGAGCCCACTCCCCTCCCTTTGCACTACTTGTTTGTTCCCCTCCAGTTTACTCTCTTCTCCACATGGCTGAAATGAGAACAGTATATGCAACTCTCACTTCAACCTGCTAAATTGCAATATGATTCTTGGCATTAAAGAGTAACTAAACCTTTTAAAAAAAATTATTATTAGGGCATTTAGGGACATCTTTTTAAAATTTGTTACAAAGGTTTAGTTACTCTTTAAAATAACACCAAGACCGAAGTTCTAGCTGTATTCTAGTCTGAAAAGAGTCCTCCCCCTCTGCAACTACAGAGCTAAAGTATAGTTTATTGAGCAACGCTCAGGCTAATCAGTGAGGGGGTTAAAGGTATGTCCCACATATATTATTCATCACCTCTCCACAGAATAGTGGGACAGCCAGTGATCTTGAAAACAAAAGGTCTTCAAGTTCCTGCCATGAATGTAGCAGAGGTGCACATGTTGGTCCAGACACTGTCTATATCACTCCCACTGAAGTAGTATAGGCCGTGGGTCAACATACTATGGCTTCATTTACAAAGGTAACTTTGGAACTCTTATTCCCCTATTCTTGGAACCTTTATACTCTATTCACTGGAGCCCTGCAGTAGGACCCAATGCAATTTGTTATTGCAATTTTATTAAAAAAATTTCAAACTTATGGGAATTTTCATTAGTTTCTCCTTTTTTTGGGAAGATTTCTGGTTTTAATTCCTACTATAGATGAGTGAATCAAAGTTGAAGTGGAGTTCGATCTTCATTTTAGAAAAATTTGATTTGTACCGAATCCGAATTTCCTCACGCTTCGTGGCAAAGAATCGCATTTTTTCCTAAAATGACTGCTGCACGTGTTAGGACATGGAGCAAAGAACTCTGGGAACGAGGTATCACCCAAAATGCCATGCATGCAGCCAATCAGCAGCCAGCCATCCCCTGTGATGTCAGAACCCTATAAATAGCCTCAGCCATCTTGGATTCAGCCATTTTTCAATGTACTTAGTGCAGGGAGAGACGTCAGCAGGCGCTAGGCACAGTGCTAGGAAAGACTTTATTTTGCAGAAAAAATGATTTACAAGTTCAGAGAAAGATTATTCAAGGTGTAGGGAAAGCATAGGGAGGCATCATCCATGCTATAAAAGGAGAATACAGTGCAATAGGAGAGTGTACAGCCTAGGTAATAGGAGCGATTCTACTACACTTTTCTGCACTTATTGGGGATCCAAATTGCTCGTATACTGCTGCTTTTAGGTTTGCACTAGATGATACCTCTGTAATTCCAGCAACCTTGTTTGTTATTGGGGTGTAAATGCTGTGTTGCAGGGTGTATTCATAGAAAATATACGTACGTCATATTAACCGTTCTGCGGTGCATTTAAATTGTTCTACAGTTTCTTTTGGGGTGTAAAAAAAAAAGGATGTCTTATTTGCTGTTCTCTGGTGTAGTTACATTGTACTACACATTTTTTGGGGTGTTTATATAGTCTAAAAAGTATGCATTATTTGCCGTCTGCGGTGCAGTTACATTATACTACAGCCTTTTTTGGGGTGTATAAGTGTAAAAAAAAGTACGTCTTATTTGCCATTCTGCGGTGCAGTTACTTTGTACTACCGCCTTTTTTGGGGTGTATAAGTGTAAAAAAAAGTGTCTTATTTGCTGTTCTGCGGTACAGTTACTTTGTACTACAGACTTTTTTGGGGTGTATAAGTGTAAAAAAAAAAGCACACCTTATTTGCCATTCTGCAGTGCAGTTACTTTGCACTACCGCCTTTTTTGGGGTTTATACAGGGAGTGCAGAATTATTAGGCAAGTTGTATTTTTGAGGATTAATTTTATTATTGAACAACAACCATGTTCTCAGTGAACCCAAAAAACTCATTAATATCAAAGCTAAATATTTTTGGAAGTAGTTTTTAGTTTGTTTTTAGTTTTAGCTATTTTAGGGGGATATCTGTGTGTGCAGGTGACTATTACTGTGCATAATTATTAGGCAACTTAACAAAAAACAAATATATACCCATTTCAATTATTTATTTTTACCAGTGAAACCAATATAACATCTCAACATTCACAAATATACATTTCTGACATTCAAAAACAAAACAAAAACAAATCAGTGACCAGTATAGCCACCTTTCTTTGCAAGGACACTCAAAAGCCTGCCATCCATGGATTCTGTCAGTGTTTTGATCTGTTCACCATCAACATTGCGTGCAGCATCAACCACAGCCTCCCAGACACTGTTCAGAGAGGTGTACTGTTTTCCCTCCTTGTAAATCTCACATTTGATGATGGACCACAGGTTCTCAATGGGGTTCAGATCAGGTGAACAAGGAGGCCATGTCATTAGATTTTCTTCTTTTATACACTTTCTTGCCAGCCATGCTGTGGAGTACTTGGACGCGTGTGATGGAGCATTGTCCTGCATGAAAATCATGTTTTTCTTGAAGGATGCAGACTTCTTCCTGTACCACTGCTTGAAGAAGGTGTCTTCCAGAAACTGGCAGTAGGACTGGGAGTTGAGCTTGACTCCATCCTCAACCCGAAAAGGCCCCACAAGCTCATCTTTGATGATACCAGCCCAAACCAGTAATCCACCTCCACCTTGCTGGCGTCTGAGTCGGACTGGAGCTCTCTGCCCTTTACCAATCCAGCCACGGGCCCATCCATCTGGCCCATCAAGACTCACTCTCATTTCATCAGTCCATAAAACCTTAGAAAAATCAGTCTTGAGATATTTCTTGGCCCAGTCTTGACGTTTCAGCTTGTGTGTCTTGTTTAGTGGTGGTCGTCTTTCAGCCTTTCTTACCTTGGCCATGTCTCTGAGTATTGCACACCTTGTGCTTTTGGGCACTCCAGTGATGTTGCAGCTCTGAAATATGGCCAAACTGGTGGCAAGTGGCATCTTGGCAGCTGCACGCTTGACTTTTCTCAGTTCATGGGCAGTTATTTTGCGCCTTGGTTTTTCCACACGCTTCTTGCGACCCTGTTGACTATTTTGAATGAAACGCTTGATTGTTCGATGATCACGCTTCAGAAGCTTTGCAATTTTAAGAGTGCTGCATCCCTCTGCAAGATATCTCACTATTTTTGACTTTTCTGAGCCTGTCAAGTCCTTCTTTTGACCCATTTTGCCAAAGGAAAGGAAGTTGCCTAATAATTATGCACACCTAATATAGGGTGTTGATGTCATTAGACCACACCCCTTCTTATTACAGAGATGCACATCACCTAATATGCTTAATTGGTAGTAGGCTTTCGAGCCTATACAGCTTGGAGTAAGACAACATGCATAAAGAGGATGATGTGGTCAAAATACTCATTTGCCTAATAATTCTGCACGCAGTGTAAGTGTAAAAAAAATGTCTTATTTGCCGTTCTCTGGTACAGTTACTTTGTACTACAGCCTTTTTTGGGGTGTATAAGTGTAAAAAAAAGTACATCTTATTTGCCGTTCTGCGGTGCAGTTACATTGTACTACACACTTTTTTTGTTGCAATAGTATAAAAAGTACGTCTTATTTGCTGTTATGCAGTGCAAGTACTACAGCCTTTTTTGGGGTGTATAAGTGTAAAGAAAAGTACTTATTTGCCGTTCGGCGGTGCAGTTAGATTGTACTGCACACTTTTTTGGGGGTGTTGTAATAATATAAAAAGTACTATTTGCCCTTCTGCGGTGCAGTTACTTTGTACTACAGCCTTTTTTGGGGTGTATAAGTGTTAAAAAAGTATGTCTTATTTGACGTTTTGCGATGCAGTTACATTGTAATACGCACTTTTCTTGGGGTGTTTTAATAGTATAAAAAGTATGTATTATTTGCTGTTGTCACTACCAGAGCTTTGGGACGTTCTCACAGCTCTGTTTCTCCACCCCTGTGATGATGTCACTACTAGAGCTTGGAGGAGTTCTCACTGCTCTGTTTCTCCGCCCCTGTGATGAAGTCTTTACTTTCTGTTTCCTTCCTCCCAGCTGTTCCTCCTGCGGTTGATTTCCCCTGCCTTTAAATCACCCCTCCTCCTATTGTAGGGCGTGGATTATATTTCTCATTTCAGTTGTAGCTCTTGCTTGAGTATCTTCACTTATAGCTAGCAGTTCACTGGACCTGTGTTCTGCTGCAGCAAGCACTCCGGATATTGCCAGCTGTCCTTGGATCCGTCTTCTCTGCTGCTGCAGCTCCTTCAGCTAAGTGTGCAGACATTGTTGTGTACCTGGTTATTTTCTGACTGGATCTGAGGTGGCCACGGTTCCCTCCATATACTGAGCAGGGCATCGGTGGCCGTGCCCCTTCCACTATTGTAGGGGTTACAGTGGTCATCAGTCTTAGGTACGCGGGCATGCCCCGTTCCGCCATTTGGATCCGGGCATGTGCTTTAGCAGCATAGGGAGAGCTTTGAGGGTCTGACAGGGGTCACCCTTTATCCTCCCTAGTTTGGGTCCGGTCAGTAGCTCTTTTTACTGTGTATACTCTTGTTGCTCACATACAGCCGTGACAGCTGTTCTGTGGTGCAGTTACATTGTACTACACACTTTTCTTGGGGTGTTTTAATAGTATAAAAAGTACGTATTATTTGCCATTCTGCGGTGCAGTTACACTGTACCACAGCCTTTTTTGGGCTGTATTAGTGGAAAAAACAAGTATGTTTTATTTGCCGCTCTGCGGTCAAGTTAAATTGTTCTACAGCTTTTTTGGGTTATATTAATTTCCTTTTAATTTAATTATTTTATCTAACAGTATGTCAGACAGACAAGTGACAGGCCCTTCAAAGGGAACAGGCAGTGGACAAAATGTTTTTTTCATAGGCATCAGAAGAAGAGGGGGTGGCAGCAGGAGTCACAGCAAGAGGCCTGAGCTCCCAGTGTCATCTAGCAGTTGTGTCTTGACCAGCAACCCAGCAGTGCTTGAATGGTTGACTCGGGCTTCTACTTCATAGCAAGTGACATCAGACACCCCCAGCCAAGAGTTGGTGGGTTCTTCAGACACAACGCTTATTTGGCATGGCCCGGGAGCAGGCCCTGTGCCCTCATCTGTCCTCAAACTGCCTTTGTCTTTTTCTGTTCCCTCTGCTAGAAAAGTATTATATGCTGTAGGCTCCGCTCCACTTTTCAGCTAGGACGAGCGCTAGAGGACAGTCAGCAGCTACTGCCCAGCCAAGATCTGGAGGAGACATTCGCTGCTTCCTCCGGTAAGCGAGTATGTAATGATGATGATAGTCGTGTGGGAGCTGATGTTGCGAGCGGTCAGGCCCCTGGCCCTAAGACCATTAAAGTGGACATCAGTGACGTGCAGACAGTAGTGGATGATGATGAAGCTGATCAAACTTGGTAGCCAGGTGAAGAAGGGGCTTCATCATTATCAGGAGAAGGGGGTGGCAGCTTGCGTGTGAGGCAGAGTCTGAGCCAGCAAAGTGGTAGCGTGGCCAGGAGTCAGTAGGGTGACAGCAGTGGTAGGTCGGGAGCCAAACGTGCCCGGGGTAGACCAGCCACTTCTCAGGGGACAACCTGCCCGAGAAGTAGCTGTGTAGGGGTTCACAGAGGCAGCAGTAGCAGGCAGTCAGTACGGAGTGTCGGGGGGAAAATGCCATACTCGGCCGCTGGAGGAGGTGAACATGGCCATTTGCCGAATGTGTGGGCAGAAGGTAAAGCGTGGGCATGGTGCCAATGTTGGCACCATGACCCTGCATCAACACATGCAGCATCACCAAATAGTGGCCTGGGAGAACCGTGCAACTGCAACCGCTGCATCACCCAGTGGCATGCACCCAATTTCATGCAGTCAAGGCTCCACCACCTCAGACAAAGGGAGCTCTCTGTCCTTCTCATCATCTGCTGGTCCTGATGCTCCTGCTCCTCCTCCTCATCAGTCATTTGGTCAGCAATCAATTACCAATGCGATTGCTAAGAGACAACAGTATGTGTGCACTCATCCAATGGCGCATAAGCTGCCCCTGTCCATATTGCTGGTGAGGCAGTCCCTCTCTTTCCAAGTGGTGGACTCTGCACCTTTCAGAGAACTGATGGCTTGTGCTGAGCTGAGGTAGAGAGTCCCAAGACATCATTTCTTTGCCAAAAAGGCAGTATAAGCCCTGCATACATATGTAGAACAAAAGGTGGGCCAGTCCTTGAGCCTGTCGGTGTCTTCCAAAGTCCACGCAGCGCCGATGTGTGGAGCTGTAACTACAGTTAAGGACAATATATGTCCTTTAGGGCCCACCGGGTGAATGTGGTTCCTGCCCAGCCACACTAGCAACTTGGCCAGGTGACGCCGCTTCCGCCTCCACGGTCTCATGCCGTTGGTCCTGCGACAATGTCCGCTTCTGCCTCCTCATCCTCCACCTTGTCCTCAGCCTCCACTGCAGGGACAATTCACAGTGCACCTCCAGCATACCACATGTGCAGGGCACGGCGGTGTCACGCTGTTCTGCACCTAGTTTGCTTGGGCGAATGGAGTCACACGGGGAGGAACTGCTCCGCATCCTTCATCAAGAAATCGAATCCTGGCTTTCTCTTCGACAACTCAAAATCGGAAACCATGGTGACCGACAACTGGAAGAACATGATGTCGGCACTGCGTCAAGGAGGGCTGAGCAATGCGCCTTGCATGGCGCACATGTTCACTCTGGTTGTAAAGCGGTTCCTGAAGTCTTCCACCCATCTGAAAGACATCCTGAAAATGTCCAGGAAACTTTGCATGCACTTCAGTCACTCGTACACCACAAAGCACACCCTTCTTAAACTGCAGCAGCAGAACGGCATCCCCCAACATAGGCTGATATGCGATGTTTTCACCCATTGGAATTCCACCCTCCATATGTTGGACCGATTATATGAACAGAGAAAGGCCATAAATGATTTCTTGATGTTACAGGTGGACAGAAGTACTTCCCTGTGTAACTTTGATGTTAGCCAGTGGCAGCTTATGCGTGACACCTGACATTTGCTCGGGCCCTTTAAGGAGGTCACTTTATTTGTCAGTCGCCGGGACTACGGGATAAGGCCTCATGCACACGACCGTTGTGTGCATCCGTGGCCATTGTGCCATTTTCCGTTTTTTTTCGCGGACCCATTGACTTTCAATGGGTCCGTGGAAAAATCGGAGAAATGCACCGTTTTGCAGCCGAGACCGTGATCCGTGTATCCTGTCCATCCAAAAAATATGATTTGTCCTATTTTTTTGACGGACAACGGTTCACGGACCCATTCAAGTCAATGGGTCCGTGAAAGAACACGGATGCACACAAGATTGGCATCCGTGTCCGTGATCCGTGGCCGTAGGTTACTTTAATACAGACGGATCCGAAGATCCGTCTGCATAAAAGCTTTTTCAGAGCTGAGTTTTCACTTCGTGAAAACTCAGAACCGACAGTATATTCTAACACAGAGGCGTTCCCATGGTGATGGGGACGCTTCAGGTTAGAATATACTAAAAGAACTGTGTACATGACTGCCCCCTGCTGCCTGGCAGGTGCTGCCAGGCAGCAGGGGGCAGCCCCCCCTGTAGTTAACACATTGGTGGCCAGTGCGGCCGGCCCCCCTCCCTCCCCTGTAGTTAACTCGTTGGTGGCCAGTGGGCCCCCCCCTCCCTCCCCTGTAGTTAACTCGTTGGTGGCCAGTGCGGCCGGCCCCCCTCCCTCCCCTGTAGTTAACTCGTTGGTGGCCAGTGGGCCCCCCTCCCTCCCCTGTAGTTAACTCGTTGGTGGCCAGTGGGCCCTCTCCCCTCCCTCCCCCTCCTAATTAGAATCTCCCCCCCTATCATTGGTGGCAGCGGAGAGTACCGATCGGAGTCCCAGTTTAATCGCTGGGGCTACCATCGGTAACCATGGCAACCAGGACGCTACTGCAGTCCCGGTTGCCATGGTTACTTAGCAATTTGTAGAAGCATTATACTTACCTGCGAGCTGCGATGTCTGCGTCCGGCCGGGAGCTCCTCCTACTGGTAAGTGACAGGTCATTAAGCAACGAGTTAACTACAGGGGAGGGAGGGGGGCCGGCCGCACTGGCCACCAACGAGCAGGGGGCAGTCATGTACACAGTTATTTTAGTATATTCTAACCTGAAGCGTCCCCATCACCATGGGAATGCCTCTGTGTTAGAATATACTGTCGGATTTGAGTTTCACGATCTAACTCATATCCGACAGTATATTCTAACATAGAGGCATTCCCATGGTGATGGGGACGCTTCAAGTTAAAATATACCATCGGATTGGAGAAAACTCCGATCCTATGGTATATTAACTCCTGACTTTACATTGAAAGTCAATGGGGGACGGATCCGTTTGAAATTGCACCATATTGTGTCAACGTCAAACGGATCCGTCCCCATTTACTTGCATTGTAATTCAGGACGGATCCGTTTGGCTCCGCACGGCCAGACGGACACCAAAACGACTTTTTTTTTCATGTCCGTGGGTCCTCCAAAAATCAAGGAAGACCCACGGACGAAAAAACGGTCACGGATCACGGAAAAACGGAACACGTTTTTGCGGACCGCAAAAAAATACGGTCGTGTGCATGAGGCCTAAACAACATCATTCCACTGATTCATGTCCTCGAACAGATGCTGCTAAATCTGGCTGGCCAGGAGACAGGAGAAGCGGCAACTACATCTCACGGCCACTTGAGCCCTGTGGGCGCTGAACTAGAGCAGGAGGAGGAGGAGGACATTCAAGCACAAGCAATGTGTAAAGAAATGGGTGTTTTTTTTACACAGGTGACAGGAGAGGATGAGCAGGAGCTACAGGGCAATGAAGAAGCGGCAGAGGAACCAGACACACCGTGGCAGTATGCAGTAGAGATGAAGGGAGAGAGTCCCTCCGAGTCATTGCGCAAATGGCCTGATGCATGCTCACTTGCTTAAATAGTGACAGCCGAATTGTCAACATTTGCCAGAGGGATGACTACTGTCTCTCCACCATGTTAGACCCTCAATACCGGTCCAAAATGGGGACCTTTTTTACACCTGTTGAGAGGAAGGACAAACTGAACTACTATTGAGACATCCTATGTAGTCAGTTGGCTGCTGCCTATGTGAGCCATCGCCCATCCTCACGCAGGTCTGACCGGGGGCACCCTCTGTGCTCACGTTCCACTGCCATGGCTGCTGGGGGTGGCTCAGGAGCAGTACCAGCTCCATCAGCAGCAACTTAGGTCTAGAGTCGCTGATGAGCAGTTTTCTTCACACGCCTACTAAAGAAACTACTCACCAGCAGCAGCACCAGCTAGACATAGAGCAGAACCTGAACCCGCAGGTGGTGGCATACTTGGAGTGCACCCTGCCAGCCATCATTGAAGATCTGCTGGACTACTGGGCAGCCAAACTCGATTTGTGGCCGCAATTTACCGAGTTTGCTCTGGACAAGCTTTCCTGCTGAGAGGACAAACTGAACTACTATCGAGACATCCTATATAGTAAGTTGGCCGCTGCCTATATGTGCCATCTCCCATCCTCATGCAGGTCTTACCGGGGGGGGGGCCCTCTGTGCTCACGTTCCACTGCCATGGCTGCTGGGGGGGGCTCAGGAGCAGTACCAGCTCCATCAACAGCAACTTAGGTCTAGAGTCGCTGATGAGCAGTTTTCTTCACCCGCCTACTAAAGAAACTGCTCACCAGCAGCAGCTAGACATAGAGCAGAACCTGAACCAGCAGGTGGTGGCATACATGGAGTGCACCCTGCCAGCCATCATCGAAGATCCGCTGGACTACTGGGCAGCCAAACTCGATTAGTGGCCGCAATTGGCCGAGTTTGCCCTGGAAAAGCTTTCCTGCCCGGCCAGCAGTGTGGCATCTGAGCGGGTGTTTAGTGCGGCGGGGGCCATAGTTACCCCAAGGAGATCTTGCCTGTCCACCCAAAATGTAGAGAAACTGACCTTCGTGAAGATGAATCAAGCGTGTATCATCCAGGATTTTCAAACACCAGTGCCTGATCAGACTAGATCATCCATGGTGTCACACCAACACTTTGACAATCTTCAGCTGGTACTGGTATTGCCCCCCACTTCTCCACTATGTCATTGGGCCACTCTGTGGTCTCCTCATGCTGCTGCCACATCACCACTGTGTGGTCTACTCATGCTGCTGCTTCCTCAACACTATGTCACTGGGCCACTCTGTGGTCTCCTCATGCTGCTGCCACTTCACCACTCTGTGGTATCCTCATGCTGTTGCCACATCACTACTCTGTGGTCTCCTCATGCTGTTGCCACATCACTACTCTGTGGTCTCCTCATGCTGTTGCCACATCACTACTCTGTGGTCTCCTCATGCTGTTGCCACATCACTATTCTGTGGTCTCCTCATGCTGCTGCCAAATCACTACTCTGTGGTCTCATGCTGCTGCCACCTCCCCACTCTGTCACTGGGCCACTCTTTGGTCTCCTCATGCTGCTGCCATATTGCTACTCTAAATCACAAAGCACCGCATATCATAAATCAAAGAAATACTTTATTAAATACATATAAAACACTACATAAATAAAAATAATAGTAGCGCCATACATACACAGAATGACAAGAACCACAATAAATAAGTTACATATCAAGCATACAGACTCGAAATTGCAGGTAATCAACCTATCTGATGTGGTATTGTCAAAGGCGCAATTGGAGGTGTTAAGCCTTGGTTAAAATTTTATCCCTGAGACTAAATTTGATCTTTTCACAGCGGTGAAGGACCTTAATTTATTTGCACGAAATTTGATTTAAAAAAAACTTTATCATAAGGAAGGTGATGTGGCGGCAACTTTTACAGAGGAAGAACAAGGAGCCTTACAAACTCTGTGTGACTTACTGGATGAACAAGACCATCCAATGTCAGGGAGTAGTAGTATCAAAAAATTTCCCGCCTTTATCACTTTACCCTAATGTGGATATCTTTGTAAAGTTAGTGACAGATGATTTGAAGGGGATTTCAACTGGCTTTTTAAGTGATAATCTGAATAAGGAACAGCAGATTGCAGTTAAACAACTAAGGAAAATGAAAAATGTAATAATCAAACCCTCCAATAAAGGAGATAATGTGGTAGTTTGGACGTTAAATTTATACGAACGTGAAGCATTCCGACAACTCACTGGATGAGATATCTTTTCTCTTTTTATTTGTCACATGAAGAACAACTGTGACGCGTTTCAGCTTGTAAGGTAAGCCTTTTTCAAACATTTTCAAAAAGGCTCACCTTACGAGCCAAAATGCGTCACAGTTGTTCTTCATGTGTAAAAAAAAAAGAGAAAAGATATTACATCTAGTGAGTGCCGGTCTTGTCTTGTATCTCGTGAGCTAAAACGACGTACCAGGGAACATGTCCTAGGTATTATTGCGGCAAAAGAGGAAAAATACATAATTTGTTTCCATTCCTCCCCACTATTGATGATCGAGCATGCTCGGCCGAACACCTGTTTGGCTCGAGCATCTCGATGCTCGGCACATGGCGGTATTCGGCCAATAAACGTGCAGGTAAGTACTGCCCTCACTGTAATGCCGTAGCCATGTTGGCTGATGGCATTACAGTGATTGGATGGCCGGAACGCATCATCGGGTGCTATATATCACCCGATGACGCATGTTCGGCTCATTCTTAGTCAGGGAGAGCTGTGCTGAGGAAGGGACAGACAGTGTAGGGAGTGATTTAAGAATATTATTACCACCAAAACTTTTCAGAGACCCAAAAGTACTTTAAAGAATTATTGTGTGTGGCAACAGCAATCAGTTTTTTTTAGCGCAACCTGCGCTTAATAGCTAAAACTTTACAGACCCAAAAGTCCTTCTAAGAACTATTATGTGTGGCAGCAATATCTATTTTTAGCGCATCCTGCGCTAAATAGCGTACAATAGTTAGGCCGCTGCGGACAGTGACATTAGCTGCGCCACATCTCCTGTGTAAAGTGTGCGCATCCAAAAAATATCTGTGACATACAGTGTACTTTTTCTTTAGACGGTGTCCGCTGCGGACAGTGACATTAGCTGCACCACATCGCCAGTGTAAAGTGTGCACATCCCAAAAATATCTCACATCCAGTGTACTTTTTTCGTAGACGGTATCTGCTGCGGACAGTGACAGCTGCGCCACAACTCCTGTGTAAAGTGTGGGCATCCCAAAAATATCTGTAACATACTATCACGGTCGGCGTGGCTATCACATACGTGACACAGAGGGAGGGAACAAGGAAGGCCCTGCCCAAGTGAGAGGGAAGATGGTGACCCCTGACTCACCTGGCGGCTGGCACCTGGCTGCCCTGACGTCCCGAGACGGGTTCCTCACCCGTACGCCGATCACGTGCCTAAAGCCCTGGCTTTCCCTGAGCTGAGCCCTAGGTAGTGAACAGGGCGATGGGAACACTAGTCCGCACCACTAGCTCTAAGGGAAAACACCAAGGGAAGGACAGACAACACAGACTTAACATATAATCCCAGGTGGGTGACAACAGGAGACAACAATAAGCCCAACAGGGATCCGGAGGGTAGCACACAGGAACAACAACCAGGATTAACCACTCCAGTGGGTCAGTATAGATGTCCAGGCAGGAAGCTCTATAACTGGCAACTAGAGAAGTGTGAGGGGAGAATATAAGGAGGTAGGGAGTGGCAGACACGAAACAGCTGAGGAGGAGAAGCTACAGATCCCTGAGAGAGACAAAAAGGATAGCAAGGCAAACACAGAAAACAATAACTAAGAAACACCATGATCTTTAGCTATAGAGCGCGCAGCCACCCGCTGCGACTTCCTGACCCCGGGTATAACGGAGTCAGACGTGGCTCTTGATACCCTCGTGACAGTACCCCCCCTTTCACGAGGGGCCTCCGGACACTCAGGACCAGGTCTCTCCGGATGAGAGGCATGGAAAGTCTGAATTAACCTGTTGGCGTTTACCTCTGACGCTGGAACCCACATTCTTTCCTCGGGACCGTAACCCCTCCAATGCACAAGATACTGAAGAGAGCGGCGGACCCGACGAGAATCAACAATTCTGGCTATTTGAAACTCCAGATTACCATCCACAATAACAGGAGGAGGTGGCAGCGGCGATGGTTCTAGAGGTGGAACATACTTCTTGAGTAACGATTTATGGAAGACGTTATGGATCTTAAAAGTCTGAGGTAGCTCCAGGCGAAAAGCCACAGGGTTAATGACGGTTACTATTTTATAGGGACCAATGAACCTAGGACCCAGTTTCCAAGAAGGAACCTTCAACTTAATATTCCTAGTAGACAACCACACATAGTCATTCACTCCTACAGGGAGTGCAGAATTATTAGGCAAATGAGTATTTTGACCACATCATCCTCTTTATGCATGTTGTCTTACTCCAAGCTGTATAGGCTCGAAAGCCTACTACCAATTAAGCATATTAGGTGATGTGCATCTCTGTAATGAGAAGGGGTGTGGTCTAATGACATCAACACCCTATATTAGGTGTGCATAATTATTAGGCAACTTCCTTTCCTTTGGCAAAATGGGTCAAAAGAAGGACTTGACAGGCTCAGAAAAGTCAAAAATAGTGAGATATCTTGCAGAGGGATGCAGCACTCTTAAAATTGCAAAGCTTCTGAAGCGTGATCATCGAACAATCAGGCGTTTCATTCAAAATAGTCAACAGGGTCGCAAGAAGCGTATGGAAAAACCAAGGCGCAAAATAACTGCCCATGAACTGAGAAAAGTCAAGCGTGCAGCTGCCAAGATGCCACTTGCCACCAGTTTGGCCATATTTCAGAGCTGCAACATCACTGGAGTGCCCAAAAGCACAAGGTGTGCAATACTCAGAGACATGGCCAAGGTAAGAAAGGCTGAAAGACGACCACCACTGAACAAGACACACAAGCTGAAACGTCAAGACTGGGCCAAGAAATATCTCAATTTTTCTAAGGTTTTATGGACTGATGAAATGAGAGTGAGTCTTGATGGGCCAGATGGATGGGCCCGTGGCTGGATTGGTAAAGGGCAGAGAGCTCCAGTCCGACTCAGACGCCAGCAAGGTGGAGGTGGAGTACTGGTTTGGGCTGGTATCATCAAAGATGAGCTTGTGGGGCCTTTTCGGGTTGAGGATGGAGTCAAGCTCAACTCCCAGTCCTACTGCCAGTTTCTGGAAGACACCTTCTTCAAGCAGTGGTACAGGAAGAAGTCTGCATCCTTCAAGAAAAACATGATTTTCATGCAGGACAATGCTCCATCACACGCGTCCAAGTACTCCACAGCGTGGCTGGCAAGAAAGGGTATAAAAGAAGAAAATCTAATGACATGGCCTCCTTGTTCACCTGATCTGAACCCCATTGAGAACCTGTGGTCCATCATCAAATGTGAGATTTACAAGGAGGGAAAACAGTACACCTCTCTGAACAGTGTCTGGAAGGCTGTGGTTGCTGCTGCACGCAATGTTGATGGTGAACAGATCAAAACACTGACAGAATCCATGGATGGCAGGCTTTTGAGTGTCCTTGCAAAGAAAGGTGGCTATATTGGTCACTGATTTGTTTTTGTTTTGTTTTTGAATGTCAGAAATGTATATTTGTGAATGTTGAGATGTTATATTGGTTTCACTGGTAAAAATAAATAATTGAAATGGGTATATATTTGTTTTTTGTTAAGTTGCCTAATAATTATGCACAGTAATAGTCACCTGCACACACAGATATCCCCCTAAAATAGCTAAAACTAAAAACAAACTAAAAACTACTTCCAAAAATATTCAGCTTTGATATTAATGAGTTTTTTGGGTTCATTGAGAACATGGTTGTTGTTCAATAATAAAATTAATCCTCAAAAATACAACTTGCCTAATAATTCTGCACTCCCTGTAGGTCCGGACCTGGCGACCGTTTCTTATCGGCCATGCATTTATATTTACCACTCATCTTTTTCAAGTTAACTTGCACCTTCTGCCATACCGATGAAAGAGATGAAGAAAACCTTTCCTCTTCGGGAACCCCAGAAGACCCCCCCTCTTTGAAAGTACAAAATTGGGGATGAAAACCGTATGCACCAAGGAATGGTGACTTGCCGGTGGACTCCTGATAATGATTATTTATGGCAAACTCAGCTAACGGTAAGTATGATGACCACAACTCTTGGTTTTCAGACACAAAACACCTTAAATATGTTTCTAGGTTTTGGTTGGTACGCTCAGTCTGTCCATTCGACTGAGGATGGAAAGCTGAGGAAAAGGACAAGTGAACCCCCAAACGGGAACAAAAAGCTTTCCAAAACTTAGAAATAAACTGGGTTCCCCGATCCGAAACCACATCGGAAGGGACCCCGTGAAGCTTCACGATTTCACTGATAAACACCTGAGCAAGAGTTTTAGCATTAGGAAGTGCTGGTAACGCAATAAAGTGTACCATTTTGCTAAACCTGTCTACTACTACCAAGATAACTGTTTTACCCGCCGACAACGGTAAGTCAGTGATGAAATCCATAGACAGATGTGTCCATGGCCTATTGGGAATGAAAAGTGGTAATAAAGACCCTGCTGGACGTGTATGAGAGACTTTCGCGCGTGCACAAGTAGAACAAGTAGACACGAAATCCATTACATCCTGACGCAACCTTGGCCACCAAAAACGACGAGATAAAAGCTCCAAGGTTGCTTTACTACCCGGGTGTCCAGCAAGTGCCGAATTATGATGTTCTTTTAATAATTCAAGACGCAGGTTTAACGGTACAAACAATTTCTCTGAGGGGCAAGAGGCCGGGGCGTCCCCCTGAGCCTCTAACACCTTTCCCTCTAGAACAGAGTGTACAGCAGAGACAACCACTCCTCTTTGTAAAATAGGTACCGGATCACAAACATTACCCCCTCCAGGGAAACTACGAGATAATGCGTCTGCCTTGGTATTTTTTTCCCCAGGACGATAGGTGATTACAAAGTTAAATCTGGTAAAGAATAGCGACCACCTAGCTTGTCTAGGGGTGAGACGTTTAGCCGATTCTAGGTACAGAAGGTTCTTGTGATCCGTAATCACCGTGACGGGGTGGACTGCTCCCTCTAAGAAGTGACGCCACTCTTCAAGCGCCAGTTTAATCGCCAACAGTTCCCTATTTCCAATATCATAATTCTTCTCTGCAGAAGATAATTTTTTGGAAAAGAAAGCGCAAGGACGCCATTTGCCAGGAGACGGACCCTGAGACAATACAGCTCCCACTCCCACCTCTGACGCATCTACCTCGACAATAAAAGGCTGGGAGACATCAGGTTGAATTAGAACAGGTGCCGAGGTAAACCTCTCCTTTAGAGAGGAAAATGCATCTTTAGCGGCGTCAGACCATTTGGAAAAATCCGTCCCCTTCCTAGTCATGTCGGTAAGGGGTTTAACGATCACTGAATAATTTTTAATGAACTTTCTATAGAAATTAGCGAAACCCAAAAACCGTTGTAGGGCTTTAAGGTTCTCAGGAAGATCCCAATCTAAAATTGCTTGGACCTTCCCAGGATCCATGCGGAAACCTGAAGCAGATAATAGATATCCCAGGAACTGTAATTCCTGAACAGCGAAGACACATTTTTAAATTTTCGCATATAATTTATTCGTCCGTAGGACCTGCAGTACTTGCCTGACATGCACCTCATGTGTTTTCAGATCAGCCGAATAAATTAAGATATCATCTAGGTATATGACTACAAACCTGCCGATGAGATGACTGAAAATATCATTAACGAAATGTTGGAAGACAGCAGGGGCATTGGTCAGACCGAAAGGCATAACAAGATTTTCATAATGCCCCTCAGGGGTGTTAAAAGCTGTCTTCCACTCATCCCCTTCCCTGATACGAATCAGATTGTAGGCCCCCCTAAGATCAAGTTTGGAGAACCACTTAGCACCCGCAATCTGATTAAAAAGGTCAGGAATGAGAGGAAGAGGGTATGGGTCACGGATGGTTATCTGGTTTAACTCACGGAAATCTAAGCAAGGACGCAGGCCCCCATCTTTCTTTTTAACAAAGAAAAACCCTGCAGCCACGGGTGAAGAAGAGGGTCTGATGTGTCCCTTAGCCAGACTCTCGGAGATATAATCTTTCATGGCTTGTCTCTCGGGACCCGAAAGATTATACAACCTGGACTTGGGTAATTTTGCCCCGGGAATCAGGTTAACCGGGCAATCATAAGGACGATGAGGTGGTAGTTTCTGACAACCCTTTTCAGAAAAAACGTCCTCAAAGTCCGAAATAAATGTAGGTAGGGAAGCTATGGAGGCGATTAAGCAATTGTTATTTAAGCAATTCTCTCTGCAATGCTCACTCCACTCCAATATCTCCCTGGCCTGCCAATCCACCACTGGATTGTGCGCTACCAACCAGGGAAGACCCAATACCACCGGAGAGGGAAGGCCCTCCAGAACGTAACATGAAAGACACTCATTATGGTGGTCCCCTACCCGAAGGTGTAAATTACGAACAATGTGGGTGAGGTTTCTCTGAGACAGAGGAGCAGAATCTATAGCGAATACGGGAATAGGTCTCTGCAGCGTACAGAGAGACAAACCCATAGTGCGGGCAAAATGGGCATCAATCAAGTTTACCCCTGCTCCACTGTCTAGAAAAACAGAAATAGACTCCGTCTTAACACCAAAAACAATGACCGCTGGTAACACAAATTGAGATGTTCGTATGGAGGAAACGTATACCCCCCGGCTGACATCCTCCGCACAGCCCGGGGTTAGTAGTTTTCCGACGGTCTTTTGTTTTTGAGAAAGGAGGGACAGACATTAATGAAATGACCCCTCCCCCCACAGAAAAAACAAGCCCCCCCCCTACGGCGAACCTCGGGAGGACGGACCTGACGAGAAGTTCCGCCTAGCTGCATAGGCTCATCTAAGTCAGTACAGACTGACTGTTGCTTGGGAGAGGTAACCAATTGCTCCGGAATTTTCGATCTCTCCCTAAGACGTCTATCTATTCTGATAGAGAGGGACATAACAGCATCAAGGGAAAGGGGGGTCTCATACAGCGCCACCTACGGAACTCTGAGCAATATTCCTCTGCTGACCGATCTCCCTGTAGGAGTCTCCGTAACTTTGACTCAGCCAGGGCGACTCGGTCAGGGTCATCATATATGAGACCCAAAGCCCCAAAAAATCCCTCCACTGACCGAAGAGCCTGAGAACCAGGGGGTAACGAGAACGCCCAGGATTGCGGATCCCCCTGAAGCAGGGAAATGACAATCCCAACCCGCTGTTCTTCATGACCTGAGGAGTAAGGGCGCAACTTAAAATATAATTTGCAGGCCTCACGGAACGTTGCAAATTTGTCCCTTCCCCCAGAAAATCTGTCGGGAAGAGCAACCTTGGGTTCAGTGACAACCTGGTTACCCATAGCAACCGCTGGGGGTGGGGTCTGCTGCATTTGCTGCTGTTGTTGGAGAACAGACGCCTTCAATCCTGCCACCTCCAAAGACAGGCTTTGAAGCTGTTCTGCCAAGGCATCAATAGGATCCATATTGGATTCTAAGTAGAGAAAAAAAAACAACAAATAAAAAATTATATAATTTTTTATTTTATTTTTTTCTCAAAAAGTAATGGCCAGTTATAATATCACGGTCGGCGTGGCTATCACATACGTGACACAGAGGGAGGGAACAAGGAAGGCCCTGCCCAAGTGAGAGGGAAGATGGTGACCCCTGACTCACCTGGCGGCTGGCACCTGGCTGCCCTGACGTCCCGAGACGGGTTCCTCACCCGTACGCCGATCACGTGCCTAAAGCCCTGGCTTTCCCTGAGCTGAGCCCTAGGTAGTGAACAGGGTGATGGGAACACTAGTCCGCACCACTAGCTCTAAGGGAAAACACCAAGGGAAGGACAGACAACACAGACTTAACATATAATCCCAGGTGGGTGACAACAGGAGACAACAATAAGCCCAACAGGGATCCGGAGGGTAGCACACAGGAACAACAACCAGGATTAACCACTCCAGTGGGTCAGTATAGATGTCCAGGCAGGAAGCTCTATAACTGGCAACTAGAGAAGTGTGAGGGGAGAATATAAGGAGGTAGGGAGTGGCAGACACGAAACAGCTGAGGAGGAGAAGCTACAGATCCCTGAGAGAGACAAAAAGGATAGCAAGGCAAACACAGAAAACAATAACTAAGAAACACCATAAACTTTAGCTATAGAGCGCGCAGCCACCCGCTGCGACTTCCTGACCCCGGGTATAACGGAGTCAGACGTGGCTCTTGATACCCTCGTGACACATACGGTGTACTGTTTCCGTAGACGGTGCCCACTGCTTACAGTAACATTAGCTGCGTCACATCTCCTGTATAAAGTGTGCGTATCCAAAAAATATCTGTGACATCCAGTGTACTTTTTCAATAGATGGTGTCCGCTGCGGACAGCGACATTAGCTGCTCCACATCTCCTGTGTAAAGTGTGTGCATCCAAAAAATATCTGACATACAGTGTACTTTTTCAATAGATGGTGTCCGCTGCTGACAGTGACATTAGCTGTGCCACATCTCCTGTGTAAAGTGTGCGCATCCCAAAAATATCTGACATCCAGTGTACTTTTTCCGTAGACAGTGTCCGCTTCGGACAGTGACATTAGCTGCGACACAACTCCTGTGTAAAGTGTGCGCATCCCAAAAATATTTGACATCCAGTGTACTTTTTCCGTAGACGGTGTCCGCTGCGGACAGTGACATTATTCGCAATTAACACTAAGGGGTAGGCAACTTTCCTATTGGTTGCTAGGGATGTTGCTAAGTGCCGATATTCGCAAAACAATTGTGATTAGAATATTCACAATAAACACTATTTGTGAATACGAATATATAGCACTATATTCAAAATATTTGCAAATTCTCGAAGTGGCGATATTCGTGAAAAAAATTCGAATATTCGCGCTCAACACTAATCTCCAGTGTAAAGTGTGCGCATCCCAAAAAAATCTGTGACATCCAGTGTACTTTTTCCGTAAACTGTGTCCGCTGCGGACAGTGAAATTAGCTGAGGCACATCTCCAGTGTAAAGTGTGCGCATCCAAAAAATATCTGTGAATGGTGTCCGCTGCGGAGAGTGACATTAGCTGCGGCACATCTCCAGTGTAAAGTGTGTGCATCCCAAAAATATAGTCTCCTTTTTCCATAGACGGTGTCCGCTGCAGACAGTGACATTAGCTGCGCCACATCTCCAGTGTAAAGTGTGCGCATCCAAAAAATATCTGAAATCCAGTGTACTTTTTCCGTAGACGGTGTCCGCTGCAGACAGTGACATTAGCTGTGCCACATCTCCTGTGTAAAGTGTGGGCATCCCAAAAATATCTGGGACATATAGTCTCCTTTTTCCGTAGACGGTGTCCACTGCAGACAGTGACATTAGCTGCGCCACATGTCCGGTGTAAAGTGCGCGCATCCCAAAAATATCTGTGACATACAGTGTACTTTTTAAATAGACGGTGTCCGCTGCAGACAGTGACATTAGTTGCGCACATCTCCTGTGTAAAGTATGCGCATCCAAAAAATATCAGTGACATACAGTGTACTTTTTCAATTGACGGTGTCTGCTGCAGACAGTGACATTAGTTGCACCACATCTCCTGCGTAACGTGTGCGCATCCAAAAAATATCTGACATCCAGTGTACTTTTTCCGTAGACGGTGTCCGCTGCGGCCAGTGACATTGGCTGCGCCACATCTCCTGTGTAAAGTGTGCGCATCCAAAAAATATATGTGACATACAGTGTACTTTTTCCGTAGATGGTGTCTGCTGCGGACAGTGACATTACCAGCTACACATCTGCAGTGTACCATGTGCACTTCTAAAATTTATCTGTGACATCCAGTGTACTTTTTCCGTATACGGTGTTTGCTGCGGACAGTAAAATTACCAGTGCCACATCTGCAGTGTAACGTGTGCGCTTCTAAAAATTTTCTGTGACATACAGTGTACTTTTTCTGTAGACGGTGTCTGATGCGGACAGTGACATTAGCTGCGCCACATCTGCAGTGTAACGTGTGCGCTACAAAAATGTATCTATGACATACAGTGTACTTTTTACATAGACGGCGTCTGCTGCGGACAGTGACATTACCAGCGCCATATCTGCAGTGTAACGTGTGCGCTTTTAAAATTGATCTTTGACATACAGTGTACTTTTTCCATAGACTGTGTCTGCTGCGGACAGTGACATGACCAGCGCCACATCTACAGTGTAACGTGTGCACTTCTAAAATTTATCTGTGAAATACAGTGTACTTTTTTGCATAGACGCTGCGTACAGTGACATTACTGGTGGTACCTCTCCTGTATAACGTTTCCTCCCAAATACCTGTGACATTCCCTTTAATTTTTCATTAGCCGCTGGTGACAGCATTGATGTTATCTGCGGGATATCTCCTGTGTGACATTTCCACATCCCAAATACCTTTTTATATTTGTTTGCGCATACACTTCCAAATCCTTCTCTACTGTACGTGTGACAGACTTTCAATCATATATAACATTTAATATGAAGAACGCAAGCAGAAAGGGACGGGGAAGTGGCCGTTATGCTGATGGTGCACGCAAAGCCGTGGCCCTGGGCACTGTGAAACTGTGCCTGCTGCCAGAGCACAAGAAAAACAATCATCCACGATACCTAGCTTCATGTCCCAGTTTGCAGGGCGGCGCAGGACACCACTCTTGAAGTCAGAACAGTGCAACTAGGTGGTCGGTTGGATTGCAGCACATAATGCTAATGTTAAGCACCACCGTGTCTTCCACCAAGTCCAGTCTCAGTAGCCAAGAGTCTGCTCAACCCCATCCTCACCCTGATCATCCTTCCTCCCACCATGGAGAGTCTGGGCAAACAAGGGATCCCACACTCGGATTTTCCGAGGAGCTCTTTTCAGTGCCATTCCTTGATTTGGCCCTCTCGCCAAGCACGCTTGAAGAGGGACAGATCTTGTGCCCTAATTCCCAAACTCTTGAGCATCCACAATCACAAGAAGATGACTATCGGGAACGGCAATTACTGCTTAATGAGGTGGATGATGATGAGACAAAGTTGCCAATAACTCAACGGCAATTACTGTCTCAAGAGGTTGAGGAAGAGGATGAAGCACAGTTGTCAATCACTGAGGTAGTGGTTAGGTCAACAAGTCAGGAGGATGACCAGAGTGAGGAAGTGGAAGAGGAGGTGGTGGACGATGAAGTCACTGACCCAACCTTGGAAGGTGGAAAGATGAGCGAGGACAGCAGTACAGAGGGAGAGGGATCTGCTTCACCGCAACAGGCTGGAAGAGGTAATGGAGTGGCAAAAGGGAGAAGGCGGGCCACACCAAACAGGCCCGCAACTGTTCCCCGGAGCACCCCCTTGCGGAAATCTCCCTTGCGAAGGGGTAGGTGTTCCGCAGTCTGGCACTTTTTTGAGGAAAGTGCGTATGAAAAAAGAATAGTAATTTGTAACCTGTGCCATACAAAAATGAGCAGGGGCGTGAACATTAGCAACTTCACCACCACCAGCATGATCCGCCACATGTCATCAAAGCACCATAATAGGTGAGCCGAATGCCTGGGTCCACAATCTGTGTCTGCAGGTCACACCACTGCCTCCTCTTCCCCTGTGTTACGTGTTGGCCAATCCCCTGTCGAAGGTGCAGGCCCGGATGCCTTCTGCCCTGCACCTGGATCTTTGCAAGCACCATCAGCGACCACATCCACTTCCGTGTCCCAGCGCAGCGTACAAATGTCCTTACCCCAGGCATTTGAACGCAAGCGCAAATACCAAGCGACCCACCCACAGTCCATAGCATTAAATGCGCAGCTTTCCAAATTACTAGCCCTGGAAATGTTGCCATTTAGGCTTGTGGACACTGAGGCCTTTCGCAGCCTGATGTCGGCGGCTGTCTTGCGTTACGCAGTCCCCAGCCTCCACTATTTTTCAAGGTGTGCCGTGCCCACTTTACAACAACATGTGTCCCTTAACATCACACGTTCCCTGACCAACGCAGTTACTGGGAAGGTCCACTTAACCACGGACACATGGACAAGTGCATTCGGCCAGGGACGCTACATTTCCCTGATGGCACACTGGGTGAATGCTGTGGAGGCCGGGAGCAAGTCGTACCCTGGGATGGCACAGGTGCTACCGATGCCAAGGATTGCGGGCCCTACTTAGATCAGGGTTTCCGCCAGCACCTACGTTAGTGGCTCCAACCCCCACTTCTCCTCCTTCACTTCCTCCTCCACTTCCACCTCCGAATTATCCGCTTGCAGCACCAGTCAGTCATAAGTCGGTAGCTGGAAGCAGTGTAGCACTGCAGTTGGGAAACGGCAACAAGCCGTGCTGAAGCCAATATGCTTAGGGGACAAACAGCACACCGCCGCGGAGCTGTGGCAGGGGATAAGAGACCAGACTGAGCTGTGGCTTTCGCCACTCTACCTAGAATCATGCATGGCTGTGTCTGATAATGGCCGTAACTTGGTGGTGGCTTTGGAGCTCGGCAAGCTCACACACATCCCATGCCTAGCCCATGTCTTAAACTTTTGGGTTCAGCGGTTCCTCAAAACCTACCCCAATTTGCCTGAGCTACTGATGAAGGTTCGCTGCGTATGTGCACATTTCCGCAAGTCATCGACAGCTTCAGCCGGTCTGTCAACTCTGCAGCAGTGCTTGAAATTTCCAGCTCACCGGCTGTTGTGAGACGTGAGCAAGCGCTGGAACTCCACGTTCCACATGTTGGCCAGGCTTTGTGAACAGCAGAGGGCAGTAGTGGAATACCAGCTGCAACATGGTTGTCGCCTATCCAGTCAGCTTCCGCTATTCACAAGTGAGGAGTGGGCATGTATGTCTGACCTCTGGGAGGTTTTAAGAAACTTTGAGGAATCAACACAGATGGTGAGCAGTGATAACGCTATTATCAGCGTAACCATCCCACTTTTGTGTCTACTCAAACGCTCGTGCTCACAATTAAGGACGATGCTTTGCATGTGGAAGAGGTGGAAATGGGGGAAGACATTACACAGGGTGATAGCCAGACCACCCTCAGTTCGTCTTCTCAGCGCGAATTGGACGATGAAGAGGAGGAGGAGCAGGAGACGGTTGCCTCCGCTACAGAGGGTAGAATCCATGGAAGTTTAATTCCATCTATTCAGTGTGGGTGGGCAGAAGAGGAGGAAGAGGATGAGGTGATTGAGAGTAATCCTCCTGATGACGACAGCAAAGTCTTGCCTGTTGGTACTCTGGCACACATGGCTGACTTCATGTTAGGCTGCCTTTCCCACGACGCGCGCGTTATACGCATTTTAAAAAACACTGATTACTGGTTGTTCACCCTTCTCGACCCCCGCTACAAGGAGAACTCATCTCTCATTCCTCTGCTGGAGAGGACAAGCAAAACGGTGCAATACCAGAAGATCCTTGTTGAAAAATTGCTCCAAAAATTTCCATCTGACAACGCTGTGTCCGTAGTTCCTTGGCCAACCGAGGAGGGGAGACAAGGGGAACACACAGAAGTTCTAACAGAGGCAGGGCAACAATCTCCAAAGCCTGGGACAGTTTCATGACACCCCGCCAGCACCCTGACCCTGATGCGCAGCCTAGTATCACAAGGAGGAAAAAAATTTGAAAGATGGTGAAGGAGTACATAGCAGACCGTGTCAGCGTCCTCAATGATCCCTCAGTGCCTTACAACTACTGGGTGTCCAAGCTGGACATGTGGCACGAACTGGCACTCTACACCTTGGAGGTGCTGGCCTGCCCTGACACCAGCGTTTTGTCTGAGCGGGTATTTAGTGCTGCTGGTGGCATTATAACAGATAAGTGTATCCGCCTGTCAACTGAAAATGCTGACAGGTTGACTCTTATAAAAATGAACAAGGCCTGGATTGACCTTGACTTCTCGTCTCCACCAGAGGTAAGCTGACGAACATAAAGGCACTTTAAATGTAGAGCAGCCGAGCATCCCCATGTGTTTGGTGTTAGCCCAGCAGCCTGTGTTGGCGCCGCTGCCCCTATCAGCAGGCACGGGCGCCGGGCTCCCTCTTTTCCCTCCTGCCGTCCAGCTGACAAACACGGGCAGAAACTAACTTAACTCTGCTACATGTGATCCATGCCAGTGTTTCCTTACTGCTGGAAACTTGCACTGGTGCTGAAGCTTGCGTGGGTGTGTCTCTCTTTCCTATGTGGCAACACATACACACCCTCTGTCTCAGCAGCCAATGGCCGGATTGCAGCATGTATTTAAAGGCACTTCCTACTACAGGAAGTTGCCTGAGCAACCTCAGTGTCTAGCCTGTCTAGTCCCTGTGCAATGGTGTTTATCTTGTCTGCCTTCCTGTGTCCCGAATCCGGCTATTGTACTCCTGGACTTTGCTTTCTGCCGCCTGCCCCTGACCTCGGATCTTGTTTGCTGACTTTGCTTGATTGCCGCCTGTCCTGACCTGTACCTCCAGGCCTCATTCATCCCCTTGGTGCTCGCACCAAGCACTCTGACCCTACGGTCAGCTGCCACTGACTTAGGGACTACTCTGGAGTGGCACCTGGCAGCTACCCTACGGCCCAAGCCTATCCCCACCATCAGGGGCTCTAGTGAATACCAGGTAGCTGCTTAGTTACGCCCCTCCGGAGTATACCCAGTCAGTGGCTCAGTGGGTCCACACCCGCTTGCATAACATTCGGCCCGAGCACCCGAGCAGTATGGTGCTCGATCAACACAACTCGTCACTTTAAGCTTCATCATTCATCTGATGGTTCTCTCCTTAAAGGGACTCTGTCACCACTTTCTAACCCCCCCTTTTAAAAGTATTGTTCTCTCCATGGCGCCCTTGTGATTACGAAGGTGTTGTTATAACATAAATTCGCCGTCTCGTTTTGATAAAAATACCTTTTATCTAACCTGTCAATCTTGTGGATAAGGTGCCCAGGGCGTTTCTGAAGGTCTGAAGCTGCCGCCCGCCGCCGCCGCCGTTGGTGCCCAGCTCCTCCCCTGATCCTTTCAGCACCGCCTGAATGTAAAGAAATCCGCCTCCGGCTCTCGCTCAGTGCCCCCTCCTCCTTTTCATAGATCCCGCGCGTGCGCACAGGCCTGTGCCTGATGCGCCCGTGCGGACATTTAGAATCAGCCTCATTGAGCGAAGTGCGCATGCGCGCACTTCGCTCAACCTCCTCATAAGACGAGCACTGCAGCCAGCCACTCAGAGCCTGCCAAGCGCTGTATGGAGCCGCAGGCTCTGAGTGGCTGGCTGCAGTGCTCGTCTTATGAGGAGGTTGAGCGAAGTGCGCGCATGCGCACTTCGCTCAATGAGGCTGATTCTAAATGTCCGCACGGGCGCATCAGGCACAGGCCTGTGCGCACGCGCGGGATCTTTGAAAAGGAGGAGGGGGCACTGAGCGAGAGCCGGAGGCGGATTTCTTTACATTCAGGCGGCGCTGAAAGGATCAGGGGAGGAGCTGGGCACCAACGGCGGCGGGCGGCAGCTTCAGACCTTCAGAAACGCCCTGGGCACCTTATCCACAAGATTGACAGGTTAGATAAAAGGTATTTTTATCAAAACGAGACGGCGAATTTATGTTATAACAACACCTTTGTAATCACAAGGGCGCCATGGAGAGAACAATACTTTTAAAAGGGGGGGTTAGAAAGTGGTGACAGAGTCCCTTTAAGGTAAGGGGTATCGACAGGATACTGATTGACGGTAGGGGAGGGAATTGGAAACGGTTGTTAGCACAAAGTGGATCTTCGAGCTTAATGAGGGCTTGAGTTGATTTGAGGTGTGGTGCTTGCATTTTGAAGATTTTGCTTAGAAGTAAACATGCAGTCAAAGGAGCTCTCCATGCATTTGAAACAAGACATCCTTCATCTGCGAAAACAGAAAAAAAAACATAGAGAAATTGCTACACTATTAGGAGTGGCAAAATCTACAGTTTGGTACATCCTGAGAAAGAAAGAGAGCACTGGTTATCTCAACAATGAAAAAAGACCTGGACGCTCACGGAAGACAACAGTGGTGGATGATCGCAGAATAATTACCATGGTGAAGAGAAACCCCTTCACAACAGCCAACCAAGGGAATAAAATCTCCAGGATATAGGCGTATAAATATCCAAATCTACCTTAAAGAGAAGACTGCGTGAAAGTAAATACAGAGAGTTCACTGCACGGTGCAAGCCGCTTATAAGCCTCAAGAATAAGAAGGCTAGATTGGACTTTGTTGAAAAAAATCTAAAAAAACAAGCACACTTCTGAAAGAACATTCTTTTTACAGATGAAACCAAGATCAACCTCTAACATAATAATTGAATGCAAAGCATACCACATCATCTGTAAAACACAGCGGAGACAGTGTGATGGCTTGGGCATGCATGGCTGCCAGTGGCACTGGATCCCTAGTGTTTATTGATGATGTGACACAGGACAGAAGCAGACAGATGAACTCTGTGGTTTTCAAATACATACTGTGTGCTCAAATGCAGCTAAACTGATTGGTTGGCGTTTCATAATACAGATGGACTATGACCCAAAACATAAAGCCACAGCAACCCAGGAGTTTATTAAAGCAAAGAAGTGGAGTATTCTTGAATGTCTTTTCAACCAAGTATTAGAAATTAACATTTTATTTACAATTATTTAATTTGTCCAATTACTTTTGAGCCCCTGAAATGAAGGGATTGATTTTAAAAAATGCTTTAGTTCCTTACATTTTTATGCAATAATTTTATTCAACCCACTGATTAAAGCTGAAAGTCTGAACTTCAACTGCATCTGAATTGTTTTGTTCAAAATCCATTGTGGTAATGTATAGAACAAAAATTTTAAAAACGTTGTCTCTGTCCAAACATATATGGACCTAACTGTATATGATGGGGGAAGTGTCCCCTAGCCATCTCACCAGTCTTCTTCTGAGGTGGCACAGGGCCAAACGCCATCCCTCCATTTAAAGCCTGCCTGCCCGTTCCTTCGTGGCTTCCCCGCCTTCCATGCCTTCTGCTTTGGAACGCATGTTGAACGCATGCCGAAGCGCCTGTTTCCGGTCTGCACGTGGAGGAGGGCCAGGGATGATGTGACGCGATGGAGGACGAGTCACAGTTGCTTAGCAATGTAGCGATCCTGCTCTGTCACATAATGTAATGGGGATTCCTGTAATGTAATCACTCATTGGTATATGCTAATGAAAATAGCGGATTTTTATGGAGCAGGATTATTCTGCCCCTGGACTCAATAAGAAAGCAATTAAATACAAGGTAAAACATATTACAAAAAAATGGGAAGAAAAATGTATAGAAAAAAGTTTATACAAAAAATTTAAAATATTAGAAAAGAGATGCATATATACAGGTGAAACTGGAAAAATTAGAATATCGTGCAAAAGTCCATTTATTTCAATAATGCAAATTAAAAGGAATTGCATTAATGCAGCTTAAAATTTGAATTTTGTGAAAAGGTTCAATATTCTAGGCTCAAAGTGTCACACTCTAGTCAGCTAATTAATCCATACCCCCTGAGCAAAGGGCACCTCAAAATTGTGAATTCAGGGTTTCATAAGATGTAAGCCATAATCATCCAAATAATAACAAATAAAGGCTTGAAATATCTAACTTTGCATGTAATGAGTCTATCTCATATGTTAGTTTCACTACTGAATTACTGCATTACTGAAATAAATGAACTTTGCTTGATATTCTAATTTTCAGAGTTTCACCTGTGTGTGTATATATATATATATATATATATATATATATATATATATATATATACACACACACACACATGCCTCTCTTTATAGCCAGGAGAACTAAACTATTTATTTAAAAATAGCCCTGCCTCAGTTTAGTGTATGAAAGGGAAGTGTATCCAAGGGAAGGGGGGAGATATTATAACCAATCAATCTAAATAAAGCTGCTAAAATTCTGCTGTTCATTCAGTCCATTAGGGTGGATTGTCTTTAGATAGAAAATCCATCTGGCCTCACATTGAAAAATTCTCCTATGCCAATTTCCCTTTCTCCCCGTTTGTTGCACTAATTCAATGCCCATAAAACTGAGGCAGTTTCAATTTCTGTCTTTTCATTTATTTGTTATTATTTTCACTGGAAAATCCCCTGATGAGCCCCTTAATTGGGATGAAACATGCCATGTTGGGACATAAGTGAAGGTTATTCAGTAGGGACACGACCGCGTTAGGTTTAGTTTCTGGAAGGGGTCGCCGCTGTCGGGGCGGGTGTTCTGCGTATGATAGGCAGCGAATAATAGCCCCCCCTCCTTACACTTTGCAGGGTGAGCAATCGCAGGGAGAGATAGTTTGGTCCCGATTGACCCTGCCAAAAAAAACGGGCACCCCCTCATAAGGATTTATCTGACAGAAGGATCCCTTGTGATATGTGGTACCGACCTCGCTGATAAACAAACAAATCATCACAACTAGAGGTGGTAAGCCAATCATTTATTTATCTTTACTGATTGTTTCACCATTTTTATGTTATCAGTAAATTTAAAAAGGTCTGTCTTATTTTATTTTATTCTTGAATAAAAGTTATGTTTTAAGTTTTTCCATATCCTCATTTGTTTAAGGTATTATATAGGTTAGAAGAATTTTGTCACAGCTGTGGTACTGGCTGATTGGTGTATAAATTTTTGGTCTGATGTTCAGCAGGAGAGGCGAGTTCAAATGAACCAACCAGCTCATTAACCATAAGTTACTGAATTTAATTCTAAATCTAAATATGATCTGAGAAAGCAATAATAGTTATTGTGTAAGAATTATTCCACAGTTTCGATACACTAATGCATCAAATCAAATATCTAGATAGAACACCTATACAGTTTCTTCAGAAAGTATACCACACTATAAAGTGATCATTTCATCTTTATTAAATAGAATACACAATATCCCAGACTGAAAACAGTTAAAAGCAATGTCAAGGCATTGCTGTTTAAATGTTTGGTTCCTACTTGAGAGGCATGTCTGGGGTAGTTTATATTTTTATCCAAGAAACCAATTAATTTTGATGTTGGATATGGATAGCTTGCTACCGTCTTAAGTGGATTGTTTACTTTTATATATTTTTTTTAATGTTTATGTTTTGGCCATAATTTTTGTAGGAAGAAGAAGTTAATATTTTTTAAAAAGAAAATAAAGACTCAGTGATCTAGAGAATGTTGATAATACAGTTAAGAAGATCACCTTTCTGGTGTGAGATTGTATCATAGAAATATTATATATGGAGATGAGCGAATCGAATCACATGAAGTGGAATTCGATCTGAATTTCAGGATAAATTCGATTCGCCTAGAAGCTGAATTTCCTTGTGCTTTGTGTTAGCGAATTGATTTAACCTGAAATAGCATAAAAATAAAAAAATCTAACTTACCTGGGGCCGCCAGACTCCATCTTCAAGCAAGATGGCAGCGGCTGGCCCATTGCGAGCAAATGGAGGCAGTAAGTTTGATTTACATTTTTTTTTATTGTTAATTTTACACTCAGATGCTGGGATTATGTATGAATGTGGCATCTGAGGGGTACAATGACGGGGGCGGCGCAATCACAGCTCCCTGTCATTGCAACCACTACTTACAAAAAAAAATGCGCTTCATGATGAAGTAATTCGTCACGATACAAATTTTGCGAATCAGCTGAAATTAACTTGAATGGGTCCATTGGGATCTGAGAACTTTTCACTGTATATCCATGGAATCCTACCTTGGCTTGTTATTTAATTGCAATACTTTTTATGTCATTATCCATTACTCATATGCTAATGCAATCAAATATATGCTTACTACTGTACCCGTTTATTATTCTCTATTATTGGTATGGATTAAAACAGTAATGGCCCCTTCTGACATTGTCTTTAGCTGTTTTTAACCTGAGATATTGTGTATTCTATTTGATAAAAATGCCACAAGCACTTTTTCTAAATTTATCATGCAGAGAGCATGTGTTATTTCCCCGAAATGCAGTGCAGCCACAATGTTCCTGTCATTTTTGCTGACCACCTAGTCCAGTTGGAGTTGATGGGGAGATAGCCAATGGGATGTTTGCTGCTTGATGCACTTTAGTAACTGATCGGCTCTTGCCCAGGCTGATCAGCTCGTACACAGCATAGCAATGCTTGACTTTGCACATATGATAGGAGAGAGGGAAGGGGAGTAAAGTTCTGCCCTGCTTTTGTTGGGCACAGGAGGATGTCCATGGAGAAGGATGTGGAAGAGGCAGATAAGCAACTCGTATGGGTGACCAGACCAACACAAAATGTAGAGGTGCCAATAGGATCTGGCCTCTTTGCTGGAGTGCCGCTTTGCCACTGCTTTGACCCAGTGGCCCGTGAAAGACATGTATTGGAAATGCCTGTAACAGCTGCACCAGGTGTCCACTATGGCGTACACCTTGCTGTGCAGTGATACTTCATTCTCTGCCACGTGACAATACAAGGCTTTTTCAGAGAAATAATGCTGTCTAGGTATCTTTCAGTAAAGCCGTGGTACACCATCAGCTCTCTAATGGCAGCAGAGTCCAAAAAGTGGCACGGCAGTGACCCATCACATTGCAGGGTGCATAGAGTTGCTTCCTGGCCACATATGAAAAACCTGAAAATGGAGTGGAGGAGGAGGAGACTGAGTGGGAGAAGCAGTAACTGATGATGACAATGAAAAGAAAACTGTACTACACGTGGATGCGGCCTGGCTGCTGCAAAAGAGACAGGGAGAAGGAAGACGCTCTCGTTGCTGTAGTTGGCGGCCACTTCTATTTCCCCACAGGTTCTGGTGATACCACTTCAAGTGCTACAATAGAACTGTGGTGCCTATGTTTGTATTTGAATGTTCACGGCTTATTTTAATAGTGCATATCTTGCACATGACAATGCTTTTGTCTTCTGTAGAGAAAAACTGCCAGGTGGGAGATACTCGCACAGAGTTTGACTTAGGTCTGACATGTTTTGAGCCTGTGAACACCGTATTGGTATCTAGAGATGAGCGAATTTCTCAAAAATTCCATTTGGCCGGTTTGCTGAATTTTTCGAAAAAATTTGGTTCAATCCGAATTTATACACGTAGAATTTCCTAGCTGCAGAGAGCCTTTATAGTAATGTAGAACACTGTGCCTTGCAGTAACACGCATATGGAGTCTGCTGTGGTAGTGAAAGAATAAACAAAAAAACGAATATTCGTTTTTACGAACATATAGCACTATATTCAAAATATTAGCGAAATCGTGAAGTGCCGATATTCGCAATAAAAATTCCCTTTTCGAATATTCGCGCTCAACACTATGCAGCACCAGCAACTTGGCTAGGAGCACATCCAGCTTCTTTCCGTTGGATGAGTACACGCATACTGTTGTCTCTTGGCAATAGCTTTGGTGATCAATTGCTGACGGAATGACTGACGAGGAGTAGAAGAACAGGAACAGGAGCATCAGGACCAGCAGATGATGGGAAGGACAGACAGCTCCCTTCGGCTGAGGTGGTGGAGCCTTGACTGCCTGAAATCAGGTGGGTGCCACTGGGTGATGCAGCGGTTGCTGCAACAGACTGGACCACCACATCGAAGCCACGGTTCTCCCAGGCCACTTTATGGTGACGCTGCATATGTTGACGCAGGGCTGTGGTGCAAACATTGGCACCCTATCCACATTTCACCTTATGCTCACAGATTCTACAAATGGCTTAACAAAAAACTGCCACACCGCCGAGTAGGTGATTTTACCCCCATCACTCCGTACTGACTGACTGCTACCGTCACTGCTTCCGTGAACCCCTGCACCACTACTTTCCGGGCAGGTAGGCTCCTGTGAAGCAGGTGGTCTACCCCGGGCACGTTTGGCTCCCAACCTCCCACTGCTGCCACCCTACTGACTCCCGGCCATGCTAGCGACTTGCTGGCTCCTCTGCTGCCTCACAGGCAAGCTGCCAACCTCTTCTCCCTTTCATGATGAAGCCCCAAATTCTCCCAGCTCCCAAGTGCAGTCAACCATTCAAGAACCGCTGGATTGCTGGTCAAGACACGACCGCTAGATGACACCGGGAGCTTAGGCCTCACGCTGCGACTCCTGCTGACACGTCCCCTTACTCTGCTGCGACATGTGCCTGCACCAGAAACATTTAGGCCTCTGCCACTCCCCTGTGCAGTGCCTGGCACTTCTCTGTCTGACATACTGTTAGATCAAATAAATAAATAGAAAGGAAATTAAAACACTCCCAAAAAGTTGGAAATTTCTTACTTCACCACACAACGGCTAATAAGCCCTTTTTTTCCACTAATACACGCCAAAAAAGGCTTTAGAACATATAACTGCACCGCTGAACGGCAAATTATTATTTTTTTGCCACTAATAAACGCCAATATTTTAGCAGACAGTAATATTTCATTGTGGGCTCTTTTGGCCCTTTCCTGATTCCTTGTTCTGTATTTGCCCCGAGTGCCACAGTCGCTACCACTTCCCCTAACACCATCTCCATGGCTATAAATGCCACTACTACCACCACCAACAAAGCTATGCATGGGGTCCCTTACCTCTCCCTGAACTTCCTCCTCATGGAAGTCCAAACGCTGACTGTTCATCAGTTCATCAACAGGGAGACTCTTTTGAGTATCTTCCATAGCAGATGGCGAGGTTTTGTTGCTTCTTCTTAGGAAAAGCACTTCGCTAGAAGGGGTTAGTGGAGGATGCAACTGAAAGGCTTTTCAGGGGCTTCAAGGAGGAGGGGCAGGAGGCACAGCATGTTGTGACCCTTGGCTCCAAGGCACAGTGTCAGATTTAGAGGTGACCTCAACATCATCACACTGTGATTGAGAGGAGAAGTGAGCCATCCAGTCCACAATCTCATCCTCTTTGTCCTCAATAATATGGTGCCTTTCGGAAGCAATGGAGAACTGTGGCCTACTGCTACTACTGGCCAGATGGCTGATGCTGCTACTGTTGTTTTTACTAATACCTACAGATGACGAGGCCGTGTCTCATGTTTTGCATTCTTCCGTATTCCAGACATTTTATTATAAAGCCTATAAATGAAAAGTCACGGGTTTGGTACACAGATCATTAAATGTTACTGGCAAAATTGCAAGTGTTTTTTTATGTAATTTAAAAACAGAGGTGCATTTAAATGTCCCTTCCCTTCTACAACCACACTGCACACCGGGATTGACAATTTATAACAGTAATACAATGTGTGGAGTCAAACTGCTATGTTAATTTAGTTATAGCAGTACAATCTGTTCACTAATAATGCATGGTAATCTTGACGCAATGCAATGTGTTAACAGTTAACTGGTATATAAATGCTGTTATTGCATGTTAATGGTTAACTGGCATTTAAATGCTGCTATTGCAGCACAACGCATTCAGTAATAATGGGGTGTTTTGACACAATACAATGCTTTAATAATTAGTATATAAATGCTGTTTTTGCAGCATAAAATGTTCAGTAATATTGCGAGCATCTTGATGCAATACAATGCATTAATGGTTAACTGGTATATAACTCACAGTATAAGAAGATATATATAATGTAGGAATAAAAAACTGTATGTCACTGAATAGTTGTCCTACTAAAACTTAACTTTTAGTTATTAGCATTTAAAATAAGTCCCACATAAGTGTATAGATGACTGCATATGTAAGATACAAGGGCTTATGCACATAAAGGCACCGGGTATACAAACAGGAATAGAGAGCACGATTTGGACTGGATAGTCCCCACTCACGGTTTGATGATTTTTCTGTTATTGAGATAGATCGTACCACAGCAGGATGTTCATGTTTGGGGTAGAAATGTCCACAGGAACGGTATGGATGGGTGTTCGCTGCAGATATCACAAAAAAGATGTTGTCAACGGCTCTTCTAATGCAGGACAGATGGGTAACTGGGAAGATAGTATCCCTAGCCGACTAGTGAGGCCCTGCCTACAAGCGGAGAGGTCTCCCGCCTAAATGCGGGAGAATCACCCCCAAGGGAGCGACCCCACTTATCGACGGCTATCCCTATTGTTCTGTCCCTAAAAGTGATTTCTCCCAGTGTCAGTGCAGCCAAAAAGAGTAATAGGATGGAGTAATCCCAACGCGTTTCCTCCGATGATAGTGGATGTGTATCACCGGATTCTTCAGGGGATATCAAAAATAAAGATAGAAATAGATCATTGGCACGATAGCCGTCAGCCCAATAGCTCTTTGTCAATAATATCCAACTGGGTAATGCAGTCCAGAGTGATATCTGCGACTGCCACCTTTATATACCAAACCTAATCAACATAATAGATTAACATAGGTACCTCATGATCTGTGATGTGCGGCGTGCGTTCCACCGTCGTCCATGCCGGAACCGGAAGTGCGTCATTAGTGTGGGCGCCAACCGCTAGCATTGGCTGCTGGTGGAACGCAAGCCAAAACCGGAAGTGCGTCATTGGTTTAGACGCCGACCGCTATCATTGGCTGCTGGTGGAACGCAAGCTGAAGGTGGAACGCATGAGGAACCGGAAGTAGACAGACTGTGCCGGAAAATATTATTAGTGAGCATTGGAACGCATGTTAATGCGTTCCACAGCGATCCAATCGGTGGGAATACCAAACAGAATATAGTTTTGGATATTACAGCACATAATGAAGAGTAAATGCTGCCACTAGATACTGAGGCATCGCTGATATATTTCATAGACATTATTTGAAGTTATGGCACCGAGATGAAAAATCTATAATTGGTCTATCATAGTGGCATATACAAGGAGGGTTTTAATGGTTGGAATAGTGGTATGGGACGGCAAATGGATACATAAGGGAGGACCTGTTATTGTATGTATTATAACTAATGATTAAGTCCTACCACCTAATACTAGTACTATTTGTATATAGATAATGAAATATAGACCTATTTCGGTCTGATATTATCATTTGTTTGGTCCGAATTTAATATTATATAATCATGATCACTTGAATAGAATATCACAGGTTTTCAAAAAGATACATATATATGTCCAACAAGGTACAGTAAAAATGATAACAAAGAATCACAGTAGATGATAGCAGCGGATGATAAATAATCATCCAGGGGGGGAAGGTAATAGTTTAATTGGATTAGGTAGTATGTCATCATTAGAAACCAGATAAAGACAAACTACCATATATTCAAATTACATTTAGATGAAACAACCAAAAGAGAGAATTTCATTCAGCCCAAGTGGGCTCACCGTTTTTAATCGGTAGGTCCATTCGGACTCTTTTTGTAAAATTCTCTTATTGAGATCGCCTCCTCTTGACGATGGGCGAATTACCTCAACAACACAGAATTTTAGACACTTGGGATTGCCATCATGGAGGTCATGGATATGTCTAGAGAGGGTGGTATCTCTCTTATGTTTAATGTCTCCTAGATGGTCTCCAATTCTTCTTCTAAATTCCCGCTTAGTTTTACCGACATACTGAAGCTGACACAAACATGTACAGAGGTATACCACCCCACTAGTCTTGCAGTTTGCAAAATCCCGAATATTATATGTTTTATTGGTGGTATTGCTGGTGAAGTTTTTGGTCTGATGTATATAAGGACAAGCTATGCAGGAGCCACACTTAAAGGTCCCCAAGGGTTTTCTATCTAACCAGGTGCCGGGTTTTTTAACTGCTGTATAATGGCTGTGAATGAATCTGTCACCTAGTGATCTACCCCTTCTATACGTTATGGCAGGTTTAGCTGGAAGTATATCACGTATATCTGGGTCCAATAGAAGCATATCCCAGTATTTTTGAAAGATATATCGGACTTCTTTGTTGCAGGTATCATAGGTACCGATTATACGGAAGATGGAGTCCGTATCTGTCTTTTTGGGTTTAGGTGATAAAAGGTCCATTCTATTTTGATTCAAAGCCGACCTGAACGCCCTTTGTAGGGGATAGTCAGGATAACCTCTTTGGTTAAACCTGGTCTTAAGGTCTTTTGCCTGACTAAAGAAATCCTTTTGTGTAGTGCAGTTTCTGCGAACTCGCAGATACTGTCCCTTTGGAATGCCGCATTTTAGGTTTTCTGGGTGATGGCTCTCCCACCTGAGCAGATTATTTGTTGCTGTTGGTTTTCTATAAGTTTTTGTGGTAATTGCGCCATTCCTCAGGGTGATATATAAATCCAGGAAGGCAAGACCTTGATTATACACTTCCGATGTGAAGTGCATGCCTATTTGATTTTTGTTCAGGTCGGCCAAGAAATCAGAGAATAGTCGTCTGGGGCCGCTCCAGAATATCAGAATGTCATCGATATAGCGGCCCCAGAAGACTATCCTCGACGTCCATGGACTCTCATCTGTAAATACCAAGGTATCCTCCCACCAGCCCAGGAACAAGTTAGCATAACTGGTATATACTGTAAATGCTTCGTTTTCAGCACAACATGTTCAGTGATAATGCACAGAAAGTTTGATGCAATAATGCATCTCTAATAATGCATTGTATAGTTTTGTCTACATGGGAGGGACGACCGGGAGGAAAGTAATAAACTAGTAACAGATCAGCAGACACAAAAACAGGTGTATGATAGAAACAAATCAGGAACCGTAATTCAGTGTCCGAACTGTGCCAAAGTCAATACTAAGAGAACAGACAGGGAAAACCAGAAATAGACAAATCGGTTACTAACTTACTATACCAAGCCAGGGTCAAAGCCAGGAAGAAATGTCAAGGGCCAAATCGTCAGGCAAAGGTCCAGAATCCAGCACTAAATGACACAGAATAAGGGCTCGTGTACACGACTGTATGGCTTTTTCAGTGTTTTGCGGGTCATTTTTAACGGATCCGTTTTTCAGTTTTTTGTTTCAGTAGTGTTTCCGGCTGCGTTCCGTTTTTCAGTTCCGCTTTTCCGTATGGCATATACAGTATACAGTAATTACATAGAAAAATTGGGCTAGTCGTAACATTTTCAATAGATGGTTCCTCAAAAACGGAATGGATACGGAAGACATACGGAGTACATTCTGTATGTGTTCCGTTTTTTTTACGGACCCATTGACTTGAATGGAGCCACGGAACGTGATTTGCGGGCAATAATAGGACATGTTCTATCTTTGAACGGAACAGAAAAACTAAAATCCGGAAACGGAATGCATATGGAGTACATTCCGTTTTTTTGCGGAACCATTAAAATAATTGGTTCCGTATACGGAACGCAAAAAACGGCCCTAAGGCTAGTGAGGTGATCCAAGAAGATTAACACCAATCACAGGCAACCTATGGCCAGCAGGTTGCCTGTTAGAATAGGCCACTGTACCTGGTCACATGATACACCTAACATCACATGACCTGTGAAATGCAGGCATAACCATGCCAAGCGGATGCTGGCGGAGCTGCCTGAAAATGAGCATGCCCGCTGGCCCTGGGGCATGAAAAAGTCAGCGTTTGCAGCAGAATGTATGTTATTGGGGTGCCAAAAAATAAGCTTGCTGACTGTTCATACAGAAAAAATATGAGTTTCTTGCAAGATTCTTGTAATGCATAACTTGCCAGCAAACTGTATCAAACAACTGAGGCAGTGCCCAATCTTTCATTCACTCTCTATGCTAATCTTTCCCTGATAAAACTCTAAAAACGACCCAATTATATCTCTAATTCTCTCCCTATAGTGTCCCTATAATTTCCCTTTAGTGCCCCTAGTATCGGGATATTGTTTGCAATTGTTTTTGTCAGACACAGCCACAATAAATCCTATCACATCCATAGTTGAGAATAGAATGGAGTCTGGCTTGTTCTGAGCAGAAGGACCTGGCTGAATACTGCCTCCTGATTGGCTGATCAGCTGTCTGTCAGTCTCTGAGTCAATCAGGTCAAGCCCCCTCCTCTCCCTCCCAGGGTGTATAATCTCCTTTTTTCCTGCCAGCCAAATCGCTTCATCGGATAATAATCTTGCTCTTGGAGGACGAGGTCCATATGGAGTAGGAGGTTGAGGAGGCGGTGGAGGTGTAGGTGGAAGCGGCAGTGGAGGATGAGGAGGTAGCCTACACTTCTTTTTGGTTTTATTTTTTATTTTTTAGATTGTTTTGTTTAAATTAGGGTACACCCCAAAACATTGGGAAATATAACCTGTTATAACCCCCTACAGCCGTGCTAAACAAACATTCAGACAATACACTGGCTGCAGGGCAGGCCAGCATCTTCAAGGCGTGAAGGGCAAACTCAGGCCATATGCCCAATTTGTAGACCCAGAAGTTGAAGGGGGCAGACCCATCAGTCAGTACGTGTAGGCGTGTGCACACATACTGCTCCACCATGTCGCACGTCCCCGTGATGTCCACGATCCAATTGGATATCTGCTCTATCAACTTTCAATGTTCTTTTCTGCAACTACCATGTTGATCACGGTTAGCGGCGAATCAGGGTTCCACGCCGGAGAGGGAGCATGAGAAAGGGAGACCACATCCAAGGGAGGTCAATGGCTGCAATGTGATTGAGAGGAAATGTGGGACAAGTTATTAAAGCAGAATGATCGAATGAAAGGGCCAATAAAAGATGAATTTTAGAAATTTAAGTCACTGTCACCTATGCAGAGCAGGGGTTTTTCATCGCCAGAAATGGGTTAATGTCACCCACCAATGGAACAGATGATTTTTAGAAATTTCGGTCCCTGTCACCTATGCAGAGCAGGGGTTTATTCACGGCAAAAATGGTAAAATGTCACCCAAGAATGTAACAGACAAATTAGTGAAATTTTTTTACCTGTCTACTAGGTAGAGCAGGTGTATATCACAGCCAAAAATTGGTGAATGTCACCTGACATTGTAACAGAAAAATTTGTGAAATTTATTAACCTGTCTACTAGGTAGAGCAGGGGTATATCACAGCCAAAAATTTGTGAATTTCAACCGAAAATGTAACATACAAATTAGTAAAATTTGTTTACCTGTCTACTAGGTAGAGCAGGGGTATATCACAGCCAAAAATTGGTGAATGTCACCCAAAAATGTAACAGACAGATTAGTGAAATTACATAAAATAAAAATATGTACAAATTAAAAAAAATAATCTTGATGTATGAGGTGGAGGTCCATATGGAGTAGGAGGTTGAGGAGGCTGTGGACGTAGCGGTGTAGGTGGAAGCAGCGGTGGAGGAGGACGAGGTAGCCAACACTGGTTTTTGCTTTTATTTATTTATTTTCCCAAAATAGTGGGAAATATCAAAAATACAACAATGAGAAATTGAGCTGGAGTATAACAATGGCTGGGTAAGGCCGGTATACATGTCTTTCCTGCACAAGATATGGACAAGTCCTGTGGGATCAATGCCTGGTTCATTTTAATGAACGTGAGCTTGTCCACATTGGCTATGGACAGGCGGCTGCACTTGTCTGTGATAACGTCCCCTGCCGTGCTAAACACACGTTCAGATAATACACTGGCTGCAGGGCAGGCCAGCACCTCCAAGGCGTAAAGGGCAAGCTCAAGACCCTAAAGTTGAAGGGGGCAGACCCGTCATTCAGTACGTGTATGCGTGTGCACACATACTGCTCCACCATGTTGCTGAAATGCTGCCTCCTGCTAAGACGTTCCATATCAGCTGGTGGTGCTGGTTGTTGTGGCGTGCTGACAAAGCTTTTCCATATTTCGGCCATGCTAACCCTGCCTTCTGAGGTGCTGGTGGTGCCACCAGCAGCGCATCTACCAGTGTGCACTTGTACTCGCTCATCTTACGATCACACTCCAGTGACGGAATTAAGGACAGTATGTTGTCCTTGTAACGGGGATCCAGCAGTGTGGCCACCCAGTAATCAGCACAAGTTAGAATGTGGGAATGTGGGCAACTCGGCGTCGTTGCGGAGACACTGCAGCATGTAATCGCTCATGTGTTCCAGGTTGCCCAGAGGCAACGACAAGCAGTCCTCTTTGGGAGGTGTATCGTCTGTTTCCTCTGTATCCCCGCAGCCACACACCAGTGATGGCCATGAGCTGGTTTGGGTGCCATCCTGCTGTGAACACAGTTCCTCCTCTGCCATCACCTCCTTCTCATCCTCCACCTCATCATCCTCCAGAACTGTGCCCTGGCTGGACAATTGTTTACCTGGCGTTTGTGCAGGAACCCACCCTCGGAGCCACTCCTGAATGACTGGCCGGAAACCCTATGAAATGATCCCTCTTCCTCCTCCTCCTGTGCTACATCCTCTTCCATCATTGCCAGAAGCATTTTTAAAGTAGGCATAGAAGTGGGATAGTAACTCTGAGAACGGCGTTATCGGCACTGGCCATGTTTGTGGAGTACTCGAAACAGCGCAACAAGGAACACAGATCTCGCATGGAGGCCCAGTCATTGGTGGTGAAGTGGTGCCGTTCCGCAGATCGACTCACCCATGCGTGCTGCAGCTGAAACTCCACTATCGCCTGCTGCTGCTCGCACAGTCTAGCCAGCATGTGCAAGGTGGAGTTCCATCTTGTGGGCACGTTGCATATGAGGCGGTGAGCAAGAAGGCCGAAGTTACGATGCAGCGCTGACAGGCGAGCAGCAGCAGGGTGAGAACACCAAAAGCGCGCACAGACGGCCCGCACTTTCTGCAGCAGCTCTAACATATCGGGGTAATTTTTAAGGAACCTCTGCACCACCAAATACAGCAGATGCCAGGCAAGGGATGTGCGTCAAACTGGCTAGTCCTAGAGCTGCTACGAGATTTCGCCCATTATCGCACACCACCAGGCCGGGCTTGAGGCTCACTGGCACCAACCACTCATCGGTCTGTTGTTCCATGCCTGTCCACAGCTCCTGTGCGGTGTGTGGTTTGACCCCCAAACAAATAGGTTTTAAAACTGCCTGCTGTTGGGGCGGAGCCAGCGCCTGAACTGAATGGCTGTGCGTCTCTGAGCTCCGATCCACAAGCTCATCCCTACCTCAGCTAACGCTAGCTAACCTGGCCAAAAATGGTCAGAATCGGGAATACTAAACCCGGGGATTCCTCCCATCAACACAAGTTACCCCCAGGAAGCGGGGAGATGGATAAATTTATCAAAAAAGCCGCGGCTGCAGGCATGGCTAAAGAATCAAAGATGGCGCCCGTGGCTCAGAGCGACGCTGGAGAAGACGGCTCGGAAGCATGAGAGAGAGACAGCGAAGCAGAAGAGTCAGGAAGCAAATAAAGCCTCCCGATATCCAGAAAATTTCTAAAGATAGCTCTAACAAAAGCCATGGAACAGGTTCTTAATGAACTTTCCTCCCTCCGTCAGGACATCCGACATGTAGGGACCAGAGTAGAAGCCCTGGAGTCGACTCAATCGGCCATCGTCGACTTTCAGCACGCTACCTCCTCCAACCTGCAAAAATGCCAAACTTACCTGAATGAGATCCATACAGCTCTGGAAGATCAGGAGAACGGACGGAGAAACAATTTAAGGTTCCGTGGAATCTCGGAGACGTTCCCAGCTTCCGAAATACCAGAGTTAATAAAGAATATATGTGAGGACCTCTTAGGCCCGGGTCGTCCCCTGCCTGTCATTATAGAAAGAGCTCACCACGCCCTCCATCCTCGGCCAAAACCGTCAGAACCCCCCTAGGGACATTATCTGTAGTTTCTCAACTTTCAAGAAAAGGAGGCAGTACTGTCTAAAGCACGCAATACAACCGAAGTGCTTTTTGCGAACAATAAGATCAACATTTATCAAGATTTAGCACCTGCGACCCTGAAAAAGCGCAAAGTGGTCAAACCCTTAACAGATTGGCTCAGATCCCACAATGTGCTTTATCGCTGGACTTTTCCATTCGGCCTCTTTCTTTCACAATGGCCGCTGTTTCACCATCAGGTCACACGCAGATCTGGATCAAGTCTATGACCATCTGGAGATTTCACCCTTGGAAATTGAAAATTGGGACCTCATCCAAGATTTGGACTCTCTCCCGGATATTCCAAAAATCAGAATTTGAATTTTTCCAAACCCCGAAATCCCAGCGTCAAAAGAAGAAAAACACACCATTAGCTCCAAGAAGACTCGCCACAGACACCTTCTGAAGCGACCACTCCAAGCTCACCTTTAAACTAGAAGACATCATCTCTCAAGAACCCTAAAAGAAAGAAGAAAAACATTTGAAGAGACATTCCACAATATTACTATTATTTGGACATTCATCTCCTCACTGCTTTATTGCGGTGTCCAGATAAGAACTCACTAACTTCCATACTATTTTCAACACTCCTAAAACCTTTCCCCCTAATCCCATCCCCCCTTCTCCCTCCCCCCACCCCCTCTACATCCTCTACCTCCACCTTCTAACTACTAATGTCTTTCTGAACCTTTTTGGGAGTTTTCCCTCCCCCCACACATTTGGCTTGGAACAATGGATACCCCTCTAAGGAGGGGGGGGGCTGTTCATTTTCCCCAAGGGTCCGGGGTCTGGGGCTTTGGACCGGTCTTATTGGGCATGTCTGAGGCCCCAGTCCACCAACCACTCTAAACAAGGGTAGGAGATGGGCCGGTCAAAGGTTTTCGGACCATCCTATCCACCTAATGACCTCACTAGTGGTCTACGTCTCAGACTACCCTAAGTTTATGTTTATCTTTAAGTTTATGTTTTTTATTTATTATTCTTGTTGTCTCTGCCACTCTAGGACACAACCACACCATCTGGAGCGGGCCGGGTAAAACGAAGGAAGATCTGGAGCTCTCCCGTTACATCTTCAGAATGATGAGTGCCACCCCTTCACTTTTATACCACAATATCTCTTTCATAACCATCTTGGCTTTTCTCGCCTCTCTAAATCTATCCAATGGCTGATGTGAAAATAGCCTCTTATAATGTAAAAGGCTTCAACTCTCCCTCTAAAAGGAGCCAAATCTTTAGGGCCCTGAGGAGAGACAAAGCCAACGTGATGTTTCTACAGGAAACGCATCTGAAAATTAATCATTTTCCAAACCTTGATCATTCCTACTACTCCCAATGGTTTCATTGCAGTTCCCCTTCATCTAATTCTAAAGGAGTCAGTATTGGCTTTCAGAGAGGCTTTCCCTTTCCCTTTTAATAGATCAGAGAAGGGACCCATATGGGAGATTCTTAATGTTAAAAGGACAAATTGGGCACCACATATATACCCTCATTAACGTCTATGCCCCTAACAGCAAACAAATTCAATGGCTTAAACAGGTTATTAATGAGGCGGACTCTTTCAAGGAAGGCATTACAATCTTCGGAGGGGACCTTAATTTGGTCATCAACCCTCTAATAGATTCATCATCACACAAATCCTCTCACTCTCAGAGAGCATTAGGCTCTCTTATTTCAAAATTCTGGAGAGCTCATCTGATTGATGCTTGGAGGACCCTGCACCCAGACACCATTGATTACACTTTTTTTTCTCTAGTTCATGGCTCGTATCAGCGGCTGAACTATTTATTTATCTCAAAAGATTACCTCCACCTGTGCTCGGGGCAGACGTCGGGACAATTCTACTTTCAGACCACTCTCCAATTTACCTCTCTTTAACTAGCCCTAAGCAACAACACACATATAAGACCTGGCGTCTGAATGAACAACTTTTGGGCTTTCCTGACACCAAATCCAGTTTACAACAATTATTGTCAGACTATTTTACTCTTAACGACACCCCTGAAATATCACCCCAAACTCTATGGGACGCCCACAAAGCCTTCATAAGAGGCCATCTGATCAGTATGGGATCCCACATTAAAAAAGAAAAAACCAAACAAATTGAAGACCTACATAATAATATCAGACATCTTGAAAAATTACATAAACAATCACTATTACAGCTTCACCTAACCAAACTAACCTCTTATAGGACTACTCTCAAAAACCTTCTCAACTCCCAGCATAAAATCTTCGCACATGGTAATAAAGCCTCCAAATTTGTGATGCAAAGATTAAAGAAGAGAAGACTAAACAATTATGTCCACAAACTTAAAGACCATACAGGCTCTCAAACTTGTGATCCTCAGCAAATAGCTAAACACTTCAGAAGCTTCTATGAATCCTTATATAATATATACTCTACAGACCCAAACCCAATCACTGACAAATCCAAAACTCCCCTTACAGACTATCTTGACAAACTAAACCTCCCCACCTTACCTGAGAGTGGAAAACAAAGCTTAGCTATCCCTTTTACTTCTGAAGAACTATCAGAAGCTATCCAACAATCTCCCAAAGGGAAAAGCCCTGGCCCTGATGGCCTCCCAATTCCCTACTACTCCACATTTTTAGACATTTTAAGCCCCTATTTAGTCAAAGTTTTCAACTCCACGCTGGAAGGTAATTCCCTCTCCAGTGACATGACCAAAGTTCACATAACACTTATCCCAAAGGAAGGCAAAGACCACACCTTATGCCAAAATTACAGACCTATTTCACTCCTCAGTGTGGACCTTAATCTTCTGGCCAAATTAATGGCTAATAGATTAGCAAAACTCCTACCCCTCCTGATTCACAGAGACCAAGTAGGTTTTGTGAAGGGTAGAGAAGGAAAAGACAATACAACTAGAGTGTTAAACATCTTATATTTTGCAAAACGCAAAAACATTCCTCTTATCCTTCTCAGTACCGATGCTGAGAAGGCCTTTGACAGAGTGAAATGGTCCTTCATGAAACAGATATTAATAATTCAAAACTTCCCAACCGCATTTCTGTCAGCAATAGACGCAATGTACTCTAATGCGTCAGCATCTGTTACGGATAACAACCAAATGTCAGACCCTTTCCTCATAAAAAACGGAACCCGACAGGGATGCCCCTTATCCCCCCTTTTATTTGTTCTAACGTTAGAGCCGCTTCTCCAGACAATTAGATTAGACAAAGAGATTAAAGGATTAACTCTAGGGGATCAAGATCACAAAACTGCTGCATTTGCAGATGACCTGCTTGTTATAATAAGCAATCCAGATACTGCCCTTCCTAGGATTTACCATCACCTAGAGACCTACAGTTCCTTTTCCAATTTTAGAATTAACCACAACAAATCTCTGATTATTGGCCTAGGCATTCCTACCCCTCACAGGAAAAAATTAGAACAATGCTCCCCGTTCAATATTTAACATACCTGGTAGTGAAAATTAGCCCTGATCCGAACCAACTTTTCTCTCTTAACTATGCCCCCCTTCTGAAAAATATTACAGAGATACTAAATAACCTAGACCTCCCCATCTTATCATGGTTTGAAAGGAAAAATATCCTAACGTCCCTAGTTCTACCAAAATTAACCTACCTCCAACAGGTCCTTCCCATTCCAGTCCCTAAAACCTTCTATAAGTCCCTTAGCTCTATCTTCAGATCTTTTGTCTGGAATAAAAAGAAAGCCCGACTCTCATACGACACCTTGAGCCGCCCTAAAAACCTAGGTGGAATAGCCCTGCCGGACCCCGAACGGTATGGCAAAGCAATTCTCCTTGCTAGAGTGGTCGACTAGTTGAGAGCTCCATTAAACAAATCATGGGTTTCTATGGAACAACATATGTTAGGCACTTCATTCAGAGCCATACTTCTGGGTTCTAAAACTACCCACCTGGCCCTCACCCACGCCACTCCTCTTGTGAAAGCCACTCTCTCTGCTTGGGACTGGTTCCAAAAAACGCAGTACTCAATCCCCCTCCCTTCCCCACTTCTACAAATTAGAGATGTCCTCAACTTAGCCCCCAAAGCTCTATACGATAGCCTCCCTCTCAAAACAAGACACTCTACTATAGGGATCCATGAACTTCATTGGGCTGTTCTCGGAACTGCCTGCTCCCGGTGACCGCATGTGTTTCAGAGCGGCTCGCGGCGCAGGCACAGGTAAGGACTTACCTTTGCATCACCGAACTTGGGAATAAAGATGGCAGATCGCATGTGTTTGTCGGCGAACACTGCGAATGGCCATCACTGCTCTCAAGCTCCAACACTGGAATACTTAGGTCAAAAACTACGGATTCACCACCCTTACATTAATTCTCTACATTTTTTACAAGCGTATCTCTCCCAGAATGTGAGTCTAAATGATTTCTATAGATCCCAGGTATGGTTTGAGAGCTTAGTTAGTAGCCACCAAAACCCTCAGAAGCTCATTTCACAAATCTATAAAAGACTCAGAATCCCTCCAATCAAGATTACCCCAGCTTTTATTAGACAATGGGAAAAAGATCTAGATGTCACTTTCACTAACCCAGAAATTGAGTATATCCTCTCCTCCCCCCATAAATCTTCCAGATGCGTAAGGTTACAAGAAAATGGCTATAAGATCATCACAAGATGGTATAAAACCCCAGACATGACTTGTAGATTCTCGACGTCTGACTCCGATACTTGTTGCTGGTGTCTGAGGGAAAGGGGCACCTTCCTCCATATCTAGTGGTCATGCCCAAGTATCAACCAATGGTGGGTGCAGATTTTCCAAATATGCAACTAAATATGCAGGACCTCGATGTGACCTTCTCCCGAGTCCGCCCTTTAAACCTTTACACACCCACTTACAACAACCCTGAACTACAGCTGTTTAGACATCTGATTATGGCAGCTAGGTGTTACGGATTAGTGTCAATCGAGGCTCACCTGAGTCTGAGGACACCCGAGCTGGAAGTATGGAGTCCAGTGGCAGAGGCCCACAGAAGCAGGAGGCAGGTAGCGTGGTCGATCAGTCCGGGTCGGCAGCAGAGATGGCAGCGAGATAACAGCAGGAGTAGACGGAGGCGTGGTCGGTGGTAAGCAGTAAGTCAATGCAGGTGGCAATTCAGCGAGGTCAAAACGGTCCGGGTTGGCAAGGATGGAAAATCAGCAATAGCGGTGGAGGAGCAGAGAGGAAGCTTGCTACAGGCTTGGAGGCACAATAACCAGCAAAGGGCTGGGTTCAAGGGCTGGGTTTTATAGGGAAGTAGCAGGTGCAAGAGATTGGAATAATCAGCAGGTCAAGGCAAGGACAAGAGAGGTAGTTAGAAGTTAGCTAGAGAACAGTCCAAGGAGAGACGGTAGCCTAGTGGGTAGAGCTACCGCCTGGGACATGACTGGCCACAGGTTCGAGTCCTAACACTAGGTTTTTGATACCGAGACATTGGCTCTCTGCAGACCTTCCATCAATTGAACAATGGTCTCTTAAAGTTGACCAGATATACAGGTTTGAAGAGATCTCGGCATGGGAAATGTGCTCAATCCACAAGTTCAATAAAACCTGGTATAAGTGGAGGGTCTTCAGAGAACAATGATCTACCCAAAAACTAGGCAATCCAAGATCCAATATGACTTCCTTCCTTGCAACACATTGGACCTGCGCCTGACCCACCCCAGATCATTCTTCATCAGCACAACTCTCCATAGGTATTCTTTCTGATCCTTATAGAACAAGCTCAAATGTTTGCTTAAAACCGATGAAACAGACTTTTCCAGACTCAACTATTTACAGAACCATAACAGAGACCTAGAGTTATTTGAACCTTGCACCTGATATGTTTATTACATGTTATTTTTAGGAGGAACTTGATCCTCCAAATTGTGTATTGAAGATTTAACTCAATAAAACAATAAAAATATAAATAAAATGCCTGCTGTCGTTTACCCCTAGCTGTGCTGAAGTTGGTGGTGAAGGTGTTACGCTGACCAGATGAGGAGGCGGTAGAGGATGAGGAAGCGAAGTAGGAGGAGGAAGCAACAGGAGGCAAAGAGAAGCACCCTGCAATCTTCAGTGGTGGAAGGACATGCGCCAAACTGCTATCCGCCTCAGGCCCAGCTGCCACTGCATTTACCCAGTGTGCTGTTAGAAAGAGATAACGTCCCTGACTGTGCTTACTGGTCCACGTATCCGTAGTTAGGTGGACCTCGCCACATATGGCGTTGCGCAGTGCACACCTGATTTTGCCCCCACTTAGTTGTGCAGGGAAGGGATGGCTCACCTGGAAAAGTAGTGGTGGCTGGACACGACGTACTGTGGGACAGCCACCGCCATAAGGCTTTTGAAACTCTCAGTTTCCACCAGACGGAATGACAGCATTTCAAAGGCCAGTAAGTGTTTGGGAGTTGGAAAGCTGAACGCTTCCGTGGGACATTGTAGAGATGCTTGGTGACCCAGGTGGTGGTGTTGCTCGCAGATCCTTGGTTTCTGAGGTGTCTACTCCACTGCAGCTCGTGCTTTGCACTTAGATGCCTGGTCATGCAGATTGTGCTCAGGTTGAGAACGTTTATGCCTCGCTTCAGGCTCTGATTCGTGTCGTGTCACTCGTGTCTTGTCGTCAGCACATTGTCTGAAGAACTGCCACGCCAGGGAACTCCTTGGAGCTCTCTTTGGTGTGCTCGGTCCCTTGCTGCGTTGGGCAGTAGCAGGCATACTGTCTAGGGGACGGCCGCTCCTCTTTTGCACCCTGCTCCCTCTTCTGCTGTGCTGGTGGCTCTGTGCGACCACCACCTCTTCCTCCGAACTATACAGGTCACTCGCATGACCTTGATTCCATGTGGGGTCTAGGACCTCATCGTCCTCCACATCATCTTCCACCCAGTCTTTACCCCTGCCCTCCTTGTCGGTCTGAACACTGCAGAAAGCCACAGCAGTTGGCACCTGTGTTTCGTCATCATCCGAGACGTGCTCCGGTGGTCCTCCCATGTACTCATCTTGAAACATAAGTGGTTGGGCATCGGTGCACTCAATCTCTTCCACTTCTGGGGCAGGGCTATTTGGATGGCCCTGGAAAACCCTGCTAGTAGAGTCATCAAAAAGCAGAAGAGACTGCTGCATGACTTGGGGCTCAGACTGCTTGGCTGATTTGCAAGGGGGTGAGGTGAAAGACTGATGGACATCGGCTGCAGGTGCTAATTCTGATCTTTCAGCAGGAGACTGGGTGAAGGAACTGGAGGCACTGTGAGCAACCCAATCTACTATCGCCTGTACTTGTTCTGGCCTCACCATTCGTAGAGCCGCATTAGGCCCGACCAAATAACGCTGAAGGCTCTGTCACCTACTCGCACCTGAGGAAGGTGTTTCACTTGTGCGTGTAGCTGGCACAGATCGACCACGTCCTCTCCCTGCAACAGAATCTCCACCAGCAGCACCACGACCTGGGCCACATCCCTTATTCGACACTCTCCTCATTCTTTGCAAATTTAGGATCTTGCCCAAAATGGGTGTTTTTATAATAACAGAATATAACATCAGTATCTAACGTGTGTATTTCACATTGACAGATTAAGCAAAGGCTGCAAATTTAGTATTTTTCCCAAAATGTTTTTTTTTTTTATAACAGAAGAAAACAGCAGTATCTAACACGTGTATTTCACACTGACAGATGCAGCAAAGGCTGCAAATTTAGTATTTTGCCCAAAATGGGTGTTTTTTTTAATAACAGAAGATAACAGCAGTATCTAACGCGTCTGTTTCACACTGACAGATGCAGCAAGGGCTGTAAAATTTAATATTTTGGCCAAAAAGGGTGTTTTTAAAACCCCAAAAATTATTGCAGTATTTCAAGCTTAAATTTCACACTGACAAATGCTGCATTGGACCCATATGTAGGGTATTGCCAAAAAGGGGTGCTTTTTTAAACCCAGAAAATTATTGCAGTCTTTCAATCTTGTAATTAATAATGACAGATGCAGCAAACGCCACAAAATTAGGATTTTGCCCAAAATGGGTGTTTTTTTAATAACAGAATATGACAGTAGTATCTAACGCTTGTATTTCACACTGACAGATGCAGCAAGGGCTGTAAAATTTTGTATTTTGCCCAAAAAGGGTGTTTTTTAAAACCCAGAAAATTATTGCAGTATTTCAAGCTTAAATTTCACACTGACTAATGCTGCATAGGCCCCAGATGTAGGGTATTGCCAAAAAGGGGTGCTTTTTTAAACCCAGAAAATTATTGCAGTCTTTCAAGCTTGTATTTAACAATGACAAATGCTGCAAAGGCCACAGATGTAGGGTCTTGCCAAAAATGGGTGATTTTTTTAAACCCAGAATATAATTGCAGTATTTCAAGCTTCTATTTGACTGTCACAAATGCACATATGCTGGTGCACTGAACTTGCATAAAATGGCCGCCGCCGCCCACCTGGGCTCAGGGCAGGGTAAAAAGATTGTGCACTGCACCCACAAAACAAAACCTAGGTAGATCGCTGAGTTAACAAGCACTTCAGATTAAAGATTCTTTCCTATTCTCTCCCCTTTACAGCAGCAGCATCCTATCCCTACACTAATCAGAGCAGAGTGACGTGCAGCTCTACGTGACTCCAGCTTATATGCTTATATAGAGGCTGGGTCACATGCTGCACTGGCCAATCACAGCCATGCCATTAGTAGACATGGCTGTGATGGCTTCGAAGGGCACACAAGTTAAACGCATGGCAAGACCACTTACTGTTATCTCACATACAGTACAGACCAAAAGTTTGGACACACCTTCTCATTCAAAGAGTTTTCTTTATTTTCATGACTATGAAAATTGTAGATTCACACTGAAGGCATCAAAACTATGAATTAACACATGTGGAATTATATACATAACAAACAAGTGTGAAACAACTGAAAATATGTCATATTCTAGGTTCTTCAAAGTAGCCACCTTTTGCTTAGATTACTGCTTTGCACACTCTTGGCATTCTCTTGATGAGCCTCAAGAGGTAGTCCCCTGAAATGGTTTTCACTTCACAGGTGTGCCCTGTCAGGTTTAATAAGTGGGATTTCTTGCCTTATAAATGGGGTTGGGACCATCAGTTGCGTTGAGGAGAAGTCAGGTGGATACACAGCTGATAGTCCTACTGAATAGACTGTTAGAATTTGTATTATGGCAAGAAAAAAGCAGCTAAGTAAAGAAAAACGAGTGGCCATCGTTACTTTAAGAAATGAAGGTCAGTCAGTCAGCCGAAAAATTGGGAAAACTTTGAAAGTAAGGGCAATTTGACCATGAAGGAGAGTGATGGGGTGCTGCGCCAGATGACCTGGCCTCCACAGTCACCGGACCTGAACCCAATCGAGATGGTTTGGGGTGAGCTGGACCGCAGAGTGAAGGCAAAAGGGCCAACAAGTGCTAAGCATCTCTGGGAACTCCTTCAAGACTGTTGGAAGACCATTTCAGGTGACTACCTCTTGAAGCTCATCAAGACAATGCCAAGAGTGTGCAAAGCAGTAATCAAAGCAAAAGGTGGCTACTTTGAAGAACCTAGAATATGACATATTTTCAGTTGTTTCACACTTGTTTGTTATGTATATAATTCCACATGTGTTAATTCATAGTTTTGATGCCTTCATAGTCATGAAAATAAAGAAAACTCTTTGAATGAGAAGGTGTGTCCAAACTTTTGGTCTGTACTGTATATGTTCTTATTATTATAGATAAATTTACCACCCTAACGCCTCCCACAGTTTTTACACTACATAGGCAGTAATATACCGAAACGTGCGGATTGTTCCCGATTGGTGTGCTATTACTTTGTGGAGCATTTCGCCGAATGGTTCACGAAATATCTGCGTTTTTGTAGCGAAATTGGTCCCATAGGAATGAATGGTGGAATGTTCAAAACTATAGTGGGAGCTTACAAAAGCTAGAGTAGGAGCTGAAAATTCAGGACATGATTTCTAAACTGCCACCACTCCCTCATTTTCAAGCCCACCTACACAAATCTTATATCAAAATGTTCAGCTATCCCTGCTGCCACTAATAATGTCTAAGTCATATTCCTGATAGTTTTCACAATATGACCATTTGTTTGCAACTCACGCCGCCTATTGACATTTATTGAAACTCCACTCTAGCCATTTCTAAACTGCGACTGTGCATTCATTTTTTTATATTTCAGAGACATACTATGCATCAGGTCTGGGTCTTGTGATTCTCACAATATAAAGCTCTTCGGTGTAGGATTTATAATTTTTAAACTACAACCGTTTGAAGATGGCAAGCAGCAGTGAAGTGAGCAAGTTGGAGCAGTTTGTTTTTAACCGCTCTTCTCTGCCCTTGCTGTAGAGTGAGTTGCCATAGTAACCCAGGTGTGTGAGCAGCTAGCAAAGTGACAAAAGCTAGAGTGTGAGCTGCCACCACTCCCTCATTTTCAAGCCCACCTACACAAATCGGCTGCTAATGTTTTTATAAATGTATGTTTTAATGTAACTGTGAAGCACTTTGGGCAACAACATCGCAATTAAATTCGCTATATAAATAAATAAAATTTGAAATGTATTTCTCACTCTATCAAGCTTGCCATGTGCACTTTTTAAATTTGATCAATCAATTGGCTAGTGTCATGTTTACTATCTTTACTCACTCCAAACACTCCACACAGTTACTCTGCCCACTTCATAAAGTTACTTTGCCCAGTCCAACCTTTCCACAGTTACTCCAGCCACTCCAACCACACAACAGTTACTTCAAGCCACTCCACCCAGTTACTCCGCCCACTCCAGTTGTAGTCTACTGGTGGAGGCAAGAACACTTCACACAATTTCCCCTGATATTGTAGCTTTTATAGTTAATTTCTATTCCTACTGACAGAATTGTCCTACTTTTAAAACGCAGCTTAAAACCATTCCTAAGATTCTCTATCTGGGTAACCTTGATGCAGATCCTCAATTTATTTTCATAGATTATTGATAGGCTGATGCTGTCAAGCCAGAGATTGTGTAGAAATCAGAGAAGTGTAGAAATCATCCCACTTAGTTGTTGGGCCTCAAGCAGTTGTTGCACCTGCCACCCTGCCCATGGTACCTGGAGTATTGCATAGCATTCAGGAATGTACTGGGTGACAACTGCAAATCTCCTTATAACTATATGTCCTATATATCCAGGGTGCTTCTAGTTTCCTGTAGATGATTTAGGACTATTGCAAGACAATTATCTCTGCTTGTCCCTGCATAATACCTGCTACACACATAACATAGCTGTCAGCAGAAAGCTTGTTCAGTTAATAGCTATAACTCTCGGTCCTCTCGCACTCATGCCTGCTCAGCAGTCACTGCCAGTCTCCTCTGGTAGAGGCATATGTGTACGAGAACAAAAGGAATAGACAGTTGAAATCCAATCCTTATGTTCCCTGAAATCTTCTAGTAGGGGACAATCGGGACGTTCTGACACACAATAGATGGTCGAATACATCTAATGTGTATGGCCAGCTGAAGACTTCCATCAGTCATTCCCCAGGATTCTAACAAAAATTTAGAAGGACCTATGTCTATAGCTCCCATGTATACATGTCTCAGAGGTTTTATGGGATAAATAACATAATATTATAATGAGTTAGGTTAGCCTGCTGGAGTTGCAATTTAAAGTCTATGTACACCTTTGGGGGCAATTGTTTTATTATTGCATTGTACTCATTTTCAGCTATAAATCATTTTTTTCAATTGGTTTTTATTAAACAAATTTAACCCCGGTCTCTGTGTAGCATTGAGTTTATCTAGTAGCAGGCTCTGGATTTTCATTGTCTGGCATTTTTCTGTCTGGCAGCTCACCTGATGGCTCCTTCTCTTTGAGCTATGACCTCCTAGAAACTGATTATAGATCAATTCTTATCTTATTGATAAGAATGTGGCTTAAATAAGTGAGTGTTTATGACCTTTTAGTTATGTAGAGATAAGGTTTATTAGATAGCCAGCACAAAGTGAAAGTGCAATTAACACAGCTTAGACCAACTGAAAAAAATTTTTTTTTAGCCCAAAATGAATAAAATGCATTATTTAAAAAAAAATGCCCCTGAATGTGTACAGTACATAGCTATTAAGGATGGATAACTACTGAGTTAATTTTTCTGTTCTGTTCTTCACTACAAATAAGTGAAATATATCAAGACCACCGACAGATGTTCATAAAGGCTGCAGACAAAAGCACTGGTTGAATTACAGTAGTACAGTCATAGGAATGTGAACTTGTTCTGGAATTTGTTAAGGATTTAGTCAATGTGATTATGAGTCTGACGGCAGTAATGATTGACATTCCAGACTAGCATCTTCCCTTCCTAATTTATTTTGTTGGCCACCCATTTGCTTTTTAGTTGGCAACACAACGACTATGCGACTAAGACATTCACAGCAAACAATATAACTGTTTAAGTGTTCTTTAATAATTCAAATATTCTTCTGAATTGGTAGGAAGTTTTATGTACATTCATGTTACGTAAAAATGAATTGACCCTAATGGCAACACTAAAAGGGCTATTGAATGACTTGTGATCCATTACATGGCTAGCTCTGACAGACACTTGTTGATAAGTTCTACAGAACGTGCATATTAGTTGCAAAATAGTAAAGAATGCCTCTCTCTGAGGACTGGTTGTGCTTGGTATGCCAATGAGCAAAATGTATGGCCACAGCTGCCTGGTCCCCACTGGAAGTCTTACTAACCCTCTAGCTGACAGCTGCTTTCTGTTCCCTCCCTGAGAGCAACAGATGCCTGTTCTCTTTTATGTAACAATTTCACTACATGTAGTAGTCTCAAGGATAAATGTAACATTGCTTGGAGTTCTATAGCTTGCTTACGTCTTGTTAACTATACTTTATCAAATTATAAAACACTTTGTTTATTGCTAAATATTAGCACCATACCGGAAAGTTGACCGCTATTACACTTCTTTATTCCTTAAAGCCATTTATTCTTAAAGGTCGTGGCACATATCATCCTTGCTTGCCAGTGACATTCACAGAGAACAGGCTGTGACAAAGATTAAAATAAGCAATACACAAAAATCCAGGGACAAGCGCCACCAATGTAGTAAAAAAATGGAATAGCTTTATTAAGTCCAATAGATAACGTATTTTGGGGACTTGGCCCATCGGTAGAGCCTAAGGATACTATAGATTACTATAAGTCCCCTTTCTGCTTGATACCATAAAACTCATGATCAGAAGAGATCTAGGTGTCTCCATCATATTTTTATAACTTGGGAACCTTTTTTACTTACTTGTCTTATAACATTTTTGCCCTGGTAGAGATCAAATCCCTGAGTAAGTTCTACCCACAAATTAAAATGTAGATGAGGCATTGTCCAACCACCCAGCCATATGACTCTAGTTAATACAAGTAAAAAAAGACTTACTAAAGTTTTCACAAATATTTTAAACCCCCCACAAATATTATCTTTAGTTTGATACTCATAATACTCTTTCAGTAGCTTTTGTTGTGTTGTGTCAAACTAAAGTTTGCTACAGTTTAAGGATGAGCAAACCAGTTCAGACTTTACTTTTTATCGGAAGGCAGACAAGCTAGAATATTTTCACATTCATTTCGGATGAATCCACTCAATCCATTCATTTCGGATGAATGCACATATTGGCGGGAAAAAAGCACTAGGGAGGAAGAAGGGGGGGAGGGCTTGCCCTTTTTGGCTCACGATCTGACAGACAGCATGGATGAGCCAATCAGCACTGTAGGAGGCAGGGAGGTGCCCTAGCAGAACGAGCAGAACACCATTCTGTGTTGGGCTGTGAATGAGGGTGGTTGGATGTTGCAGTGTCTGGCAGGAAAATGATCCTAGGGAGTCAGGGAGAGTCAGAAATCAATCAAGCTTATTGCTAGGGAGAGTGAAGGGAAAGGCTAGGATTTCAAAGAAGAATTGTGTGTGATTTGTAGGAAGAAGCAGGGCAGACAAGCAAGGCAACTGACAGACAGGGAGAGAGAAGACAGGACCTGTGGCTGGCTATCAGAAGTGCCGGTGCTGCACTACAGACCTCAAAAGCAGCTGCTTTTTTGGGGGGTTCAATTTTATTAATATATATATATATATATACTCACCTAAAGAATTATTAGGAACACCATACTAATATGGTGTTGGACCCCCTTTTGCCTTCAGAACTGCCTTAATTCTACGTGGCATTGATTCAACAAGGTGCTGATAGCATTCTTTAGAAATGTTGGCCCATATTGATAGGATAGCATCTTGCAGTTGATGGAGATTTGAGGGATGCACATCCAGGGCACAAAGCTCCCGTTCCACCACATCCCAAAGATGCTCTATTGGGTTGAGATCTGGTGACTGTGGGGGCCATTTTAGTACAGTGAACTCATTGTCATGTTCAAGAAACCAATTTGAAATAATTTGAGCTTTGTGACATGGTGCATTATCCTGCTGGAAGTAGCCATCAGAGGATGGATACAAGTTCTCATTCTGTTTACGCCAAATTCGGACTCTACCATTTGAATGTCTCAACAGAAATCGAGACTCATCAGACCAGGCAACATTTTTCCAGTCTTCAACAGTCCAATTTTGGTGAGCTCGTGCAAATTGTAGCCTCTTTTTCCTATTTGTAGTGGAGATGAGTGGTACCCGGTGGGGTCTTCTGCTGTTGTAGCCCATCCGCCTCAAGGTTGTGCGTGTTGTGGCTTCACAAATGCTTTGCTGCATACCTCGGTTGTGACGAGTGGTTATTTCAGTCAATGTTGCTCTTCTATCAGCTTGAATCAGTCGGCCCATTCTCCTCTGACCTCTAGCATCCACAAGGCATTTTTGCCCACAGGACTGCCGCATACTGGATGTTTTTCCCTTTTCACACCATTCTTTGTAAACCCTAGAAATGGTTGTGATTGAAAATCCCAGTAACTGAGCAGATTGTGAAATACTCAGACCGGCCCGTCTGGCACCAACAACCATGCCACGCTCAAAATTGCTTAAATATCCTTTCTTTCCCATTCTGACATTCAGTTTGGAGTTCAGGAGATTGTCTTGACCAGGACCACATCCCTAAATGCATTGAAGCAACTGCCATGTGATTGGTTGACTAGATAATTGCATTAATGAGAAATAGAACAGGTGTTCCTAATAATTCTTTAGGTGAGTGTATATGTATATATATATATATATATATATATATATATCTGCATCTAAACAGACATTTTTTACTCTCCTCTAGCTGATTCCGATGAATAGAGCTTTCCTTGCTGGCGGTGTCCCATCTTGCCACTGTTGCTGTCTGTCTGCCTACCATCACATTCTGTACGGTTGCTGCTGTGGCCTGCATCATGCTACTAATGCCACTTTCCAACCATCACATTCTGTACGGCTGCTGCTGCAGCTTGCATCATGCCACTAATGCCACTTTCCAACCATCACGTTCCGAACAGCTGCTACTGCGGCCTGCATCATGTGAATTATCCCAATTTCCAATCATGTAGTTCTGTACAGCTGATGTCGCTGCCGCCATCATGCCACTGCTGCGACCAAGTGTGGGACTGTTTTTGGAATAAAGCAACCATGTTTATCTAATCTGAACAACCCTTATAAGTGTCAAGTTAGGATTGCTACATTAGGTATTACCACATAAGAGAGTGTCTGGAATTTCATAATATCACATAATTCATCCTGCATGGTTACCACATTTAGAAACTGTACAATGCCAAAACTACTGTTTTTAGTCACCTCCCAAAAATGGTGTGTATTCCACAATGGTACCAATGAAAACAACTGCTCACTCCGCTAAAAACAAGCCCGCACACAGCTATGTCAAATAAAATAAAAAACAATGGTTGACTTGCAGGCATTTTCCATTCCACCCCACAAATAATTTTTTTCAGTCTATTAGTACATTATATGGAACATTAAATGGTACCATTTGAATTCAGCTCATCTGTAAAGAAAAAAAAAATTCTTCATAGGGCTATGTTGATGGAAAAATAAAAGTGTTATAGCTCTTGAAATGTATACAAATACACCCCCCCCCTGCTATTTTTGGCGCCTCATACAGTATGTTAATTTACACCATTGGTACAGGGAGGAGGAGATGCAAGCATTTCTCAATGGGTACCTCCTTCTCCCTGCCTGTAATGCCGTCCAATCGCAGCAAAGCGTGTCACAGCCAGGAAAAGGAGACTCCCATTGAGAAATAACCATATATCTATATATGAGGCAGCATAATGGAAAGCAAATAATTGTGTGACAGCCTTAGCAAATCTGCTAACTCCAACTTTGAATTTTTAAGGAACTCACAGTACCTTTTTAGCATACTATTTTTCATTTTTTCTAAATTTATTTTAATTGTATTTACTGTGTATTTAGTGACAATTTTATACAGTATACAATGCATTTAGAAAGTCTTCAAACCCTTTCACTTTTTTCACATTTTAGGTTGTGACCAAAAAAATTTAAGTTTCCCCCTATCAAGCTCCACTCTGTACCCCATTATGAGAAATTTCTTTTGATCATCTTTGAGATATTTCTACAACTTGATTGAAGTCCACATATGGCAAATTCAATTGATTTTACATAACTTAGAAAGACCTGACCCGGTATATATAAGATCTCATAGCTGAAAATGTACTGTATATCAGAGCAAAAACCAAGCCATGTTGAAGAAAGAACTGCACATAGAGCCCAGAGACATAGTTGTGTGGAGGCACAAGTCTGAAGAAAGGTACAAAAAAGTTCTGCTACACTGAAAGTTCCCAAGAGCATAGTGGCCTCCATAATTCTTAAATGGAAGAAATTTGGTACAACCAGGACTCTTCCTAAAGCTGGCTGCCCCACCAAACTAAGTAATCAGGAGAGAAAGGCTTTGGTAAGAGAGGTGATCAAGAACCCAATGGTCACTCTGGATGGGTGTCAAACATCCTGTGTGCAGATGGTCCATCATCACTGCAGCTCTCCATCAATCTGGGCTTTATGGCAGAGTTACTATCAATAGACCTCTCTTCAGTAAAAGACATGTGAAAGACTGCCTGAAGTTTGCAAAAAAAAAGCACCTAAAGGACTCCCAGACTGTGAGAAACAAGATTCTCTGGTCTCATGAAATCAAGATTGAACTTTTTGGTCTCAATTCTAAGCGTCATGTCTGGAGGAAATCAGGCTCTGATCACACCTGCCCAATTCCATTGTTTCAGTGGACCTCAGACTGGGCTGTCAGATCACCTTCCAGAGCCAAGACAACATAGCAGTAGCTTACTGACAACTCTGTGAATATCCTTGAGTGTCCCAACGAGAGCCCTAAATTAAACATTTCTAGAGAGACTTGAATATGGCTGTCCATCCTGACAGAGCTTGAGAGCATCTGCAGAGAAGAATGGCAGAAAATCCCTAAATCCAAGTGTGCAAACATGTGGCATCAAACCCAAGAAAACCATATCCTGTAATCACTCGTAAGGAGTCTGAATATAAAAATAAAGTCAAAATAAACAGATGTGCACCACCTTCACTCCACTATATGATATCTGTAGTCTTCAGAGTATTCAAAAGCTGTAGATCACTAGCTGACAAATCCAAAAGACAAAAAGATCCAGTGCTTTATAAAATCACATTATGGCTATGGATGAACTACTGGTACTTCTCTATCATTTTAGTTAATGCTAGAATAAAGCAGAATGTTCTTTTATGGCACATGGATTTGTATGTTTTAAAGAGTCTTACTTCTTACTCATATTGATGCAATATTTTACTTTTTACTTTATAATAAATTAGCAAATGTTTTGAACATTCTGGTTTCACTTTGTCACTATGGGTTAATGAGTGCAATGATGAGAGGTGGCGGTAATGAATGCAGAATCATGGGGAAAAACTTGATTTTTTTTAGCACAAGGCTGCAACATAAAATGTGAAAAAAGTGAAAGGGTCTAAAGAGCCTGATACTCAAGAGAGAAAATTACTCGGAGACTGAGACATGTCCAGTGCACTAGCTCTCTAGGTGCCCCACTTACTGTGTACTGAGAACTGTAAGTAAAGGCCCTGATGAGTGTACCATTACATGCAAAGAGATTGTCATGTGGCTATTGGCAACCATCTAAGAAGCCTGTTGTGAGTATACACTGAGAGCAGTGAGTGTCTGTCCTACCGTGAGTGCTATGGACAACCACCTGATGCAAGTAACCTGTGTGTGGAGTACACAAAGTGCCTTGCTGACTTGTAACCACCTGCAGACTCTAGATACTGTCCTGGCAACTGCCTGTGGATTACAAATACTGTACTGTCCTGTCACCAGTGACAACTGCTGGTGAAATTACAAAAACAAATATAATAATAATATAGGCTGGCTCACAGTATTTTTGCATATAAATTTATTAATACACTTAATAAAACAAAAACCAACTTAGTGTCGACATATCAGCATAGATACATTAGATAGGTATATAAAGTGCGGAGCTCACGCACAAAACCTAAACAGCTGGAGTACTCCAAAAAGATGAGACCTTATGGCTAAAGTGTAACTGCAAGAGTCATTCAATTGTACCACTTAAATGTCCATAAAATTGTATGCCGGTTTACCAGTTTGTTGGAACCGGAGAGGTTCAGAAGGTGTCCTTGCTGCAGTCTCCTGCAGAGAAAACTCTATCCTCAGGTGCCGTTTAGCAATAATAATTGCACCGCTTCCGATCAATGACACTCCACTTACTTTTTCTTCTCGAGCAAGCTTCCGACCTATTCTCACAGCGTCCCACGTGTCCAGCTAGATGGTGATTTGCTGGTTGATGACGTAGGCGCCCAGAGCCGTCGGGTTAGCGGAGGCTGATGTAGCTAAATTCGTAGCTGCCTGAGCCTGTCGGATCAGCGGAAGCTAGCACAGCAAAGCTTGCTTAGTGCTATTCGGCAAGGTTGAATATATCCACATAGGTTTAGACTACCTTGTCAATAATTAGCAGATGGGATCTTTAGAAGTGGTGTAGGTCATCTTCCGATAGTTGAAGAGAGTTGTTTTCTTGCACTTTTATAAAAAACCGCACCAATAGCCAGGTCTCAGTCCACACTAGACGCGTTTCGGAACTATGTTCCTTCCTCAGTAGATGTGAAATGCTGAATGAAGACATGTTGGTTGTGTCCTTATATACCATTGTAGGTTTAGTATAATAGGTGGTGTGGATTCCGGATCACATTATCCCAAATTAGTTTTTCACCTGTGGGATCCTGATCCACTCTCAACCACTCTACTACTTAAAATATCAAGTTTTTACCATAATATCTCATGAATTAAAACCAACACCATTATGTGTCATAGATACATTAAAATTGTATATAAATATAACATAAATATATTAAAATTATATATAGAAAAATGACAACAAAAATTCAGATTATATATATATAAAAATACATATAAAAAATACAGATATATGAACTGTTGGGACTTCTGGCTTTTGAGGAAATAAAGAGGAGAGGGGGAGGATGCAGATGGAGTCGGTGTGCTGCTAAACAGCCCAGCAACGACTCCATATGTATACCTCCCTGTCTCCCCTATAGGAAGCCAAAGATTTCCATCTCCGAGTTTAGACCTAAGGGCATCAGGGATCCAAACTTGAAGATTTTCTTGGACTCCTGTCTGGACATCTTGGCCACAAAATCTCCTCCTCTCCAGTCTTGTTTTATTGATTGTATTGCTACAAATTTCATTTTACTGGGATCACCCTCATGATGTAATTTGAAGTGCTTGGACAGAGGATGCATTTCTGACTGTTTTTTAATATTATTAATGTGCTCAGCAATTCTAGTTTTGAATACCCTTTTTGTGCGCCCTATATATTGCTTTGGGCATGGGCATTGAATAACATAAATAACTGCTTTGCTATTACATGACAGGATTTCCTTAATTTCCCACTTAAAATTGTTGGAGGTCGATGTTATCTCTTTTGTATTTCTCTCAAAATATGTTTGTCTGCAATTTTGGCAGCAACCGCATCTGAAAAAAACTTTTAGGTTAGACCATGGGGTTGTCATTGGTTTAACTTGCTTTTTCCTTATTGTAGGAGCTACTTGGAGTCCCAAATTAGGGGCTCTAGTATAGACTATTGCAGGGTGTATTTGAAGAATGGAGCCCAAAATTTTATCCTCTTAATAGGTGCCAATGTTTTTGGACAATCTTATTTACCATCCTATAATCCTTATTGAATGGTAAAATTATTTTTGCTGCCATGTCCTCTTGTTCGGTACTATTTAGCCCTTCCTTTACTTTAAAAAAGGAGGATCTATCTAGATGCCTCACCTTTTGTATTGAATCTTCCAATAGCTCATTAGGATATTCTTTCATTAAGAATTGTGCTTTCATATACTGCGCCTCCAACTCAAATTGGTCTTGTTCAGTGCAGTTCCTTTTAAGCCGCCTAAACTGGCTAAAAGGAACATTCAAAAGCCATCTTGGGAGATGGCAGCTTGAACTGAGAATGAAACTGTTTTTAGCCACATCTTTTTGAAATGTGCTACAGATAAAAGTTTCCTGTTTCTTTTCGATACGTAAATCCAGAAACTCTACCACATGTGGATTAACATTAGCTGTAAACTTGAGATTAAGCTCATTAATATTAATATCATTTATAAACTGTAGTAGTGCCATATGAGAACCCCCCCAAATTAATAAAATGTCGTCAATATAGCGCCTCCATAGGACCAGGTCAGCCCCAAGTTTTGGGATGATGGTATCCTGTTCCCATTCAGCCATAAAAAGATTAGCATAACTTGGGGCGAACCTGGTACCCATGGCGGTGCCAGTGATTTGCAAATAATAATTGGACTCAAATTGGAAATAATTGTGACCGAGCACAAAACCAATCCCATCCAGTATAAATTGGAGTTGCTCCGTTGCTAGATTGCCTTTCTGTAATAAAATTTTGGATACTGCTTGTATACCCTGATTGTGATTAATACTTGGATACAAGGAACTTACGTCCAATGTAGCAAGTATCCAATTTGGACGGCAATGCATATTCTCCAATAATGTTACTACTGCTGTTGTATCCCCAAGATATGAAGGTGTGTCTCTGACATAGGGCTGAAGAAACCTATCCAAATACTGGGACAGGTTAGATGTTAATGACCCTATGCCAGAGACAATTGGTCTCCCAGGAGGGTTGACCGGATCCTTGTGTATCTTGGGGATACAATAAAACATGGGCAATCTCATCTGAGTGCCCAGAATGAAATTGCATTCTGTGTCATTCAGAATACCTCTTATTTTTGCTTTATTGCACAGAGCTGATAGTTGTCTAGAATAAAGCTCTAGGGGATCCTCGCTTAATTGTCTATAAGTTGTATTGTCTGATAACTGTCTTATGCATTCCCTTTTATACATTTCAGTATCTAAGATCACAATCGCCCCTCCTTTGTCGGCTGGGCGTATTGTGATCTCCAGATCCTCCTGTAGTTCCTTTATCGCCTGTATTTCTTGTTGGGAGAGGTTTGTATTATTTTTCTGTTTGGGATTAAGTTTCCTTATATCCGCCTCTACTGCTCCTCTGAATGTAGCCATTTCATTACTTAATTCTTGTTTGGGATACATTCTAGATTTGAGTCTCACATCGACATGCTGGTACTCAGGTATTGCTTCATCCAGTTTATGATAATTGTTTTTCATAAAATATTTTTTACAACTTAGTTTTTTTAATATATTTTTCGATTCCTATGTAGGAATCAAATTTATTGAGCTTAGTGCTAGGAGCAAACTTCAGACCTTTTGACAATAGTGATTTTTGAGAAAGGGTTAATTCTTTTGTGCTCAGATTAATTATATTATCCCCTGTGATTTCCCTACTTTTATCTTTGGACCCTCGTTTAGTTCTATTTACAAAAACATCAAAAGCTGTGCCTCAATACTGTGTACAGTCGTGGCCAAAAGTTTTGAGAATGACATAAATATCGGAAATTGGAAAAGTTGCTGCTTAAGTTTTTATAATAGCAATTTGCATATACTCCAGAATGTTATGAAGAGTGATCAGATGAATTGCATAGTCCTTCTTTGCCATGAAAATTAACTTAATCCCAAAAAAAACTTTCCACTGCATTTCATTGCTGTCATTAAAGGACCTGCTGAGATCATTTCAGTAATCGTCTTGTTAGCTCAGGTGAGAATGTTGACGAGCACAAGGCTGGAGATCATTATGTCAGGCTGATTGGGTTAAAATGGCAGACTTGACATGTTAAAAGGAGGGGGATGCTTGAAATCATTGTTCTTCCATTGTTAACCATGGTGACCTGCAAAGAAACGCGTGCAGCCATCATTGTGTTGCATAAAAATGGCTTCACAGGCAAGGATATTGTGGCTACTAAAATTGCACCTCAATCATCAATTTATAGGATCATCAAGAACTTCAAGGAAAGAGGTTCAATTCTTGTTAAGAAGGCTTCAGGGCGTCCAAGAAAGTCCAGCAAGCGCCAGGATCGTCTCCTAAAGAGGATTCAGCTGCGGGTCGGACTGCCACCAGTGCAGAGCTTGCTCAGGAATGGCAGCAGGCAGGTGTGAGCGCATCTGCATGCACAGTGAGGTGAAGACTTTTGGAAGATAGCCTGGTGTCAAGAAGGGCAGCAAAGAAGCCACTTCTCTCCAAAAAAACCCATCAGGGACAGATTGATCTTCTGCAGAAAGTATGGTGAATGGACTGCTGTGGACTGGGGCAAAGTCATATTCTCCGATGAAGCCGCTTTCCGATTGTTTGGGGCATCTGGAAAAAGGCTTGTCCGGAGAAGAAAAGGTGAGCGCTACCATCAGTTCTGTGTCATGCGAACAGTAAAGCATCCTGAGACCATTCATGTGTGGGGTTGCTTCTCATCCAAGGAAGTGGGCTCACTCACAATTTTGCCCAAAAACACAGCCATGAATAAAGAATGGTACCAAAACACCCTCCAACAGCAACTTCTTCCAACAATCCAACAACAGTTTGGTGAAGAATAGGGATGAGCGAACCCGAACTGTATAGTTCGGGTTCGTACCGAATTTTGGGGTGTCCGTGACACGGACCCGAACCCGAACATTTTCGTAAAAGTCCGGGTTCGGGTTCGGTGTTCGGCGCTTTCTTGGCGCTTTTTGAAAGGCTGCAAAGCAGCCAATCAACAAGCGTCATACTACTTGGCCCAAGAGGCCATCACAGCCATGCCTACTATTGGCATGGCTGTGATTGGCCAGTGCACCATGTGACCCAGCCTCTATTTATGCTGGAGTCACGTAGCGCCGCACGTCACTCTGCTATGATCAGTATAGGGAGAGGTTGCAGCTGCGACGTTAGGGCGAGATTAGGCAGATTAACTCCTCCAAAAGACTTCATTCTGTGATCGATCTGCAGCTGTGGATCATTGAAGTGCTATTATTGACTTGCTCACTTTTTTGAGGCTGCCCAGAGCGTTTTTAGATCACTTTTTTTCTGGGGTGATCGGCGGCCATTTTGTGACTTGTGGTGCGCCAGCACGAGCTATCACCAAGTGTATTTAACCATCGATAGTGTGGTTATTTTGTGCTATATCCTACATCAGCTGCAGGCTGAGCCTGTGTCACCGAAGTGCATTTAACCATCAACAGTCTGGTTATTTTTTGGCCATATACTACATCAGCTGCAGGCTGAGCCTGTGTCACCCAAGTGCATTTAACCATCAACAGTCTGATTCTTTTTTGGCCATATACTACATCAGCTGCAGGCTGAGCCTGTGTCACCCAAGTGTATTTAACCATCGATAGTGTGGTTATTTTGTGCTATATCCTACATCAGCTGCAGGCTGAGCCTGTGTCACCCAAGTGCATTTAACCATCAACAGTCTGATTATTTTTTGGCCATATACTACATCTGGTGCAGGCTGAGCCTGTGTCACCCAAGTGCATTTAACCATCAACAGTCTGATTATTTTTTGGCCATATACTACATCTGGTGCAGGCTGAGCCTGTGTCACCCAAGTGCATTTAACCATCAACAGTGTGGTTATTTTTTGGCCATATATTACATCAGGGGCAAGTTGAGCCTGTCACCCAGCGCCTAAAAAATAGACCTGACATTTCTATTCAACCAAATCTGTACTGTTTTAGCTGGTCAAGTTATTTGTATTGACCGTAAAAGCACACTTTTTTTTCTGGGTTGAAAAAGCATTCCCAAATTTGCCATTCTCAAAATATCTAGTTTCTGGTATTTGAGGCCTACTTGAAATCTATCCCAAAAAGAAAATCTTACATTGAAGGTATTGATAGTGTCATTCAGAAAAACCTAAGACACACACTAGCGTGCTGATAGAAGTGTGATTCTGTGATTAAACCTATACCTGTCACACAGCGCAAAAAAAAACAGGTCTCACATCTCTATTCAACCAAATCTGCACTGTTTTAGCTGGTCAAGTTATTTGTAGTGACCGTAAAAGCAGACTTTTTGTTCTGGGTTGAAAAAGCATTCCCAAATTTGCCATTCTCAAAATAACTAGTTTCTGGTATTTGAGGCCTACTTGAAATCTATCCCAAAAAGAAAATCTTACATTGAAGGTATTGATAGTGTCATTCAGAAAAACCTAAGACACACACTAGCGTGCTGATAGAAGTGTGATTCTGTGATTAAACCTATACCTGTCACACAGCGCAAAAAAAAACAGGTCTCACATCTCTATTCAACCAAATCTGCACTGTTTTAGCTGGTCAAGTTATTTGTAGTGACCGTAAAAGCAGACTTTTTGTTCTGGGTTGAAAAAGCATTCCCAAATTTGCCATTCTCAAAATAACTAGTTTCTGGTATTTGAGGCCTACTTGAAATCTATCCCAAAAAGAAAATCTTACATTGAAGGTATTGATAGTGTCATTCAGAAAAACCTAAGACACACGCTAGCGTGCTGATAGAAGTGTGATTCTATGATTAAACCTATACCTGTCACACAGCGCAAAAAAAAACAGGTCTCACATCTCTATTCAACCAAATCTGCACTGTTTTAGCTGGTCAAGTTATTTGTAGTGACCGTAAAAGCAGACTTTTTGTTCTGGGTTGAAAAAGCATTCCCAAATTTGCCATTCTCAAAATTGTGGTGAACGGGAACAATGAGGAAAACATCTAATAAGGGACGCGGACGTGGACATGGTCGTGGTGGTGTTAGTGGACCCTCTGGTGCTGGGAGAGGACGTGGCCGTTCTGCCACAGCCACACGTCCTAGTGAACCAACTACCTCAGGTCCCAGTAGCCAGCAGAATTTACAGCGATATTTGGTGGGGCCCAATGCCGTTCTAAGGATGGTAAGGCCTGAGCAGGTACAGGCATTAGTCAATTGGGTGGCCGACAGTGGATCCAGCAAGTTCACATTATCTCCCACCCAGTCTTCTGCAGAAAGCGCACAGATGGCGCATGAAAACCAAGCCCATCGGTCTGTCACATCACCCCCATGCATATCAGGGAAACTGTCTGAGCCTCAAGTTATGCAGCAGTCTCTTATGCTGTGTGAAGACTCTGCTGCCAGGGTTTCCCAAGGGCATCCACCTAGCCCTTCCCCAGGGGTGGAAGAGATAGAATGCACTAACGCACAACCACTTATTTTTCCTGATGATGAGGACATGGGAATACCACCTCAGCACGTCTCTGATGATGACGAAACACAGGTGCCAACTGCTGCGTCTTTCTGCAGTGTGCAGACTGAACAGGAGGTCAGGGATCAAGACTGGGTGGAAGACGATGCAGGGGACGATGAGGTCCTAGACCCCACATGGAATGAAGGTCGTGCCACTGACTTTCACAGTTCGGAGGAAGAGGCAGTGGTGAGACCGAGCCAACAGCGTAGCAAAAGAGGGAGCAGTGGGCAAAATCAGAAAGTCCAGCAAGCGCCAGGATCGTCTCCTAAAGAGGATTCAGCTGCGAGATCGGAGTGCCACCAGTGCAGAGCTTGCTCAGGAATGGCAGCAGGCAGGTGTGAGCGCATCTGCACGCACAGTGAGGTGAAGACTTTTGGAAGATGGCCTGGTGTCAAGAAGGGCAGCAAAGAAGCCACTTCTCTCCAAAAAAAACATCAGGGACAGATTGATCTTCTGCAGAAAGTATGGTGAATGGACTGCTGAGGACTGGGGCAAAGTCATATTCTCCGATGAAGCCTCTTTCCGATTGTTTGGGGCATCTGGAAAAAGGCTTGTCCGGAGAAGAGAAGGTGAGCACTACCATCAGTCCTGTGTCATGCCAACAGTAAAGCATCCTGAGACCATTCATGTGTGGGGTTGCTTCTCATCCAAGGGAGTGGGCTCACTCACAATTTTGCCCAAAAACACAGCCATGAATAAAGAATGGTACCAAAACACCCTCCAACAGTAACTTCTTCCAACAATCCAACAACAGTTTGGTGAAGAACAATGCATTTTCCAGCACGATGGAGCAACGTGCCATAATGCAAAAGTGATAACTAAGTGGCTCGGGGACCAAAACATTGACATTTTGGGTCCATGGCCTGGAAACTCCCCAGATCTTAATCCCATTGAGAACTTGTGGTCAATCCTCAAGAGGCGGGTGGACAAACAAAAACCCACTAATTCTGACAAACTCCAAGAAGTGATTATGAAAGAATGGGTTGCTATCAGTCAGGAATTGGCCCAGAAGTTGATTGAGAGCATGCCCAGTCGAATTGCAGAGGTCCTGAAAAAGAAGGGCCAACACTGCAAATACTGACTCTTTGCATAAATGTCATGTAATTGTCGATAAAAGCCTTTGAAACGCATGAAGTGCGTGTAATTATATTTCACTACATCACAGAAACAACTGAAACAAAGATCTAAAAGCAGTTTAGCAGCAAACTTTGTGAAAACTAATATTTGTGTCATTCTCAAAACTTTTGGCCACGACTGTACAACCAATAAGTTTATGTCCCCTCTGAGACAATTGCTGTTCAAGAGAAACCTTGCTGTGTCTGTGTGAGCCACCGTGCCATCCTCCAGTGGGGTACCATGTACAGGTCTTAGGCTGCATTCTAAAAGGGGCATTATTCATTAGTCCTTTTTTATGAGTTGGTAGGTATAGTTTATTATGGTAGACATTACATTTTTTATTTTGGTTTACAAAATATGAAATGAGTGTTAACGTATCTTTCATTTTAAATTAACATACCTGGTAATCCCACAATTTTCTACAATTCTTGGATACTTTTCCAATCATGTAATCTGCCTTGGCCATTTCTTAATGAATGCTTTGTGATTGCTATTTTGCTGTGAGTTGTCCAGGATCTATGTTGGTTTCCAATGATCTCCCAACTAGCTTATTTAGCTAAAGGGTTGGAGGCTCAGCGAGTAGAGCAGGAAATTCTCAAGATTCCCACGACATAGCAACCATGCTTTAGTGAGTTTCTACAGCTTGTTATGAGGCATGCCACTCATGGTTAGAAGAGCTATATTTTCATTTAGTCTGAATGCTTGGCACACTCAGACCGTAAACATAAGCCTAGGTACAAATAGAAGGGATTATTGGTTTAAAAACACATTCATGAAAGTGATTCATAATTATTATTACTAACGCCTTTAAATGACAATGTTCAAAGACAAAATGTGAGATCTTCCTAATTGTCCAAAACAATTTGTCAGGAAATAATTAATAGCTAAGTTCCTAATTTCAAACTTTTAAAGGGGTTGTCTGACTGTTTAATACTGATGACTAGTGATGTGAAGCATCCGAAGTGGAATTCGATTCTAAGTATAGGAAAAATTTAATTTGCAACAAATCCGAATTTCCCAGTGCTTCATGGTAACAAATCATTTTGTTCCTAAAGTGGCGGCTACATATGTTACAAAGTAAAAGTAAGAAGCCAAGAAATGCAAGATCATCCACATTGCTGTGCAGACCACCAGTCCTTGTGATGTTGCAGCCCTTTAAAGGCTTGATTCGGTGCAGTCTCTGCTATTTCACTTTGAGCTGAGCATAGGGAGAAACGTGACAAGTGCTAGGGACAGTGTTCAAGAAAGTCTTTATTGTAGAATATTGGATAGGGAGAGTGCAGGGACTACATTTTAACAGATAAACAATTCTATTAGGTCTTGATTCTCACTGTTATTGGGGTGTCCACCTTATTTAATAGATAATTCTATTACGCCTTGTTTCTCAATTTGGGGTAAATAACATGTCTTATTCGACTGTTATTGAGGTGTCCACCTTGTTTAATAGATAAACAATTCTATTAGACCTTGATTCTCATATTGGAGTGAATAACCTGTCTAATTCTACTGTTATTGACGTGTCCACCTTGTTTAAAGTGGTTATAAAAATATTTCAATAATACTTTATTATATATTCCCAAATACCTTTTATTAGTTAAAATGGCTTGTTTTGTCTGTTCTAATTAAACAGCAGGGCAAGTTACTTCAGAACACTGAGCTAAAGAGCTGCCTCATCCTCCTTTCTGCTCTACTTGTCAAGGATTATGATCCTGAATACAGTTTAATATGATCTTCAGCTGAATCTCTGTAGGAATGAAGTTCATTGGGAGACATGAAATACAGAGAGGACGGACAGGACAGACTGTAGTAATGGAGACGGCATACAAGAGCTGCTGCTCAGCAGCTACATCAGCTCTCTCCTCTCTGTACTTCATGTCTCCTCATGAACTCCATTCCTACAGAGATTCAGCTGAAGATCATATTAAACTGTATTCAGGATCATAATCTCTGACAAGTAGGAGAGGATGATGAGGCAGCTCTATAGCTTAGTGTTCTGAAGTAACTTGTCCTGCTGTGTGATTAGGACAGGTTTTGTGTATGAACTAATAGGACGGTGGACATTTTATTTATACCTATGATTGCTCCCCAGACAAAACAAGCCATTATAACTAATGAAAGGTATTTGGGAATATATTTATAATAAATAAATATTTAATTTTTTTCATTATCTTAATTTCCGAGGAACCCCTTTAATAGATAAACAATTCTATTACTTCCTGAGTCTCAAATTGGGGTGAATAACCTGTCTTGTTCTACAGTTATTGGGGTTTCCATCTTGTTCAATAGATAAACAATTCTATCAGACCTTGATTCTCAAATTGGGTTGAATAACTTTTCTTGTTCTACTGTTAGTGGGGTATCCACATTGTTTAATAGATAATCAATTCCATTAGGCCTTGATTTTCAAATTGGGGTAAATAATCTGTCTTGTTCTACTGTTATTGAGATGTCCTCCTTGTTTAATAGATAAACAATTCTATTATGCCTTGATTCTCAAATTGGGATGAATAAGCTGTATAATTCTACTGTTATTGGGGTGTCCACATTGTTTAATAGATTAACAATTCCATTAGGCCTTGATTCTCAAATTGGGGTGAATGACCTGTCTTGTTCTACTGTTATTGAATAACTTATTTTACATATACAGTTAGTGTTACAGTACAGTATTTCCAACAGACAGTTGTCAGGGACCTCCAAAGGAATGGGCAGTGGCAAAAATGTTGCTGTAGCCAGAACAAGTAGCAGCAGAAGAAGGGGTGGTGGTGGTAGCAGCAGCTGCAGCAACAGACCAGAGCTGCCACTGTCATCCAGCAGTCCTATTTTGATGACCAATCCCGCTGTCATTGAATAGTTGACTCGGTCTTCAATATCATCACAACTGACATCAGACACACACAGCCAGGAGTCAGTGGGTTCCTCTGACACAAAGCTTAGTTAGCATTGCCCAGGACTAAGCTCTGTGCCCTCACCTGTCCTGAACCTGCCTCTTTGCAGCTCCTTCTATCATTCAAGTAATGTATGCCACCAGTCAGCAGCTACTGGACAGCCCAGATTTGGCGGAGATGTCTGCTGCTTCCTGCTGCAAGTATCCACAATGGCAGTCGCATGGGAGCAGGTGTTGCCAGCAGTCAGGGACGCAGCCATGGAACTGGTGAGGGTGACATAAGTGACGAGCAGACAGTAGTAGATGATGCTGTAGCCGATCACACATAGGAGCTGTGTGAAGAGGGGGCTTCATCATCATCAGGGGTGAGGGTAGCAGCATGCCACTGAGCTAGCAGAGTGCAAGCATGGCCGTGAGCCAGCAGGGTGGCAGCAGTGGAAGATCTGGAGCCAAACGTGCCCAAGGAAGAACGTCTGCTATTCAGGAGCCTACCTGTCTGGAAACAACTAGCAGTGCATGGCTTCATAGAGGCAAGAAAACATCACGGAGTGGTGGTTGGTAAAATGCCATACTCGCCAGTGTGGGAATTTTTCATCAAGTCGCTGGAGGATGTCAGGGTGGCTGTATGTAGGATCTGTGGGCAGAAGGTGAAGTAAAGCCAGGGTGCCAATATTGGTAAAGGCTGCTATATGCTTTTTGTTTATTTAGCTAGGGATTACCTAGGACTGTTGGTGGCCTGCATGACGATGCACATGTCCATTTACTGTATGAGACCTTCCTGTCATACTGACGCACAGAAAGGACTACAGTAGCTATGCATGTTGCTGCAATGCACAGTGATGTATACCAAGAAACACTCTCCCTGCAGGCCAGAATATAGCTGAATTAACGAGCTTCATGACAAATTCATTCAGAACGAAACAAATTTCTTGGAGAAATTCAGCAAAGCGTCCAAAATAAATTTAGAAAAATTTGCTCATCTCTACTGATGACCAGTCCCCAGGTTACATCATCAGAATGTAATCTAAGAAGGGCCAACTCCTGGTACCACTGCTGGTCAGCTATTTGAAGAGGCTGCAGAGCTTCAATGAGCGCCGCAGCCTCCTCACAGCTGTTCTTGGTATTACAGCTCAGCCCTATTCACTTGAATGGTATTGAGCTGTGACCAATGAACGTGATGTTACTGGCCTAGGAAGACATCGCAGTGATCACTGGAATGCCACAGTCTCTTCAAACAGATGATCACTTGGGAAAGCGAGTTCATCAGAAAAATATAATCTCTTTTTGTGGCATAGTTTTAATGATGTCGCCACCTTTCCAATGCAGGGCCACCCAACAAATACCAACAGCCTTCAAACCTTTTGGATTGCATTTTTTTTTTTTTTTTAAATGCAGGGACACATTGTGAGTAATCAAACTTTTCCTAATATTTCTAATATGATTAGCCATATTTCCACATCTTTCTTTTACCTGCCTGCCTGCCCTATCTGCACACTGGTCACTATATATACATATCAGTAAGTATACAACATCCCTGCTCTGACAATTTATATGTTGCTTTATCTCAAACTGGTTAGTTGGATTGTATTTAGAACTGAATTTCGCATTTTTTTTAAAGATCTAGTGTTCTGCACAAAAAAAAAAAATAGGTGATAAATTTTGTGAACCTTAGGCCCCTTTCACATGAGCGAGTTTTCAACGCGGGTGCGATGCTTGACGTGAACTCAGCACTCGCACTGAATCCTGACCCATTCATTTCAATGGGTCTGTGTACATGAGCGCTTTTTTTTCATGCATCAGTTCTGCGTTGCATGAAAAATGCAGCATGTTCTATATTCTGCGTTTTTCATGCAGCCCTTGCCCTATAGAAGTAAATGGGGCTTCAGTGAAAAATGCATTGCATCCGGAAGCAAATGCGGATGCAATGCGTTTGTCACTGATGGTTGCTAGGAGATGTTGTTTGCAAACCTTTAGGCCTCTTTTACACGGGCTTCGCGTGTGAGGGCCAGATAGGATGCGGGTGCGTCGCAGGAAAATGCGTGATTTTTCTGCATGAGTGCAAAGCGTTTTAATGCGTTTTGCACGCGCATGAGAAAAATCGGCATGTTTGGTACCCAGACCCGAACCCGAACTTCTTCACAGGTCCTTTTCCTCCCAGGTCATCAAAGAAGAAGAAAGAAGACGAGCCGGGCAGCGCGAGCAAGTGGATGAGGGGAGTTTAATTATTATAATTTTTTTTTTAACCCCTCCATCCCTAATTTACTTAGCATTCTGTATTAAGAATGCTATTATTTTCCTTTATAACCATGTTATAAGGGAAAATAATAAAGATCAGATCCCCATCCCGATCGTCACCTAGCAACCATGCGTGAAAATCGCAAGCATCCGCAAGCAAAGGCGTTGCGTGAGAGATATAGAGCAAAGAGCACAATATGAGTGAAAATCACCGCTCATGTGCACAGCCCCATAGAAATGAATGGGTCCGGATTCAGTGCGGGTGCAATACGTTCACCTCACGCATTGCACCCGCACGGAAAACTCGCCCATGTGAAAGAGGCCTTCATTTTTTTCACGCGCATGAAAAAACGCATCAAAATGCATTACACTTGCGCGGAAAAAACTGAGCAACTGAACGCAATCGCAGACAAAACTGACTGAACTTGCTTGCAAAATGGTGCGAGTTTTACTGTACGCACCCTGAACGCATCCGGACCTAATCTGTCACGCTCATGTGAAAGAGGCCTTAGATGGCTTTATTCTGATGTGGTTTTGCACTAATGTATCTTTTAAGGACTACAGTATATCCATTTAAAAACTATTTCTGGTCAATGAACAACTGAAACAACTAAATTCAGTTCTAAATATAATATACTGAAGAAGCCTTGGGAGGTGAAACTAATTGGGTAAGGCCTTGTTCACATCAGCGTTCAGCCTTTCCGTTCTCCTGCTCCGTTATAGGAGCAGGAGAACGGAAAGGACGGATTTGGCTCATAACTGAGCGGAGCCTACGGACCTCATAGACCCCCATAGACTATAATGGGGTCCGTTAGGTTTCCGCTTAGAAGATGATTTTGGAGCGGAGATGAGCGGAAACCTAACGGACCCCATTATAGTCTATGGGGGTCTATGAGGTCCGTAGGCTCCGCTCAGCTCAGTTATGAGCCGAATCCGTCCTTTCCGTTCTCCTGCTCCTATAACGGAGCGGGAGAACGGAAAGGCTGACCGCTGATATGAACATAGCCTAATAATGAGCTCCATCCTGAGATAATTTATACTATTTTACTATACTGTATGTTGTATGCAAGATGTTCTTGTGCGTATTTGGAATAAATACACGTGTTGTTTTACTTTTAATGATACACAGGGTGTTTTACCTTAAATGATTGTGCACAATGTTTAGTCTTAGTGTCTCCATATTCCTGTGACTGTTGAAGTATCATGTCGTTGATAAGGTTGAAAAAAGACACAGATCCATCAAGTCCAACCTTTTTGTCTCTGAGAAAGGCTAAAATAAAATAAAATGCTATTTACCCTATACTAGGGAAAAATGCTTTTCCAGAACCAAATATGGCAGAATAAATCCTTAGATCAATGCCTCATCTGCAGAAATCTAATAATCCATTATTACTTTCACGAAAGGCATCCAGGCCCCTCCTAAACCTGCTCAAGGAATCAACTATCACAACCTCCTCTGGCAGAGATTTCCATAGTCTCACTGCTCTTTACAGTAAAGAAAACCCTGTTTATGATGATGATGAAACTTTCCTTTAGACGTAGAGGATGCCCTCTTATCATGGTTACAGGCCTAGGTACAAAAACATCCATCACTAGAAAGCTCTCTTTTCTTTCCATTCATATATCTGTATATTGTAATTAGATTGCCCCTAAGCCATCTATTTCCAAACTTAAAGGGTTTATGTCATCAGAAAAATCGTTATGTAGCTGGCTGACATTAGCGATGTGCTAATGTCAGCAGAACATAACTGTATGACTTATATCTCCCTGCCTGCCGCCGTGCACGCTAAATAATAACTTTTATAATATGCAAATAAGCCTTTATGTGCTAGTTAGCCATTGCTGCAGCCCCTAGAGGCTCCGTCCTCTCACCGTTTGGCACGCCCTTGTAAAGGTGATTGACATCCTCGGTCTCCTCCGTGCCCGACAAATCCTGCGCCTGCGCCGCCTATTTTAGTATTAGGCGCAGGTGCAATGAGTGAAGGATGCTCGCCTGCTGCCGTCCTTCACTGCGCCTAATACTAAAATGGGGCGCGGGATTTGCCGGGCACGGAGGAGACCGAGGATGTCAATCACCTTTACAAGGGCGTGCCAAACGGTGAAAGGACGGAGCCTCATTTGCATATTTAAAAAGTCATTATTTAGCGCGAACGGCGGTAGGCAGGGAGATATACAGTGGATATAAAAAGTCTACACACCCCTGTTAAAATGTCAGGTTTCTGCGATGTAAAAAAATGAGACAAAGATAAATCATTTCAGAACCTTTTTCCACCTTTAATGTGACCTATAAACTGTACCGCTCAATTTAAAAACAAACTGAAATCTTTTAGGTGGAGGGAAGAAAACAAAAAAAACTAAAATAATGTGGTTGCATAACTGTGCACACCCTCTTATAACTGGGGATGTAGCGGTGTTCAGAATTAAGCAATCACATTCAAAATCATGTTAAATAGGAGTCAGCATACACCTTCCATCATTTAAAGTGCCTCTGATTAACCACAAATAAAGTTCAGCTGCTCTAGTTGGTCTTTCCTGAAATTTTCTTAGTCGCATCCCACAGCAAAAGCCATGGTCCACAGAGAGCTTCCAAAGCATCAGAGGGATCTCATTGTTAAAAGGTATCAGTCAGGAGAAGGGTACAAAATAATTTACAAGGCATTATATATACCATGGAACACAGTGAAGACGGTCATCATCAAGTGGAGAAAATATGGCACAACAGTGACATTACCAAGAACTGGACGTCCCTCCAAAATTGGTGAAAAGACGAGAAGAAAACTGGTCTGGGAGGCTACCAAGAGGCCTACAGCAACATTTAAGAAGCTGCAGGAATATCTGGCAAGTACTGGCTGTGTGGTACATGTGACAACAATCTCCTGTATTCTTCATATGTCTGGGCTGTGGGGTAGAGTGGCAAGACGAAAGCCTTTTCTTACAAAGAAAAACATCCAAACCAGGCTACATTTTGCAAAAACACATCTAAAGTCTCCCAAAAGCATGTGTGAAAAGGTGTTATGGTCTGATGAAACCAAGGTCGAACTTTTTGGCCATAATTCCAAAAGATATGTTTGGCGCAAAAACAACACTGCACATCACCAAAAGAACACCATACCCACAGTGAAGCATGGTGGTGGCAGCATCATGCTTTGGGGCTGTTTTTCTCTAGCTGGAACTGGGGCCTTAGTTAAGCCAGAGGGAATTATGAACAGTTCTAAATACCAGTCGATATTGGCACAAGACCTTTAGGCTTCTGCTAAAAAGCTGAACATGAAGAGGAACTTCATCTTTCAGCATGACAACGACCCAAAACATACATCCAAATCAGCAAAGGAATGGCTTCACCAGAAGAAGATTAAAGTTTTGGAATGGCACAGCCAGAGCCCAGACCTGAATCCGATTGAAAACCTGTGGGGTGATCTGAAGAGGGCTGTGCACAGGAGATGCCGTCGCAATCTGACAGATTTGGAGTGTTTTTGCAAAGAAGAGTAGGCAAATCTTGTCAAGTCAAAATGTGCCATGCTGATAGACTCATACCCAAAAAGACTGAGTGCTGTAATAAAATCAAAAGGTGCTTCAACAAAGTATTAGTTTAAGGGTGTGCACACTTATACAACCATATTAAATTTTTATATTTTTTTCTTCCCTCTAACTAAAATATTTCAGTTTGTTTTGCAATTGAGTGGTACAGTTTATAGGTCACATTGAGGCCTCATGCACACGACCGTTGTGTGCATCCGTGGCCGTTGTGCCGTTTTCCGTTTTTTTTTTTCGGAAAATGCACCGTTTTGCAGCCGAGACCGTGATCCGTGTATCCTGTCCGTCAAAAAAATAAGACCTGTCCTATTTTTTTGACGGACAACGGTTCACGGACCCATTCAAGTCAATGGGTCCGTGAAAGAACACGGATGCACACAAGATTGGCATCCGTGTCCGTGATCCGTGATCCGTGGCCGTAGGTTACTTTTATACAGACGGATCCGAAGATCCGTCTGCATAAAAGCTTTTTCAGAGCTGAGTTTTCACTTCGTGAAAACTCAGAACCGACAGTATATTCTAACACAGAGGTGTTCCCATGGTGATGGGGACGCTTCAGGTTAGAATATACTAAAAGAACTGTGTACATGACTGCCCCCTGCTGCCTGGCAGCTGCTGCCAGGCAGCAGGGGGCAGCCCCCCTCCTGTAGTTAACACATTGGTGGCCAGTGTGGCCGCCCCCCCCCCTCCCTCCCCTGTAGTTAACTCGTTGGTGGCCAGTGCGGCCGCCCCCCCCCCCTCCCCTGTAGTTAACTCATTGGTGGCCAGTGCGGCCGGCCCCCCTCCCCCCTATCATTGGTGGCAGCGGAAAGTACCGATCGGAGTCCCAGTTTAATTGCTGGGGCTCTGATCGGTAACCATGGCAACCAGGACGCTACTGCAGTCCCGGTTGCCATGGTTACTTAGCAATTTGTAGAACCATTATACTTACCTGCGAGCTGCGATCTCTGCGTCCAGCCGGGAGCTCCTCCTACTGGTAAGTGACATGACCTGTCACTTACCAGTAGGAGGAGCTCCCGGCCGGACGCAGAGATCGCAGCTCGCAGGTAAGTATAATGGTTCTACAAATTGCTAAGTAACCATAGCAACCGGGACTGCTGTAGCGTCCTGGTTGCCATGGTTACAGATTGGAGCCCCAGCGATTAAACTGGGACTCCGATCGGTACTCTCCGCTGCCACCAATGATAGGGGGGAGATTTTAATTAGGAGGGGGAGGGAGGGGAGAAGGCCCACTGGCCACCAACGAGTTAACTACAGGGGAGGGAGGGGGGGGCCCACTGGCCACCAACGAGTTAACTACAGGGGAGGGAGGGGGCCCACTGGCCACCAATGAGTTAACTACAGGGGAGGGGGGGGCCCACTGGCCACCAACGAGTTAACTACAGGGGAGGGAGGGGGGCCCACTGGCCACCAACGAGTTAACTACAGGGGAGGGAGGGGGGCCCACTGGCCACCAATGAGTTAACTACAGGGGAGGGGGGGCCCACTGGCCACCAACGAGTTAACTACAGGGGAGGGAGGGGGGCCCACTGGCCACCAACGAGTTAACTACAGGGGAGGGAGGGGGGCCCACTGGCCACCAATGAGTTTACAGGGGAGGGGGGGGGCCGGCCGCACTGGCCACCAATGTGTTAACTACAGGGGGAAGGCTGCCCCCTGCTGCCTGGCAGCACCTGCCAGGCAGCAGGGGGCAGTCATGTACACAGTTATTTTAGTATATTCTAACCTGAAGCGTCCCCATCACCATGGGAACGCCTCTGTGTTAGAATATACTGTCGGATTTGAGTTTCACGATGTAACTCAAATCCGACGGTATATTCTAACATAGAGGCGTTCCCATGGTGATGGGGACGCTTCAAGTTAAAATATACCATCGGATTGGAGAAAACTCCGATCCTATGGTATATTAACTCCTGACTTTACATTGAAAGTCAATGGGGGACAGATCCGTTTGAAATTGCACCATATTGTGTCAACGTCAAACGGATCCGTCCCCATTGACTTGCATTGTAATTCAGGACGGATCCGTTTGGCTCCGCGCGGCCAGGCGGACACCAAAACGACTTTTTTTTCATGTCCGTGGATCCACCAAAAATCAAGGAAGACCCACGGACGAAAAAACGGTCACGGATCACGGAAAAACAGAACCCCGTTTTGCGGACCGCAAAAAAATACGGTCGTGTGCATGAGGCCTAAAGGTGGAAAAAGTTCTGAAATGATTTATTTTTGTCTCATTTTTTTACATCACAGACACCTGACATTTTAACAGGGGTGTGTAGACTTTTTATATCCACTGTAAGTCATACAGTTCTGCTGACATTAGCACATCGATAATGTCAGCCAACTACATAAAGATTTTTCTGATGACAGAAACACTTTAATAAATATCTTTGAAAACCACCCATCCCCTTAATTACCTTGGTCGCCCTCCACTACACCTGCTCCAGTTCAAGTCCTTCTTATACCTGGTGCCCAAAACTGTACTAAGTTTTCCATGTGTTTGACTAGTGATTTGTATAAAGGCAAAACTATGTTCTGTCATGAGCATCAATACCTCATCCCATTATTTGATTTGTCTTGGCAGCAGCTGTCTGGCATTGGTCGCTAAAGTTAAGCTACTGTCCTCCAATAGCCTCAAGTCTTTTTCGGTGGCAATTTATTTGATTCATGATTGTAGAATTGGTTCTTCTGCCCAAGTGCATGACCAGCTGGTAACTGGAGAATTTGTATAAAGCTCGGTAGTTGCTTTAGGTTTACTAACTAATATATTGATATTATCTTTTCCTTTGTACTCCAATTTTGGCATTTTATTGAAGTTTTTTTGCATATGAAAACAAGAATGCATCTCCATAAAATCTGTCTGATTTTAAACATGCCTAAAATGGGATTTAAAAGACGCATGAGTCACAAAATCACTGAGTTCCAGGTCATCACTTCACATTGCTTTGATAATATACCAATTGGTGCAATTTTAGCCCTGCTCACTGTTTCTACAATGCTATCTCACACTATTCAAATACACTGGTGAACGTTCCTGACTACTTATATTGTCACAGCCTGATGAACGTCTAAAAGAAAGAAAACTTTATTAAAGTCTGTTTAAAAGGGGGCAAAAAGCCTATATGTCACAGTCTGTGACCACCAGGCAACCAGACTTCAAGAGTGCAGAAAGGGACTAAGGAATAACCCTCTGCACTATTACAAGTCTGGACTAAATTCCTGACTTGCTAGCAAGTTGCTGCTAATGGACTGCAAGCAGGATAACAGGACACGGTCCAAACTATTAATAGACACAGGTGTGCCGCAAGTGAACCTCTGAGATGGTTGTTTCTACAATGCTACCAAATAACAATGCAATGCTATGGGATTTTGGAAGTCGGCAAATCTTCCTTCCCTTAATGCAAAAGTTATCTTTTACTCAGTCTTTTACTCAGTCTGCTGGACTCCTGTTACTGCACAGCTAACTGTCCTGTTTCCTGGAGACCATATATCTTAGGGCCTCATTAACATGGGCTGACCACTAGGAGAATTACTGAGGATGCGCACCTGTTCCGTGTTAGGCCTCATGTAGTTTTGGTCTGTGTCCCATCCGCATTTTTTTTCAATTGCACGTGGACCCATTTATTCATTTTATGTCTACGGGTCTGCAAAAAATGCAGACAGCACATGAACGTCATTCACACGTTGTCCACATTCGTGTGGCTGTTTACAGAACGTCTCCTATTCTTGTCTGTTTTGCTGACAAGAATAGCTAGTTGTAGTAGAAAAATGAGGCATGCACACGGCCAGTATTTGTATTTTGTGGATCCTTTGTTTGCAGTCTGCAAAATGTATACTGTCGGGTACACAAGGCCCCCAGTTGGCAAGCAGTCATTTGAAAATGTTAGGGGGGCTGCAGTGTGACTATCTACAGCAACTTTTGGTGATCTATACAAGTTCACAGGAGGGAATGTCAATGAGGGCCCCACGAGGAGACTAGTAAGGGGGCAATGCCTGCATTGTTGGTGAGAAGATCACTCCTCTAAATTAAGCAAGTTCTTTGACACTAATTACAGTGCTGACCATTACTACCAATGTAGAGACCCTTTTTAATTTAAATTAACAGTAGTGTATTTGGATTTCTGAGGTTCACCCGTTGCGCTCCGGGTTTAAATTTATGTTCCGTTTGCAGAGAATAATGAGATCTGTTTGCTCTTTGTTTTTACCTTATCTGTGTTTTTAAAGGGGTTGTGAAAGAATGGACCTGTAAAATTTGTATTACTTACCTGTTTCCCGATGCCAGCTCCTTCTCCTCCAAGCTTGCGATGCTCCATTGGGCACTCGATGTCGACATTTGGTTTGATATTGCCGTAGCCAATCACATCAAAGGAGCCCAGCAAAGCATCGCAGGACTGGAGTAGAAGGAGCTGGCGCTGGTAAGTAATCCTTCCTTTATAGGTCCAGCCAAAAGGTTTGGCAAAAAATAAACAATTCTTGCACAACCCTTTTAAGCATGAATTAGAAATATAAGATGAATTTTAACATCTCAACAAAATAGCAAAAATATTAGAAATGCAGCTTTTCTTCTCTTATTGGTTGTATATGTTGTGTTCATGCAAACTGCAAAAATTACTTTTATTTCTGAATTGTAAAATCTTAACTCAAGGGTCCATTCACACGTCCGCAATTCTGTTCCGTATTTTGCGGAATGGAATTGCGGACCCATTCATTTCTATGGGGCCGCACGATGTGCTGCCTGGATCCGGAAATGCTGACCCACACTTCCGGGTCCGCATTTCTGTTCCCGAAAAAAATAGAACATGTCCTATTCTTGTCCGCAATTGCGGACAAGATTAGGCATATTCTATTATAGTGCCGGCGATGTGTGGTCTGCAAAATGCGGAACGCACATTGCTGGTGTCCGTGTTTTGCGGATCGGTAGATCCACAAAAGACACACGGATGTGTGAATGGACCCTAAAAGGGTTGTCCGGGAGGAACTCACATCTCTTGTACTCTCATACTGTGCTGTTCTCCTGCTGCACTGGTCACAGCTTAACACAAAATCGCTAGCATTGTCCACTCAGCCGGTGATTGGGGATTCAGGGGGTCATTTATCAAACTGGTGTAAAGTATAACTGGCTTAGTTGCCCATAGCAACCAATAAGATTCCTCCTTTCATTTTCCAAAGGAGCTGTCCAAAATGAAAGATAGAATCTGATTGATTGCTGTGGGCAACTAAGACAATTCTACTTTACACCAGTTTGATAAATGACCCCCACACTTTGTAAATATAATGTTATTAAAAGAATCTCACACTTTTGCATTGGGAGCATTTCAAATATACTGTAGGACTACTAGGAGAAATTAAAATTCCTAGCAGCTTTCCTATCTTTGTGTGACCAGTCTAAAAGGCTAATTTATGAGAGTATATAATGTGAGGCTCATGTATAGATCATGGACTACCATAAGGAAAGAATTAAAACAATTAAAAAGTCTCCTAATGTAATGCGATATAGTTTACAGTTTCTCTTTTTTATCAATAGGAAGGCAATATCTTAGTATTAAGACGAGGGGAACTTTTCATAAGGAAATTCTCACTCACTTCGTTGTGCATAGATCCAATCTTCCTTTTAATTTAAAGGCGATGGGAAATTTTTGTTTATGATTGCATTTTACTCATTTTTGGCTAAAACAAATATTTTCAATTGGCCTTTATTAAAAAATATTTAGCCATTCTGTCACAAAGGGTTAACTGTTTTTGTAACTGTGTGACTGGTACTTTCACTTTGTGCTGGTCATCTAATAACCCTTCGCTCTAAACTACTAAGAGGTCATCATAAGCACTTATTTAAGCCACATTCTTATCAGTAAGATAAGGATTAAGCTTTAATGAGTGATTATAATGTCAGAGAGCAGATATAAGCACCCCATCTGCTCCCCAGATAACGGAAAAGATAGAAAATTCACCAGCAGCTAGTAGAGAATCTTAGCCATCTATACAAAAAAGGATTTCATATTTTTAATAAAGACCAATTTGAAAAATGATTTTTAGCTCAAAATAAGTACAATGCAATAATTTTAAAAAAATTGCCCCTAAAAATGTACAGAGGAGTGAATTCAATTGACTTTTGCTTCAAACCTGTGTGATTATTTCATGCAGTATTGTTTTTATTTGAGGTAAATAAATATCATAAATGCACACCCATGTTTCATTGAGATTAGTGTTGGTCGAGCACCAAAGTGCTCGGGTGCTCGAGTAGAACACCTCAGGATGCTCGGGTGCTCTACCGAGCACCTGAGCACAATGTAAGCCAATGGGAGAAGCCGAGCATTAAACCAAGCTCCCCCTGCTCTGAAGAGGGGAGGGTGACTGGTTCATAGTAAAAGGTCATAAGTTGAAGGAAACACCACTGAAATGGTTCGGGAACAGCATGGGGAGAATATCTGGATGCATCTTGGACTCCCAGGTTGCTGCTGGGAACGATGTTGTCCGAGTAGTACGCCACTTTTACAGACTGACAATAATACGCACCAAACCGAAGATGAAATCGATTTTAGAGGAAAAATTGTTAGGAAACATTATTTTCTGTATATTTACTTGTATATAAAGTGCGAGTGCTGCCAAAAATTACAAGGAAGAGGGAATCCGATACAACCTGTATATCATATAAAAGGATGGCCTCATTCACACTGTGGTACAATTGTTCAGGTAGTAGGGCTGGTGACCCTCAAAAGGATTAGAAGCAAGGGCCTGATCGTGACCCTGTAAAACATTAGGGGCGAGGGCTTGCTGCTGATCTGACCATCTTAAACATTAGTGGTGAGGGTCTGCTGCTGAGCTGGCCATCTAAAACATTAGGGGTGAGGGCCTGCTGCCGAGCTGACCATCTAAAAAAAATTGTGGGTGAGGGCCTGCTGTCAAGCTGAACATCTAAAAAAAATTGTGGGAGAGGGCCTGCTGCCAAGCTGACCATCTGAAAAATGTTGTGGGCAAGGGCCTGCTGCCGAGCAGACCATCTAAAAATTTAAGGTTGAGGGTCTGCTGCTGAGCTGACCATCTAAAACATTAGGGGTGAGGGCCTGCTGGTGACCCTCTAAAACATTATGGGTGAGGTCCCGCTGCTGAGCTGACCCTCTAAAACATTAGGAGTGAGTGCAGCCTAATAAGCATGTTGATATGATGGACAAGGAGGAGGAGGACGAGAAAAGGGAGATTGAACCATATACCATTTTTAGTCGTGGAAGGGGTGCATGGGAATACAGTGTATTCAATACACCATAAAAGCCACATTTAGAGTGCATTTATGTTTAGCTGCTTTCCTCTGGTGGAGTAGAGAAGTCAGGGGCAATCCAGGCCTTGTTCATTTTTATAAGAGTCAACTGGTCAGCATTTTCAGTTGACAGGCGGATGCGCTTATCAGTTATTATGCCCCCAGCAGCACTAAATACACGCTCTGACAAAATGCTGGCAGCGGGGCAGGCGTGGAGCGCCAATTTGTGCCACGTGTCCAGCTTGGACATCCAATAGTTGTAAGGCACACATGGATCACTGAGGATGCTGACACAGTCTGCTACTGTCACAAGGGTGTCAAGAGCCACGCCTGACTCCGTTGTACCCGGGGTCAGGAGGTCGCAGCGGTTGGCTGCGCGCTCTATGTAATATAGGGCTGTTTCCTTATGGTAGCTTTCTGGGTTTGTTTTGCAAACCCTTTTGGCTCACTCAGGGATCCGTAGCTCCTTCTCCTCAGCTGTTCCTTGTCCAGCACTCCCAAACCTCCTTTTATTCCCCTCTCACACTTCTCTGGTTGCCAGATATAGAGCTTCCTGCCTGGACATCTATTCTGACCCTCTGGAGTTGTGTTGCTGCGTTCTCTGGTTGTTGATCCAGAACGCTACCCTCCGGATCCCTGTTGGACCTTTGTGGACTGCTGTGGTCGCCCACCTGGGTGTATGTGTTTGTCTGTATTGTCTGTCCTCTCCCTGGAGACATATCTAAGATGTTTTGTGTCTGAAAACCAAGAGTTGTGGTCATCATATTTACCGTTAGCTGAGTTTGCCATAAATAATCGTCGTCAGGAATCCACTGGCAAGTCACCATTTCTTGGTGCATATGGTTTTCATCCCCAATTCTGTACTTTCAAAGAGGGGGGTCTTCTGGGGTTCCCGAAGAGGAAAAGTTTTCGTCATCTCTTTCATCGGTATGGCAGAAGGTGCAAGCTAACTTGAAAAATATGGGAGGTAAATACAAATGCATGGCTGATAAGAGACGGTCGCCAGGTCCGGACCTAGGAGTGAATGACTATGTGCGGTTGTCTACTAGGAATATCAAATTGAAGGTTCCCTCTTGGAAACTGGGTCCTAGGTTTATTGGTGCTTACAAAATTGTAGCCATCATCAACCCCCTGGCTTTTCGCCTGGAGTTACCTCAGACTTTTAAAATCCATAATGTCTTTCATAAGTCGTTACTCAAAAAATATGTTCCACCTGTAGAACCGTCACCGCTGCCACCCCCTCCTGTTGTCGTGGATGGTAATCTAGAATTTCAGATATCCAAAATTATTAATTCTCGTCGGGTCCGCCGCTCTCTTCAATATCTGGTGCATTGGAGAGGTTACGGTCCCGAGGAAAGAATGTGGGTTCCTGCATCTGAGGTAAACGCCGACAGGCTAGTTCGGGTTTTTCATGCCTCTCATCCTGAGAGACCTGGTCCTGAGTGTCCGGAGGCCCCTCGTAGAGAGGGGGGTACTGTCACGAGGGTGTCAAGAGCCATGCCTGACTCCGTTGTACCCAGGGTCAGGAGGCCGCAGCGGTTGGCTGCGCGCTCTATGTAATATAGGGCTGTTTCCTTATGGTAGCTTTCTGGGTTTGATTTGCAAACCCTTTTGGCTCACTCAGGGATCCGTAGCTCCTTCTCCTCAGCTGTTCCTTGTCCAGCACTCCCAAACCTCCTTATATTCCCCTCTCACACTTCTCTGGTTGCCAGATATAGAGCTTCCTGCCTGGACATCTATTCTGACCCTCTGGAGTTGTGTTGCTGCGTTCTCTGGTTGTTGATCCAGAACGCTACCCTCCGGATCCCTGTTGGACCTTTGTGGACTGCTGTGGTCGCCCACCTGGGTGTATGTGTTTGTCTGTATTGTCTGTCCTCTCCCTGGTGTTTCCCTCTTAGTTCAGTGGTGCGGACTAGCGATCCCACCAGCCCGTTCACTATCTAGGGCTCATTTCAGGGAAACCAGGGTTTAGGCACGTGATCGCCGCACGGGTGAGGAACCCGTCTAGGGACGTCAGGGCAGTCAGGTGCCAGCTGCAAGGTGAGTCAGGGGTCACCACCTTACCCTCTCTCTTGGGCAGGGCTTTCCCTTTTCCCTCCCTGTGTGTGACGCCGGTCATTACAGCTACGTACTCCTTCAACATCTTCCAGAATTTTTCTCTCTAGGCTGCGCATCAGGGTGAGGGTGCTGGCGGGGTGTCGCAAAACTGTCCCAAGCCTTTGAGAGTGCTTCCCTGCCTCTGTTGAAACTGCTGTGTGTTCCCCTCGTCTCACCTCCTCGGTTGCCCAAGGAACTACGTACTCTGCAGCCAGCGTTGTCAGCTGGAAATTTTTGGAGCAATTTTTCCACAAGGACCTTCTGGTATTGCACCATTTTGCTAGTCCTCTCCACCACAGGAATGAGAGATGTTCTCTTTGTAGCGGGGGTCGACAGTAACTGGTGTTTGCCAAAATGCGTATAATGCAAGGGAAAGGCAGCCTAACATAAAGTCAGCCATGTGTTCCAGAGTTCCAACAGACAAGACTTCACTGCCCTCATCAGGAGGATGACTCTCAATCTTCTCATCCTCTTCCTCCTCTTCTACTCATGACAGAGGGTAGTACCCATGGAAGTTTTATTCCATCTGTTCAGCGTAGGCTCCTCCTCATCATCATCATCAGTCTCCTGCTCCTCCTCCTCATCATCAAATTTGCGCTGAGAAGACGAACTGAGGGTGGCCTGGCTATTACCCTGTGTACTGTCATCCCCCATTTCCACCTCTTCCACATGCAAAGCGTCTGCCTTAATTGTTAGCAGCGAGTTTTTGAGTAGACACAGAAGTGGGATGGTTAGGCTGATAATAGCGTTATCGCTGCTCAAAATCTGTGTTGATTCCTCAAAGTTGCATAAAACCTCACAGAGGTCAGACATCAATGCCCACTCGTCGCTTTTGGAGAGCGAAAGCTGACTGGACAGGAGACGACCATGTTGCAGCTGGTATTCCGCTACTGCCCTCTGCTGCTCACAAAGCCTGGCCAATATGTGAAACGTGGAGTTTCAGCGCGTGCTCACGTCGCACAACAGTCGGTGAGCTGGCAATTGCAAGTGCTGCTGCAGAATTGCCAGACCGGCGGAAGCTGTTGATGACTTGCGGAAATGGGCAAACATGCGATGCACCGTTACCAGTAGCTCAGGCAAATTGGGGTAGGTTTTGAGAAACCGCTGAACCACTAAGTTTAAGACATGGGCTAGGCATGGGATGTGTGTGAGCTTGCCGAGCTCCAAAGCCGCCACCAAGTTAGGGCCATTATCAGACACATGCCTGGTTGTTGATTGATTGGCGAGTGCTGTTCGCCACCTAAGCAGATCAGTTTAAGCAGGCCTGTTGCCGCTTCCCCACTGCAGTGCTACACTGCTTGCAGCTACTGACTGATGTCTGACTGGTGCTGCAAGAAGATAATTGAGAGGTGGAAGTAGAGAAGGAGGGGGAGAAGGGAGGGTTGCAGCCACTAATGTAGGTGGCGGCAGAAACCCTCATAGAAGTAGGGCCCGCAATCCTTGGCGTCGGTAGCACCTGTGCCATCCCAGGGTACGACTCGCTCCCAGACACCACAACATTTGCCGAGTGTGCCGTCAGGGAAATGTGGCGTCCCTGGCCAAAATCACTTGTCCATGTGTCAGTCGTTAAGTGGACCTTCCCAATAACTGTGTTGGTCAGGGCACGGGTGATGTTACATGGCACATGCTAGTGTAAGGCTGGGATTGCACACCGTGAAAAATATTGGCGGCTGGGGACAGAGTACTGCGGGACAGTAGCCGCCATAAGGCTGCGGAAAGCCTCAGTGTCAATAAGCCTAAATGGCAACATTTCCAGGGCCACCAATTTGGAAAGGTGCGCATTTAGTGCTATGGTCCGTGGGTGGATGGCTGGGTATTTGCACTTTCCTTCAAAGGCCTGGGGTATAGACATCTGTACGCTGCACTGGGACACAGAAGTGGATGTGCTAGCTGAGGCATCCGGGGCCTGCATCTTGGACAGGGGATTGGCCAGCACGTAACACAGGGAAAGAGGAGGCAGTGGTGTGACCCGCAGACACTGGTTGTGGACCCAGGCGTTCGGCCCACATATTAGGGTGCTTTGATGCCATGTGGCTGATCATGCTGGTGGTGGTGAGGATGCTAGTGTTCACACCCCTGCTCATTTTGGTACGGCACAGATTGCAAATGACAATTCTTGCCGCAAGGGGGTGCTCCAGGGAACAGTTGCAGGCCTGTTTGGGGTGGCCCACCTTCTCCCCTTTGCCACCCCACTGCCTCTTCCAGCCTGTTGTGGTGCTGCGGATCCCTCCCCCTCTGTACTGCTGTCCTCGCTCGCATTGCCACCTTCCCAGGTTGGGTCAGTGACTTAATCGTCCAGCACCTCCTCTTCCACTTCCTCACTCTGGTCATCCTCCTGACTTGTTGACCTAACAACCTCAGTTATTGACAACTGTGTCTCATCCTCATCATGAACCTCTTGAGACACTAATTGCCGTTGACTTATTGGCAACTGTGTCTCATCTTCATCATCCACCTCGTGAAGCACTAATTGCCATTCCCCACCATCATCTTCTTCTGACTGTGGATGCTTCAGAGTTTGGGAATCAGGGCACAAGATCTCCTCATGTCCCTCTTCAAGCGGGCTTGGCGAGATGCCCAAATTAAGGAATGGCGAAGAAAACAGCTCCTTGGAATATCCAAGTGTGGGATCACTTGTTTGCCAAGACTCTTCATGGTGGGTGGAAGGAGTATCAGAGTGAGGATTCTGTTGACCAGGCTCTTGGCTAATGAGACTGGACTTTGTGGAAGACAGGGTGGTGCTTAACCGACTGGAAGAATTATCTGCTGCAATCCAAACGACCACCTGGTCTCACTGGTCTGACTTCGAGAGTGGTGTCCTGCATCGCCCTGCAAACTGGGACATAAAGCTAGGTATCGTGGATGAGTGTGTTTCTTGTGCTATGGCAGCAGACACAGTTTCACTGCGCCCAGAGCCAAGGCCTCTGCGTGCACCATCAGCAGCACGGCTACTGCCCAGTCCCTTACTGCTCGCCTTGCGCATATTAAATGGTATATATGCTTGCAAATATGTCACACGTACAGTAGCGCAGGTTTTGTAAGTGTATGCGCAAATAAAGTACACAGAATGTCACAGATACTTTTTGGATGCACACACGTTAAACAGGAGGTATAGCGCAAGTAATGTCGCTGTCACCACCGCCTAATAAAAAAATTACACTGAATGAATGTCACTGATATTTAAGATGCGCACACGTTATACAGGAAGTATAGCACAAGTAATGTCGCTGTCACCACCGCCTAATAAAAAATTACACTGAATTAATGTCACTGATATTTAAGATGCGCACACGTTTTACAGGAGGTATAGCGCAAGTAATGTCGATGTCACCACCGCCTAATAAAAAATTACACTGAATTAATGACACTGATATTTAAGATGCGCACACGTTAAACAGGAGGTATAGAGTAAGTAATGTTGCGGTCACCACCGCCTAATAAAAAATTACACTGAATGAATGTCACTGATATTTAAGATGCGCACACATTAAACAGGAGATATAGCGCAAGTAATGTCGCTGTCACCACCGCCTAATAAAACATTACACTGAATAAATGTCACTGATATTTAGGTTGCACAAACGTTATACAGAAGGTATAGCGCAAGTAATGTCGCTGTCACCACCGCCTAATAAAAAATTACACTGAATTAATGTCACGGATATTTTGAATGGGCAAACGTTATACAGGAGATGTAGTGCAAGTAATGTCGCTGCCACCAGCAGCAAAAAAATTGGACTGAATGTCACTGATATTTCAGATACGTAAATGTTATACAGGAGATGCAGCACAGGTAATGTAACTGTCCGTAGCGGACACCACCTACGGAAAAAGTACACTGGATGTCACAGATATTTTTAGGCTGCACACACATTAGACAGGAGATGTAGCGCAGATAATGTCGCTATCTGCAGAGGACAGACAATTTCAAGCTACTGTATTTAGCGCAGGTTGCACTAAAAATATATATTGCTGCCAGTTATAACTATAGTCCTTAAAAGGACTTTTGGGCCTCTAACAAGTTTTAGCAATTTAGCGCAGGTTGCGCTAAAAATATATATTGCTGCCACACACAATAGTCCTTAAAAGAACTTTTGGGTCTATAACAAGTATAAAAACTAAAATATTGCTATTTCAATCCCTACACTATCTCTCTCTTCTGCTCTCCCTGACTAATACTGATGATGCGTTCCGGCCAGCCAATCACTGTAATGCCAGCAGCCAACATCACTATGGCATTACAGTGAATGGCAGTACTCACCTGCACGTTCATTGGCTGCGTAGCAACCTACCAAAAGTGCGGGGAGGAGACTCGAGCATCGGGCTTGTGCACACGCGGTATTCGGCCGAACACCGCGATGTGCCGAGCATCGCGATGCTAAAGCCGAACTGGTGTTCGGCCGAGAATGCTCGCCCAACACTAATTGAGATCCTTTCAACATGTTTTCATGTGGAGGTAGTATATAGATGGATTAGGTAGTAATCCAGATGACAATAATATAAAATTTCTTTTTAGTATCTCTATTAGAAAATGACAGGTGTCTTTGTAAAATGCCCATTCTCATAGACCTAATACTATTACTCTATGCATTCATCATTTATGAACATGTGGTGCACTTCATTGCATGAGTTCAGTACAGTGAATCCCTGTGATAAATTATATTCACTGTCCATGGCTTTGAAAAATCACTGTAGCAGCTGCACATCAGCAATGGCAACTTGGTAAAATGTCAATGCTCTAAGTAAGAGAACTAGCAGACTACACTCATTATATCATCTAGGAGATGTTCAAATCAAAATGGGATCACTCGTTTATTTTTTCATTGCCAGTACTTGATGGCGACCTTTATGATAACCTGTCTTCACACTGCTTCATCAGTAACAGTCTATGTAATTGACAAGTAACTTACATTATTCCAATGGTTGGATTAATTTTAGTCAAGGTTATTGGTTATATATTCCATTATGATACTGAGAAACTTAGTTTCAGGCTGCACTATGCAATGTATTTGGTGGTCACTAACCCTTTCCCATGTATGAAAAGGGGAGAATGTCCCCTAAAATCATTGCATGGTAAAGTTTCTAACTGAGTTCCTCTGTGGTTTAATAGAATATGGGCACACGAACGTATTTTGCGTCCCGTATACGGGCCGTTTTCTGAGTTCCGCATACGGTCCGTACATGGAACCATTCATTTCAATGGGTCCGCAAAAGATGCGGACAGCACTCTGTGTGCTGTCCGCATCTGTTGCTCCGTTCTGTGGCCCCACAAAAATTTAGAGTCCTGTCCTATTCTATAATAGGCCTCCTGTTCCGTTCCGCAAATTGCAGAAGGCACACGGGCGCCATCCGTGTTTTGCGGATCCACAATTTGGGGACAGAAAAAAACGGCACGTTTATGTGAACAAGTCTTATAACTGAGAAACTGAAAAGAAGTTACTGCGGTAATTAGGATTATATCAATTACTAGCTGATTATGTAGGTGAGCTTGCACTTTAAAGTTGACCTTACATGAAAGAAAAAAGTAATCCAAACTATGGGAGCCTCTTGACCTCTAATGGTAGATGTCAGGGGTAGAAGTCATGAGGCTCCTATATTGTCTGATGGTGGTTGGAACATCACCAATATTCAAGTTCACTGCCCTTTTTTCCACCCATTAAATGTTATTTGACATAACTTAATGTAAAATCTTGTCATGCACCAGCACAGTTTGTAAATGTCTCCATGCACAAAACACCATTCATAAGACACAATTTTCCACATGTTCCATACACTCCTCAAGTTGGCATCTGTTCCTTCCAAGCACAGTAGTTATTCTTGGTGTCACTGGAACACAAAAATGTTATATAGAGGCAACTGGAACTTCAGTGTAGAGTATAGTGAAAATGTATCATGTTCCAAGTTAACAAAGATGTTCTTCAAATAATAATAATAATAATAATAATAATACTAAAAAGCCATATAGATACATGATGTAGAAATCTTTAGGCACCATAATGAAGACATGTGCATGCAATGATTATGACTAGTGTAGAGCGAATTGAGGCATCCGAATTGGGATTTGGTCCAAAGTTTAGGAAAAATTTGATTTGACACGAATCTGAATTTCCTTGCGCTTCATGGTAACTAATAATTTTTTTCAAAAAATGGCAGCTACATGTTACAAAGAGAAAGTAAAAAGCCCAGGAACGTGATATGACCTATAATGCCATCCAATCCACTGGTAGCTGTGATGTCACAGCCCTTATAAAGACAGCCAGCCAGTAGCGCAGGGGCAACACGAAAGGGTGCACGGTGGACCGATGAGGGGTCAAGCAATAAAACACAGTTCATCAGTTTACTCACGGTTAGAAGAAAGCCTCCCTGGGCTGGCAGCACGAAATCCTCCGGGGCACGCTCTGTAGTAGGGAAGCATCAGCCAAGATGGTGGTTGAGGTGCCCTTGATGTTAGGGGTGCTTAGGGTGCTTGTTGCGGCTGATTCCCTTGATGTTTTTTTGTCGTGACGCCAGTACCGTTAATGGTGGTACAATCAATAGTGGTAATAATGAGGTAGACAGTGGTAAGATGCAACTCACAACTTTTACTGATGTTGACTTTGGTTGCAGCAATACAAAATACAGTCTCTGGTTGGTATGAGAGATAATCTGCAAATCCACTGTTCCTAGGCTTTCTTAGGCTTGATTTGAGCTGTGGTTAAGGAGTACCTTGTTCCTGTTGATGTGCTCAGTCCTATACCTTGTCCTTTCCCTACAAGCTGAACATTGGGACAGGTAACTCATCTGTTTCCCAGAGTTATGGTGTGGCTGCCAGAAGCTATAAGTCCTCCACCATGCGCAAAGGTGTCTGTGGCCCTCAATAATGGCTTTTATCACCGATGAATCCTTAGGAAGCTTGTTTCTATTCCAGGGAGGCAAACTCTCTCCTACTGGTCAGGGATGCAAGTATATAGTCCGGCCACAGAAGGAAAACGCTCTTCTGCGCCACACATCTGAGTATCACCTACTAGCGAAGTTGGCTCCACTCACTAATCTGTGTTGTGGAGTCTTCACTCTGCATTCTCTCCCACTAATCTAATCTGATCTACTCAGATCTGCTCTAATCTCTAAATCCATTCTCCACTCTTGTCATCTCATCTCCACTGACTAACTAGGCCTGACCTAGGTATATATAGAACCTAAGTTTTATCCCCATCTAGTGGTGGGATGTATCAATTACATCTAATCTGCCAGGTAACAGGAATTTTGCAGATAAATTAGTACAAAGTCATATAATACAGCATAATACAGTTTTTAGGGTAGAAAGTGCTTTTAAGCAGTGTCCACACACACGTAGTGGGACGCTGCACTCCTTTGGAAAATGAAAGGTGGAACCTGGTTGGTTGCTATGGGCAACTTAGCCAGTTCTACTTTACACCAGTTTGATAAATGACCCTAATTGTGTCTATTTGAGGTCCTCTGGTGGCCTATCATCAGAGGAAGACATTAAAATCATATGAGTGGGTGTCTGATTATTGGCATCCTCAGCAATCAGTTGTTTGAAGGGCTGCGGCGTCATGCTTGTACTGCAGCCTCTTCACATTGGGCAATCTACCTGCACACCTTCTACGTAGTAGCGATAGTGCAAACCCTAAATGCACCAAGTTTTTTGAGGAGGAAAATAAGAAAAAAATATTTTTTATCAGACCTCAGATCAGACTCCCTTTCAGACCCTTATTGTTAATTAGACCTCAGACCAGACCCCCAATAAAACCCACAATGTTAATCAGACCTCAGAAAAGACCCCCAATATTAATTAGACCTCAGTTCAGACCCCCAATGTTTGTCAGACCCCAACTAAGAACCGTAATCAGACCTCAGACCCCCAATGTTTATTAGACCCCATCTCAGACCACCAATGTTAATCAGACCCCCAATGTAAATTAGAACTCAGACCAGACCCCCAATCAGACGCTCAATGTTAATCAGACCTCAGCATAGAGCACCAATCAGACCCACAATGTTAATCAGACCTCAGATAAGACCCCCAATGTTAATTAGACCTCAGATCAGACCCCCAGACAGAAAAAATAAACTCACCTTTCCTGCTCCGGACACAGTCATCGCTCCTGAGATCAAGCACTCTTCCTGCACAGCTCAGCCTGCGGGAGAAGATCTGGGAGTACAGAGCCAGTACAAGGAACGCTATATTCACTGCTCCCCAGTTCTCCTGTACTAATGAACACTTACATAATGGAAGCACTTTTTAGTATTTGCCCTATAAGATGCACTAACATATTCCTCCCACTTTTGGGGAAGGAAATATGTCATATAAGGCAAAAAATACGGTATCGATATATATGTGATACTGATTGTGATATCCATGTAATGTGGTTCAGACTGGTGGATATTTCACAGGTCTAACTTTCTCCAAGGAGTCCATAGTTGAGCAAAACAACAACTAGATGTTTTTTAATAAAATATGTGATTTTTTTTTACAAAGACCACAAGGTTGCTTTTTTAATAGGGAAACATCGTCACTTCTGTGTCTTTACTGGATGACACTCTCCATGCCGTCCTAGCCTACAATACTAGAGAAATGGGAAGGGCAACTACTGCTCAGTAAAACATGGTAGATGTTGTGTCCTGGTCTGTTAAGGCTCTACTACACTGAGCAACTTTCAGGTCAATTATCGCGAAAAAGCGTTCACAGAAATGCTCGTTCCGTTGAATTACATATCTTAGTTTATGGCTGATATAGGAATAAGTAACTGTAGCAATAAATAAATAAAACTGATACAGAATAAGTCTCCCTGCTCTCTCGTTGCACTCTCCCTGCAGTCTCCCTTCTTCAATATTCTTCTATTATTTGTCTTCAGCAACACTGTCCCTAGCGCATGAGCGCTTGCCACATTTCTTCCTATGCTCAGCTCACAGGACAATGGCGAAGACCGCATGGGATGACGGTTTTATAGGGCTGTGACATCACAGGGGATGGCTATCAGTGGATCTGCTGGCTGCACAGCATTATGGGTGATCTTGTGTTCCCGGACTTCTTACTTTCACTTTGAAATGTGCAGCCACCATTTTAGGAATAACTGATTTGTTACCATGAAGCGCAAGAAAGTTTGGAATCGTTGCAAATTGAAGTTTTTCTAAACTTTGGACCGAATCCCACTTCAAATGTAGTGAACACTAATGTTCACCCTATCTATATTTTAGACAGTATTAGTAAATTTGCCCTGTTGTATTCAACCTTTGCTCTCAGCCTCAGTTCTTTTTAGGAGGCTTTTTTTATTTTTCAAAAAATTCCCATGCTTTTTAAAGACTTTAGTCTTGGAAGTTAGGTGCAATTTCTTCTACACATAATATCAGTCATTTCAGACACATTCACTGATGTTGAGGTCTAGGCTTTCCGGTGAAGAGTCCATTGTTTTTAGAACACCAGCAACTTTCATGTCTGGGGTGCTTGGGGTCATTATCAACCGTAGAATATTTTTTCCAAACCAAACTATTCGTACAGAGGTGGTTGCATTTGTTATATGCAGCAATCTCCTCCAGAGTATGGGGAGTAGTGATCGCTAATGCCATAGCTCATCCCCATACTGACTAATTGTTTGCTGGCAGAAGATCGTAATTACACAGCACAATCTGCCAATGGCAAACAATGATTGAGCATTTGCTTGTTGGGTAATCAGCAACAGTATTAGACTGCCAGATCATCAATAATGAGCGCTCCACAAACGCTTGTTAGCGATCATCTGGCAGACAATCTGCCAGTGTAATACAGCCCCAAAGGAACTAGACGTAAGCAAATTTCTTAAAATTTTTTCAGTTCCAGATCCTACGAGTCAGTCATCAGATTAGATTAGGATCCAAATAAATTCAACCTGAATAGAATGCTCCCCAGTTGCCCTGAAAAGTCATGTATGACACTCTATAATCTCCAAGAACTGTATCCAACCCAGTCCAAGCTCTTTAACACCAAAACAGCATTAGTAAGGTCAAACTGACAGTTATATATATATGACTATGAGCAAACTGAGCCGGCAGTAACAAACAGCCTGTTTAATAACACACTGCACTATATGATTTTTTAAAATTAAAAACGGTCCACAAATTATCCTTTTTTGGTGGCAGATGCAGCCTTCTTCATCTTCTAACCTGTAAAATGGAGGCCTTAATTTGGGTGGTTCATTTGCAATGAATCACAAAAGTATTGAATTCACTAGAATCAGCATTTATTTTATTTTATTGGAGGATATAGTGACAAGAGGCAGCACAAAAATGGATTGGAAACATTAAATACTATAGTAGATGTCATATTTCATTTAGTGTTGGAAATTATTTTCATGATAAATACCGTATTTGTTGCCCTACAAGATGCAGTTTTTTTCCCCCCAAATAATTATATTTTAATGTTGTACCATTAATTAGAATTGGATAGTAAGTTACTTATATTAAAGCACATGAATAAGAGTTTCCAGTCAGACTAAAATGTTTGAGCTATAACATCATACTGTTCTTTTTACATTGAGGTAACAAGAGTATCAGTGATGGGATCCAGTTGCCATCCAAGTTTCCATATTCTGTCACTTAAGGTCACATGACATTTGGGGCTTTAGACTTTGATTACTTCATGCTGCTAGGCTATATTTCTCCTCGATCTGTCAAGATACTCTAGACCCTTAATTATAATCCTCTAAGCAGCACTGACACATTCAACAACACCCGACATTGCACGAATCCTTGGTTGGACAAAAACAGTGCCGTTCTAAGTCAACTAATTATAACATGTTTTTGCTCATCTACTAGGTTCTAACTTAAAGACAAAAATAGGAGGCTTTTGTGGTGGTCATGTGTATGACAAGGAATAAGGCAGCAAGCCAAGACACATTTGAGACAGAAGGAATTTCTTGCTCCTGTGAAAATACGCTGCTAATATCATCCTGCCCTCTGCTCTCTTTAGACACAAGAGGATCTGTAGTACAGTTAACTGTCACCCGAAACTAACAAGCAGGACATGTCTCCTTGCAATCTGAGCTTCGGTCAAAAGTTCATGCCTTGGCAGTCCAGTGCCAACTTGGACGGAGATTTCAGAAATGGCTAGAAAAATATTTTAATGTAATTTACCTTGCTGTGGTATTTCATTGATAACCTTCAAAAATGTAAAGAGTGTGGACTAAGAATTCCTCCACACGCACGGCATATTGCTTGTAACGATGAAACATGACAGGCAGGATGCCGCCTAACCACTGGATTTCCTCTCCGCTCCTTTATCCTTGAATATATTATCTGTACATGGTAAAGGATTACTACTATATTAAGTAAGTAATGGTTGTCAGAATGTTACAAATAAGAACCAACAAGTGTGTGGATTTCATTTCTGTCATATGGATGACTTTATTAAATTTTCTTTTAGTTTACATTTAAGTTTTTCCTTTAGGATATGTTCACATGTACCACATTCTTTACTGCACTGACCAGATTCTAGATTGTAATGAATAGGATTTAGAAAATGCCACATGAAGTGGTAAAAAAGAATCATCTATCTCAGGCAGGGGTGGACATAGATATAATACCAAAATAATGCCCCAGCAGAAGCAGATTCCTCACTGCAGCACAAAATAATGCCGTAACAGAACCAAATGCCACTATGTAGCACAAAATACTGCCCCAGCAATACCACAGCGCAACACAAAATACTACCCCAGCAATACCACAGCGCAACACAAAATACTACCCCAGCAGCACATTCTGTCATCCTCCTATGCCTCCAGTTGTCTCTAATTAAGATATTGTGGCGAAAGCCACTTCGCCACGGTGTTTTGGAGCGGGCTGTTTGCCCGCCTCCTGCCCCTGGATTACGGCCCTTTAAGATACTTTTACTAACTTTTAAACCCCTGAACCTATTCAAGTGAATTTTGGATAGGTTTGTCCCTAAGTTATACTGTTTAAATTGATGTAAGTTATATATATGGACAATGTAAACTCACAAAGTTGTAACAATTTATAATAAGTGTAACTTGTCAGCTTGGGAGGAATATGCTGGGTGTGTTTCTATTGTGCCATTGTCCCATTGTGTGTTTAAATGGTGATGTCTGTCCTGTTGTCTACACATGTGTATTGGCGATCTCCCTTTGTCCTGAGAGATAATTGGATTGCTCCTCGGTTGTCTCCGGGACAGAGAGGAGGAAACCACGATGCATTGTGGGGATATGTTGTATCTGTCCTGGGTCGCAGTCTCCCTTCTGGTCCTCTGGGGGCGTGAACGATTGGTTGCTGTACTTACATTGTACGTGTTGTAAATTACTGATTGGTTGTATTTCAAAACCCTGTGGGCAGTACTATGGTTGTGGTTTATGAATAAAAGAGGCTGTACTTGAAGTACAGTCAGTTCTGCTTGACCTCAAAACGAAGTGCCATCTCGTTATTGGAGGAATTGGATTGTGTGCTGATTGCCAGGAGTGTAAGCCGATTGTATGCTTTTCCTGTTCCGCGGTTTCCAGTGTTCGTGTAGTTTGCAGTTCGGCAGACTGGTGCTTGCAGTAGCTGCCTGTGCATGGAAAGGAGAATATCGCCGGAACGGAGTTGTGTGCTGAACGGTCCGTTACAATTGGTGGCAAGCAACGGGATCATTCTCACGGCCCAGGACGACAGCTACAAGGCAACACCAGTTCCTGGATTACAAACTGAGGGCAACGCTAGTACCCGTACAGCGCCCCTATCTACAAAGGAACCAAAATCAGCAGAGCAAGCATGGAGCCCTGCTACACTCAGGAGGAGTTTGATAGAGAGGTTAATGGGGTGCTGTCTCTCTTGGGACCCAACCCTGCGGAGGGCCTCGTGCAGATCGTGAAGTGGAGGATCAGAGAGTACCTGCAGGCCATGGCAGCGGTAAACAGGGGGGAGATACCCTAGCAGCCGAGCAAGTTCCCGGGAACTGAAGATGCCGTCCTTGCTCCCCAGCGGCAGTGTGAGTTACAGGGAAATGAAGGTGCCGTCCTACCTCCCCAACAGCCGAGTATTGTATTGGGAGCAGAGACAACCGGTCTCTCTCTCCAGCGGCAGTGTGTACCCTTAGGAGAGGAGACAGTTGGTCCCTCTCCACAGCAGCCAAGTGATCCACAGGGAGCTGAAGGTGCTGTCCTTCCTCCCCAGCGGCAGTGTGTCCTGCAGGGAGCAGAGATAGTTGATCTCTCTCCCCAGCAGCCAAGTGAGTCCCAGGGAGCTGAAGGTATCGTCCTTGCTCCCCAGCGGCAGTGTGAGTTACAGGGAGCTGAAGGGGCCGTCCTTACTCCCCAGCGCCAGTGTGTATTCATGGGAGAAGAGACAGTCGGTCCTCTCCCCCAACAGGGACCAGAAGTACCGGAGGTTGCGGACCTCATAGACTTGTCCTGGGAGGACTCCGAGCAGGCAAGGGGAGATGGGACCGAAGTCTCTCTACCAGCCCTACAGGGATGCTGGGCAGTCGGCCCAGATCTCCAGCGGCAGTGTGAGTACCAGGAGGAGGAGGTAAGCGATCCCTACCCTCCACAGCTAACCCCTACCGAGGTACTGAGGTCAGTAGAGGAGCCGTTAGCTTCCTCTGACCCCCTCCCAGCAGAAGAGCTGGCATCTTGGCAGAGCGCCGCTGGCCTCTGCCCTAACTTTCCCTTTGTCACCGGGCAGGACTATACCCCGGTTGCTCCAGCGGAAGAGCTGGCAACTGGGCAGAGCACAGTTGGCCTCTGCCCTTCTTTTTCCCCTTGTCCCAGGCTTGTCTACCTGCAGGTCCCCCCAGCTGAAGCGCTGGCACCAGGGCAGAGTACCGCCGGTCTCTGCTCACTCAGCGACCCACAAAGCCAAGAGACCAGTGCCCAACACAGCCATGTTGAAGCCATGGGACCGAAACAAGCTACAAAATTCCCCGGGTGCAGTAACCAAGTGTTGGGGGGGAACTGCACTGCAGATTGTATATTATTGTGGGGGAGCTGCCTTGTTGATTGTAATTTACTGTGGGTAGTTGACTCGACTAACTCAGGCACTGACCGACAGAAGGTCAGCTACCTGGTTAGTCTCCCCCCGAATGGGAAGATATGTGGCGAAAGCCACTTCGCCACGGTGTTTTGGAGCGGGCTGTTTGCCCGCCTCCTGCCCCTGGATTACGGCCCTTTAAGATACTTTTTCTAACTTTTAAACCCCTGAACCTATTCAAGTGAATTTTGGATAGGTTTGTCCCTAAGTTATACTGTTTAAATTGATGTAAGTTATATATATGGACAATGTAAACTCACAAAGTTGTAACAATTTATAATAAGTGTAACTTGTCAGCTTGGGAGGAATATGCTGGGTGTGTTTCTATTGTGCCATTGTCCCATTGTGTGTTTAAATGGTGATGTCTGTCCTGTTGTCTACACATGTGTATTGGCGATCTCCCTTTGTCCTGAGAGATAATTGGATTGCTCCTCGGTTGTCTCCGGGACAGAGAGGAGGAAACCACGATGCATTGTGGGGATATGTTGTATCTGTCCTGGGTCGCAGTCTCCCTTCTGGTCCTCTGGGGGCGTGAACGATTGGTTGCTGTACTTACATTGTACGTGTTGTAAATTACTGATTGGTTGTATTTCAAAACCCTGTGGGCAGTACTATGGTTGTGGTTTATGAATAAAAGAGGCTGTACTTGAAGTACAGTCAGTTCTGCTTGACCTCAAAACGAAGTGCCGTCTCGTTATTGGGGGAATTGGATTGTGTGCTGATTGCCAGGAGTGTAAGCCGATTGTATGCTTTTCCTGTTCCGCGGTTTCCAGTGTTCGTGTAGTTTGCAGTTCGGCAGACTGGTGCTTGCAGTAGCTGCCTGTGCATGGAAAGGAGAATATCGCCGGAACGGAGTTGTGTGCTGAACGGTCCGTTACAATTGGTGGCAAGCAACGGGATCATTCTCACGGCCCAGGACGACAGCTAAAAGGCAACACCAGTTCCTGGATTACAAACTGAGGGCAACGCTAGTACCCGTACAGCGCCCCTATCTACAAAGGAACCAAAATCAGCAGAGCAAGCATGGAGCCCTGCTACACTCAGGAGGAGTTTGATAGAGAGGTTAATGGGGTGCTGTCTCTCTTGGGACCCAACCCTGCAGAGGGCCTCGTGCAGATCGTGAAGTGGAGGATCAGAGAGTACCTGCAGGCCATGGCAGCGGTAAACAGGGGGGAGATACCCCAGCAGCCGAGCAAGTTCCCGGGAGCTGAAGATGCCGTCCTTGCTCCCCAGCGGCAGTGTGAGTTACAGGGAAATGAAGGTGCCGTCCTACCTCCCCAACAGCCGAGTATTGTATTGGGAGCAGAGACAACCGGTCTCTCTCTCCAGCGGCAGTGTGTACCCTTAGGAGAGGAGACAGTTGGTCCCTCTCCACAGCAGCCAAGTGATCCACAGGGAGCTGAAGGTGCTGTCCTTCCTCCCCAGCGGCAGTGTGTCCTGCAGGGAGCAGAGATAGTTGATCTCTCTCCCCAGCAGCCAAGTGAGTCCCAGGGAGCTGAAGGTATCGTCCTTGCTCCCCAGCGGCAGTGTGAGTTACAGGGAGCTGAAGGGGCCGTCCTTACTCCCCAGCGCCAGTGTGTATTCATGGGAGAAGAGACAGTCGGTCCTCTCCCCCAACAGGGACCAGAAGTACCGGAGGTTGCGGACCTCATAGACTTGTCCTGGGAGGACTCCGAGCAGGCAAGGGGAGATGGGACCGAAGTCTCTCTACCAGCCCTACAGGGATGCTGGGCAGTCGGCCCAGATCTCCAGCGGCAGTGTGAGTACCAGGAGGAGGAGGTAAGCGATCCCTACCCTCCACAGCTAACCCCTACCGAGGTACTGAGGTCAGTAGAGGAGCCGTTAGCTTCCTCTGACCCCCTCCCAGCAGAAGAGCTGGCATCTGGGCAGAGCGCCGCTGGCCTCTGCCCTAACTTTCCCTTTGTCACCGGGCAGGACTATACCCCGGTTGCTCCAGCGGAAGAGCTGGCAACTGGGCAGAGCACAGTTGGCCTCTGCCCTTCTTTTTCCCCTTGTCCCAGGCTTGTCTACCTGCAGGTCCCCCCAGCTGAAGCGCTGGCACCAGGGCAGAGTACCGCCGGTCTCTGCTCACTCAGCGACCCACAAAGCCAAGAGACCAGTGCCCAACACAGCCATGTTGAAGCCATGGGACCGAAACAAGCTACAAAATTCCCCGGGTGCAGTAACCAAGTGTTGGGGGGGAACTGCACTGCAGATTGTATATTATTGTGGGGGAGCTGCCTTGTTGATTGTAATTTACTGTGGGTAGTTGACTCGACTAACTCAGGCACTGACCGACAGAAGGTCAGCTACCTGGTTAGTCTCCCCCGAATGGGAAGATATGTGGCGAAAGCCACTTCGCCACGGTGTTTTGGAGCGGGCTGTTTGCCCGCCTCCTGCCCCTGGATTACGGCTCTTTAAGATACTTTTACTAACTTTTAAACCCCTGAACCTATTCAAGTGAATTTTGGATAGGTTTGTCCCTAAGTTATACTGTTTAAATTGATGTAAGTTATATATATGGACAATGTAAACTCACAAAGTTGTAACAATTTATAATAAGTGTAACTTGTCAGCTTGGGAGGAATATGCTGGGTGTGTTTCTATTGTGCCATTGTCCCATTGTGTGTTTAAATGGTGATGTCTGTCCTGTTGTCTACACATGTGTATTGGCGATCTCCCTTTGTCCTGAGAGATAATTGGATTGCTCCTCGGTTGTCTCCGGGACAGAGAGGAGGAAACCACGATGCATTGTGGGGATATGTTGTATCTGTCCTGGGTCGCAGTCTCCCTTCTGGTCCTCTGGGGGCGTGAACGATTGGTTGCTGTACTTACATTGTACGTGTTGTAAATTACTGATTGGTTGTATTTCAAAACCCTGTGGGCAGTACTATGGTTGTGGTTTATGAATAAAAGAGGCTGTACTTGAAGTACAGTCAGTTCTGCTTGACCTCAAAACGAAGTGCCGTCTCGTTATTGGGGGAATTGGATTGTGTGCTGATTGCCAGGAGTGTAAGCCGATTGTATGCTTTTCCTGTTCCGCGGTTTCCAGTGTTCGTGTAGTTTGCAGTTCGGCAGACTGGTGCTTGCAGTAGCTGCCTGTGCATGGAAAGGAGAATATCGCCGGAACGGAGTTGTGTGCTGAACGGTCCGTTACAGATATGGAGGAGGTGAGATGCGAGTCACAGCATTGAGCCATCCCTACCTTCAGCATGTTGTCTGGACATACGTAGCTCTTACATCCAGTGATATCTCCACTAAGGTGGATATTCTCTTTCCTCATCTTCTCCATTTGGACCAGGCAGCCATGACAACTTATTTTAGCCATGTCTCATCTCTGCAGAGTTTGCTAACCTGTAGGATATGGGACTGCAAAACATAACTTAAAGGGGTTTTGTCACTTCAGCAAATCAGCAAATACCATTTATTATGCAGAGAAAGTTTCCATGGTTACGACCACCCTGCAGTCCAGCAGTATGGCCGTGATTGCACACTATAAAAAAAAGTACCAGCTTACGTGAACTCCCACGGTCCAGGCCACCAGAGAGGCTGGCATTTTTACTTATGGTGTGCAAGCACGACCACCACTGATGGATTACAGGGTGGTTGTAACCATTGAAACAAGAATAATGTGATTGAAAAATGAGCCATGACAACATAGGAAGCAATATGGACAATCACAATACATTACTAAGTGCCTTGTGTTAATTTTCTCTACATGATAAATGGATGCGGACAGCACACATATAACATTCGTGTCTTTGTGCTGTCCACATTTTTTTGCAGCTCCATAGAAATGAATGGGTCCAAAAATACCTAAAAATGCAAACCGAAAATACGTTCATGTGCATGAGGCCTAAGTGTGTATACATATGTACATAGCTCTCAGTCACTGATAGTTGACCGGGGGCGGTCTTAAAGAGCTCATTTCCATGGCTACAACCGCCCAGTAATCCATCAGTGGTGCTCGTTCTTGCACACTAAAAAAGGTCAGCGTCTCTGGTGGCCGGGACCGTGAGAGCTCACGTAGGCTGGTACTTTTTCTATAGTGTTTAAGCACAGCAATGCTGCTGGACTGCAGGGTGTTCGTAAACCGTAGAAACTTTCTCTGCATAATAAATGCTATTTGCTGAAGTGGCAAAACCCTTAAGTCCCAGCACCATACATGTACAGTGCTCTGATTGGGTGGGTGCAGGTGTTGTTGCTGACAGCCGAGCCCCTTCTGTATATGCCAGCATCAGTGAATACACCGATGATGGTGTATTAAACACCCCTTTCCCATAATAAAGACATATAAAATTGTAAAAACTAGAAGAAAAAAAATAGAAAAACAGACATATTAGGTATCACTGTGTCAGTAACAACCGGCTCTATAAAAATATCACATGATCCACCCCGTTGCATGAATGAGGTAAAACTGTGCCAAACAGCCATTTTTCAGTCACCTTGCCTAACAAAAAGTGTAATAACACAAGCGATCAAAAGGGGTGTAATTTCTAAAATAGAATCATTTATGGGTGGTTTCTACTATGTAAATCCCACAAAGTGACTTCATAACTGAACTGGTCCTTAAAAAGGTGAGTTTTGGAAATTTTCTTAAAAATGTTAAGAATTTCTTCTAAAATTCTAAGCCTTCTAATGTTCTAAAAAAATAAAATGTAATTTACAAAATGATGCTAATATAAAGTAGACATATGCAAAATGTAAAGTAATAAAAATGTCATGAGGTATCACTATCTGCCTTAGGCCTCTTTCACACTGGCGTGTGCGCCCCGTTGCCGGATTGCGGACTGCATTTGCGGATCCGCAATACACGGGTGCCGTTCCATGGGCATTCCGCATCATGGATGCGGACCCATTCACTTCAATGGGTCTGCAAATCCGGAGATGTGGAATTGTGAGGAACAGACTTCCGTTCCGCAAAAAGATATAACATGTCCTATCTTTTTGCGGAACGGCAGGCTGCGGCTGCCCCACGGACTGTGCTCGTGCATTGCGGCCCGCATTTTGCGGGCCACAATACAGCAACGGGGCGCACACGCCAATGTGAAAGAGGCCTTAGTAGCAGAGAAATTCAAGTTTCAAAAATTGCGATTTTTTATTTATTTACAAAAAAAAAACATTTTTAGTAAATTTGGGATTTTTTGTAAATAAAAGTAAAACATATTGACTCAAATTTTTCACTAACATGAAGTACAATGTGTCATGAAAAAACAATCTCAGAATGGCTTGAATAAGTAAAAACATTTCTGAGTTATTATGATTGATTTGCAAAAAGTGGCCTGGGATTTAAGGTGAAAAGTGGCTGGGTACTGAATGGGTTAAACAGACATTTTAGATTTCTTACTTTTCCATCATGCTCCCCATGTTATGCCCCAACAGTGCCATCCTATGTACCTAAACACTGTGCCACTGTGCTCTTCAATGCCCCTAAAAATATTTTGTCCCTCCTGTAGTAATAACACCTCCAGTAATAGTAATGCCCCTATAGTACCCTCTGTATTAATAATGCCCCCATCATTAGCCCAGTATTATTGCCCACTATAATGCCCTCAGTACTAATACTGTTCCTATAGTGCCCCAAGTATTAATAATGCCCCTACAGCATGTCCAGCAATAATAATGCAAAATAGTAAATTGAATGAAGTGGCTCACTGCTGATGGCGGGTGGTACGGTGCTACAAACTAAAATTGAGGACACCCTACCTCAATGTAATAGGTATATAGAAAATTATAGAAATGGTAGTGAAAGCGAGCACTCACTCTATGGCATTGCTCAGATAAATTTAATATAATCCTTCAGTAAAATAATACATATAAAATATACAGTGCTTTAAAATACAATCAATATAAAATACAAATTAGCATAAAACTAAATGGTCGACCATAAAAATGACACTATTGAGATGGCAGCAAATATCATTCAATATCAACAATAGAAGTAATAGCAGCTGTACGTAATTGTAACGTGGAGAGTTCTCAGTGGTGTCCTGGAGTGACAAAAATTTGTGTTCCAAAAATTAAATAGGAAAGTTGTGTCCTGGATTCAGGATTGTGCACATGTGATAGTGTCCTTAAAATATGAAAAAACAATAAACGGTAGTGGATAATTATAAGACAGTGTATCAAAAAGAAAAAGTGTGTCAAAAAGAAGGGGACACCTATTAGGATCCCTGCACATTGGTGCACGCTGATATACTTGTAACACTTCCTCTAACAAGTAAGGGCATCCGGATCAATGAATCAACCCATAAAGTTATCCACGTAGAACGCCATAGCTGTAGTCTATATTCGGCTGTTAGGCAATTGGATTATATAGGAAGTCTCTAATAACGGCCAGGCACTTACCTCTGTATAGAGGATGGCCTTTGCTGGTTGGGGAGAGAGATGTCTTACCTCCTGTAGTGTTTGTTTAGAGATCTCTTCCTTGGCTAAGTCCAGATGATACGCTGGAGACGCCGCTCCGTCCTCACAGCTTGCAGACTCTAACAATCTCGCCCAATCTCGCGATACTATCAGTGGGACTTCCGTCCGGTCTCTGTACTCACTCAGATGTTTAGCTCGATTCGATTGTCAATGAGTTTCCTTATTCAGTTTGATAAACTTGTTTCTTTATAGCATGGCCATGCAAAGATTCAACAGAGGTTTCAGCAGAGTGTCTGATATCCCAGACGCGTTTCGGGATGATTCCACATCCTTTCCTCAGTGGTCATATCCGGCACTCCTAACCTCCTCCTTTTTAAGCATTTTTGAAGTCCTCTGTAAGTTGCGGTAGTATGATCCGGAATTGGGTTGTAATTGGCGATTTTTATTTTTGTTTTTATTGCGTTTTTTTCCCTTTTGGTGTGTTTTTTCTTTTTTTCAATCTTATTCATTGCGGTCTATCTCTATATGTCATAAAAAAACTCAATACAATGTTGCAAATATCATAAAATTCGATAAAAACATGATATAAAATATAATTCGTATAAATTCATATAAATATTCAGCAGCATAGAATAAATATAAAATATATAAGATATACAGTACAGACCAAAAGTTTGGACACACCTTCTCATTCAAAGAGTTTTCTTTATTTTCATGACTATGAAGGCATCAAAACTATGAATTAACACATGTGGAATTATATACATAACAAACAAGTGTGAAACAACTGAAAATATGTCATATTCTAGGTTCTTCAAAGTAGCCACCTTTTGCTTTGATTACTGCTTTGCACACTCTTGGCATTCTCTTGATGAGCTTCAAGAGGTAGTCCCCTGAAATGGTCTTCCAACAGTCTTGAAGGAGTTCCCAGAGATGCTTAGCACTTGTTGGCCCTTTTGCCTTCACTCTGCGGTCCAGCTCATCCCAAACCATCTCGATTGGGTTCAGGTCCGGTGACTGTGGAGGCCAGGTCATCTGGCGCAGCACCCCATCACTCTCCTTCATGGTCAAATAGCCCTTCCTTTCAAAGTTTTCCCAATTTTTCGGCTGACTGACTGACCTTCATTTCTTAAAGTAATGATGGCCACTCGTTTTTGTTTACTTAGCTGCTTTTTTCTTGCCATAATACAAATTCTAACAGTCTATTCAGTAGGACTATCAGCTGTGTATCCACCTGACTTCTCCTCAACGCAACTGATGGTCCCGACCCCATTTATAAGGCAAGAAATCCCACTTATTAAACCTGACAGGGCACACCTGTGAAGTGAAAACCATTTCAGGGGACTACCTCTTGAATCTCATCAAGAGAATGCCAAGAGTGTGCAAAGCAGTAATCAAAGCAAAAGGTGGCTGCTATTACCTCTATTGTTGATATTGAATGATATTTGCTGCCATCTCAATAGTGTCATTTTTATGGTCGACCATTTAGTTTTATGCTAATTTGTATTTTATATTGATTGTATTTTAAAGCACTGTATATTTTATATGTATTATTTTACTGAAGGATTATATTAAATTTATCTGAGCAATGCCATAGAGTGAGTGCTCGCTTTCACTACCATTCCAGCAATAATAATGCCCACTATTGTTCCCCCAGTAATTATAATGCCCCCATAGTGGCCAGTATTAAATATAAACCCAGTATTATAAATACTGAAGTATTAAATATGTCCCCAGTATTAAAAAATCTGTCTTTATAGTGCTTCCAGCAATTATAATACAATAGTAATGCCCCCTAGTGCCCCTTTGTTAAAAATGTCCAAGTATTAATAATACCCCAAATATAATAATAGTAATGTCTCCTATTATGTCCCCAGTGATGATATCCCCTATAATGCCCTCAGTAATAAAAAGTGGCAAGTATTAATAGTGCTCCTATAGAACCTCCAGCAATACTAATGCCCACTATCATCCCCCAAGTGATAATAGCCCCATAGAGCTCCCAGTATATTGCCCCAGTATTAATAATGGCAGCTATTGTTTCCCTAGTAATAATAATGCCCCTATAGTGCCCCAGAACTAAAAATTCCCCCAGTCTGTCTTAATAATTAGAGATGTCCCGAACTATTCGCCGGTGAACAGTTCCCGGCGAACATAGCTTGTTCGCGTTTGCCGCGGCGGGCGAACATATGCGATGTTCGGTCCGCCCCCTATTCGTCATCATTGAGTAAACTTTGACCCTGTACCTCACAGTCAGCAGACACATTCCAGCCAATCAGCATCATACCCTTCCTCCCAGACCCTCCCACCTTCTGGACAGCATCCATTTTAGATTCATTCGGAAGCTGCATTCTTAGTGAGAGGAGGGACAGTGTAGCTGCTGCTGATTTAATAGGGAAATCGATAGCTAGGCTAGTGTATTCAGTGTCCACTACAGTCCTGAAAGACTCATCTGATCTCTGCTGTAAGGACAGCACCCCAAAAAGCCCTTTTTAGGGCTAGAACATCAGTCTGCTTTTTTTTATTTTTTTCCTGTGTAATCTAATTGCAGTTGTCTGCCAGCATGTGTGTCAGGCTCACAGCATATACTTTGCCCACTTGCCCAGTGCCACCACTCATATCTGGTGTCACAGTAGATTACATTTTAAAAAAAACAACAATTTTGACTGTAAAATATTAGCAGTCATTTGCCTGCACGCGTGTGTGTTTCAGACCCTGCAAGTGCATAGTGTCACCAGCGCAACTCATATCTGGTGTCACAGTAGATTACTTTTAAAAAAATAATATTTTTGACTGTAAAATAATAGCAGTTAGTTGCCTGCACGCGTGTGTGTGTTTCAGGCCCTGCAAGTGCACAGTGTCACACCAGTGCAACTCATATCTGGTGTAACAGTAGATTACATTTTTTTTTAAATAAAAATTTTGACTGTAAAATAATAGCAGTCAGTTGCCTGCACGTGTGTGTGTGTGTGTGTGTGTGTGTGTGTGTGTGTGTTTCAGGCCCTGCAAGTGCATAGTGTCACCAGCGCAACTCATATCTGGTGTCACAGTAGATTACATTTAAAAAATAATAAGAATTTGGACTGTAAAATAATGGCAGTCAGTTGCCTGCACGCGTGTGTGTTTCAGGCCCTGCAAGTGCATAGTGTCACACCAGTGCAACTCATATCTGGTGGCACAGTAGATTACATTTAAAAAATATTATTTTTTTTTACTGTAAAATAATGGCAGTCAGTTGCCTGCACGTGTGTGTGTTTCAGGCCCTGCAAGTGCCCATTGTCACACCAGTGCAACTCATATCTGGTGTCACAGTAGATTACATTTTAAAAAAATACAACAATTTTGACTTTAAAATAATAGCAGTCAGTTGCCTGCACGCGTGTGTGTTTCAGGCCCTGCAAGTGCATAGTGTCACCAGCGCAACTCATATCTGGTGTCACAGTAGAATACATTTTAAAAAAATAATAATTTTGACTGTAAAATAATAGCAGTCAGTTGCCTGCACGTGTGTGTGTTTCAGGCCCTGCAAGTGCACAGTGTCACATCAGTGCAACTCATATCTGGTGTCACAGTAGATTACATTTAAAAAAATATATATATTTTGATTGTAAAATAATAGCAGTCAGTTGCCTGCACGTGTGTGTGTTTCAGGCCCTGCAAGTGCCCAGTGTCACACCAGTGCAACTCATATCTGGTGTCACAGTAGATTACATTTAAAAATAAAAAAAACAATTTTGACTGTAATAGATTGAATAGCAATTAGTTGTCTGCAAGCGTGTGTGTCAGGCCTACGGCGTCTACTCTGCCAACTTCTGCCAGTGCACAGTGCCACTCATATCTGGTGTCACAGTAGCTTGCACGCATAGTACAACTAAACTAATCTAAAAAAAATGACAGGCAGAGGCAGGCCACCCCGCAGGGGCCGTCGTGGTCGTGGTGCTGTGATTCCCTTTGGCCCTAGAATAATGCCCAGTGTTCAGAGGCCACGTACCCTGAACTCAAAAAGTTCTGAGGACATAGTTGACTGGCTAACACAGGACACCCAATCTTCTACAGCTTCCGCTCTGAACCTTGACGCACCATCCTCCTCCAGCTCAGCTTCGGGCACCTCTCAAGTTACCACTCGCCCGTCTACCGCCACCACCAACACTAGCACCACAGCTGCTTCACTTGATCTGTCAGAGGAGTTATTTACACATCAGTTGGAAGAAATTAGTGATGCGCAACCATTATTGCCAGAGGATGTAGATAGCAGGGATATGTCTCAGTCAGGCAGCATTACACACATGGACGTACGGTGTGATGATGATGTTGTACCCGCTGCTGCTTCCTTTGCTGAGTTGTCAGATACAAGTGAAGCGGTTGATGATGACAATGTGTCCATGGATGTCACGTGGGTGCCCGCTCGAAGAGAAGAAGAACAGGGGGAAAGTTCAGATGGGGAGACAGAGAGGAGGAGGAGACGAGTTGGAAGCAGGGGGAGGTAGTGGCACAGTCAGACAGCATGCATCGGCACCCGGGGTCAGCCAGACAGCACGCCAATCAACGCATGCTGTTGCCACCACCAGAATGGCGTCATTGCAGAGATCAGCAGTGTGGAATTTTTTTTGTGTGTCTGCCTCTGATAACAGCGATGCTATTTGCAACCTGTGCCAAAAGAAACTGAGTCGTGGGAAGTCCAACACCGACCTAGGTACAACTGCTTTGCGAAGGCACATGATCTCAAATCACAAACGCCTATGGGATCAACACATGAGTACAAGCAGCACACAAACTCAAAGCCGACATCCTCCTCCTGGTCCAGCATCTTCAGCCATGTCAACCACTGCTGTCCTCCTTGCCCCCTCTCAACCATACGCCACTCCGTCTCTCGCAGTTCCTGCTCATCTGCCCACAGTCAGGTGTCTGTCAAGGACATGTTTGAGTGTAAGAAGCCAATGTCACAAAGTCACCCCCTTGCCCGGCATCTGACAGCTGGCTTGTCGGAACTCTTAGCCCACCAGCTTTTACCATACAAGCTGGTGGAGTTTGAGGCCTTCCAAAAATTTGTAGCTATTGGGACACCGCAGTGGAAGGCACCCGGCCAAAATTTCTTTGCACAAAAGGCAATCCCCAACCTGTACTCAATTGTGCAAAAGGAAGTCATGGCATGTCTGGCACACAGTGTTGGGGCAAGGGTCCATCTGACCACTGATACCTGGTCTGCAAAGCACGGTCAGGGCAGGTATATCACCTACACTGCGCATTGAGTAAACCTGCTGATGGCTGCCAAGCATGTAATGCGTGGCTCTGCAGAGGAGTTGGTGACACCGCCACGACTTGCAGGCAGGCAGGCCTGCTGCTACCTCCTCTACTCCTCCTACTCCATCCTCTTCGCTAACCTCCTCGGCTGAGTCCTCTTCTGCTGCTGCGTCTTGCTCCACATCAACTGCATCCCCCCAGCTCCCCAGGGGCTATTCCACATCCTGGATACGACAGTGTCACGCTGTCTTGGGGTTGGCTTGCCTGAAAGCAGAGAGTCACACCGGACCAGCACTCCTGTCCACCCTGAACGCACAGGTGGATCAGTGGCTGACTCCGCACCAACTGGAGATTAGCAAAGTGGTGAGTGACAATGGAAGCAATTTGTTGGCGGCATTGAATTTGGGCAAGTTGACACATGTGCCGTGCATGGCACATGTGTTGAATCTGATTGTGCAACGCTTTGTGCATAAGTACCCAGGCTTACAGGACGTCCTCAAGCAGGCCAGGAAGGTGTGTGGCCATTTCAGGCATTCCTACACGGCCATGGCGCACTTTTCAGATATCCAGCGGCGAAACAACATGCCAGTGAGGCGCTTGATTTTTGACAGCCCGACACGTTGGAATTCAACACTCCTAATGTTCGACCGCCTGCTCCAACAAGAAAAATCTGTCAACGAGTATTTGTATGACCGGGGTGCTAGGACAGCCTCTGCGGAGCTGGGAATTTATTTGCCACGTTACTGGACGCTCATGCGCAATGCCTGTAGGCTCATGCGTCCTTTTGAGGAGGTGACAAACCTAGTCAGTCACACCGAAGGCACCATCAGCGACATCATCCCATTTGTTTTCTTCCTGGAGCGTGCCCTGCAAAGAGTGCAGGATCAGGCCGTAGATGAGCGTGAAGAGGAAGAGGAAGAGTTGTGGTCACCATCACCACCAGAAACAGCCTTATCAGCATCGCTTGCTGGACCTGCGGCAACGCTGGAAGAGGAGTATGAGGAAGAGGAGTCAGAGGAGGAATGTGGCTTTGAGGAGGAGGAGGAAGACCAACCACAGCAAGCATCCCAGGGTGCTCGTTGTCACCTATCTGGTACCTGTGGTGTTGTACGTGGCTGGGGGGAAGATCAGACTTTCAGTGAGATCAGTGAGGACGAGGAACGGGACATGAGTAGCTCGGCATCCAACCTTGTGCAAATGGGGTCTTTCATGCTGTCGTGCCTGTTGAGGGACCCTCGTATAAAAAGGCTGAAGGAGAACGACCTGTACTGGGTGGCCATGCTACTAGACCCCCGGTATAAGCAGAAAGTGCCTGAAATGTTACCGAATTACCGCAAGTCGGAAAGGATGCAGCAGTTCCAAAATAAATTAAAAAGTATGCTTTAGACAGCGTATAAGGGTGATGTCACAGCACAACGGGAATCTAACAGGGGAAGAGGTGAAAGTAATCCTCCTCCTACTACGACCACGCCAGCAAGGACAGGACGCTTTACAGACGTGTTGTTGATGGAGGACATGCAGAGCTTTTTAAGTCCTACGCATCGCCACAGCCCTTCGGGGTCCACCATCAGAGAACGACTCGACCGACAGGTAGCAGACTACCTCGCCTTAACTGCAGATATCGACACTCTGAGGAGTGATGAACCGCTTGACTACTGGGTGTGCAGGCTTGACCTGTGGCCTGAGCTATCCCAATTTGCGATAGAACTTCTGGCCTGCCCCACTTCAAGTGTCCTGTCAGAAAGGACCTTCAGTGCAGCAGGAGGTATTGTCACTGAGAAGAGAAGTCGCCTAGGTCAAAAAAGTCTAGATTACCTCACCTTTATTAAGATGAATGAGGCATGGATCCCAAAGGGACTGACAGTGGGCGATACATTTGACTAAAAAAGGCCTGGTGATGAGATGAGCTGCCTTGGGCTAAAAATGGTCCACACGCTGCTGTATTTTATCTCTGCATGCCGGATGACTTGCGTGACTTATCTGCCACCAACTAAGGTTCAAGCCGCAATGTTTTAGTGCACTTTCTGCCTGGAAAACATAAATTCTTTCTGGCCGCTGCTACAGCAGCGGCTGCAACAATACCTATTTTTTCAGGCATGTGTACATGCCTAATTTTTCTGGCCTCTGGTGCTGCACTGTGGCTGCAAAAACAAAACAAAAAAAAAGGCACATACATGTGGCAATTCCCCTTCGTGATTGTTACCTTGTTGTGTTAAAGGGGCTTGCGTATCACAATGAAGCGACCACCTCTATGAGTGTGTTGGCAATGGCAATGTTGGCACACCCCAGATAATAAGGTTGTTGCTTCATTGTGAACAGACCAAAAGCGATCGGCTGGATAATTTTGCATAGAAAAAACATTAATTTTCTTTGTGATCATCTAAGGTGATCATTAAAGCCTACTAGGCCAACAATGGGCCCACACTGCAGAATCAGTTTTCTGGGTCACTTAACTGTCATTGAACTACCTCAGCACGACCATAGACTTTGAAAAAACCCCATCGCCTGCAATCTCCCAAACGTGCGCACGAGCACAGTCATCACTACACCAAGATTGACGCATAGAGGAATAAAATTTATGTCATGAGTGTATCAACTATTGACAGCTCTTTGTGGTTGTCTAAAATCTATTCTATATACGTCCCCTGATAGGAGACGTAACAGGGATTAAACTGATAGGAATAGTACTACTTAACACACCACTCATATCTGGTGGCACAGTACATTTCACGGTGCACCCGCAGTGCCCCAAATTGGAAGTAGGAGGACCAACCATTCAACCAATCTTTTTCCATCTCCCGGTTCCTAAAATCTATTCCATACAGCGGCTTCTGATAGAGGACGTAACAGGGATTAAACTGATAGGAATAGTACTACTTCACACACTACTCATATCTGGTGGCGCAGTACATTGCAAGGCGTATGCGCAGTGCCCCAAATTGGAAGTAAGAGGACCGACCAAGCATCTTTTTCCATCTTCCGGTTCCTAAAATCTATTCCATACACCGGCCCCTGATAGGGGACAAAACAGAGATTAAACTGTTAAGAACAGATTTTTTTTTATTTAAAAAAAAGAGGACAGCCTCTGCGGAGCTGGGTATTTTTTGGCCGCGTTACTGAACGCTCATGCACAATGGCTGTAGGCTCATGCGTCCTTTTGCGGAGGTGACAAACCTGGTCAGTCAAACCCAAGGCAACATCATCGACCTCATCCCATATGCGTTTTTTCTGGAGCGTGCCCTGCGAAGAGTGCTGGATCAGGCCGTAGAGGAGCATGAAGAGGAAGAGTTGTGGTCACTATCACCACCAGAAGCAGCCTTGTCATCGGCGAATGCTGGACCTGCGGCAATGCAGGGAGAGGAGTCTGAAGAAGAGGAGTCAGAGGAGGAAGGTGGCTTTGAGGAGGTGGAAGACCAACCACAGCAGGCATCCCAGGGGGCTTGTTGTCACCTTTCAGGGACCCTTGGTGTTGTACGTGGCTGGGTGGAGGAAGAGACCTTCAATGACGTCAGTGAGGACAAGGAACGGGACATGGCTAGCTTGGTATCCAACCTTGTGCAAATGGGGAGTTTGTGGTTGTGCAAATGGACTGTTTGCGGTTGTTTGCGGTGCGTTAAACGGGGAGTTTGGTCTGTCAGAGTTTGGTCTGTCACTGTGAAGCGGGCGTAACCCTTACACTACCTGATCGATAAAACATCATACCTGATGTTTTAAAGCACGTTATTCCAAACAATTTAGGAATGTTAGGTGATTTATGCCCTTTATGGATTAAAACCAGACTCTGCGTCAACTACGTAATTTTCCATGGGAGTTTTGCCATGGATCCCCCTCCGGCATGGCACAGTCCAGGTGTTAGTCCCTTTGAAACAACTTTTCCATCACTATTGTGGCCAGAAAGAGTCCCTGTGGGTTTTAAAATTCGCCTGCCTATTGAAGTCTATGGCTGTTCGCCCAGTTCGCCCGTTCGCAAACATTTGCGAAAATTCGCGTTCGCCAATGGAAAATGTTATGTTCGCGACATCTCTATTAATAATGCTCCTTATTGTGCCATCAGCAATAATAATGCCTCCTGTTGTGCACCCAGCAATAATAATGCTCCTATATTGCCTTCACCAATTATATTGTCTCCTATTTTTGCCCGCCCCTGTTATAATGGTGTTCCAGTAAGGCCCAACAATACCCCTAGTATTAAGCATTTCCCCATAATGTCCCCTGTATAGACAAGTCCCCATAGTGCCTCTAGTAATGCCCATAATGCCCCCCCTATGTTTTTCAAGTGGCCAGGTAATCAAATCTAATACTCACCTGGGTGCCCTTCTTTGCGGCCTGAAATGCCTATCCTGTGCGGGAGATCACAATGATGTCATCTCTGCGCCTCCTTGTGCAGGCAGTTGCAATGATGTGATCGTGCTGCCTAAGACCTGGCGCAGGCAGTCATGATGATGTCATCGCTTTGTGACTACCTGCATCTTTCTACCGCCTCATAGGCTTCAGGACTATAGCCAGTCCACCTCTGTTCTTAGGGTGTAACATGCCCTTATCCTCGTTATTTCCTCTGCTGTTTTCTATCCATTGCGGTCTTAACATGCAATCAGATCAAAGGAAATTTGCTAGATTTGGTTCTTTAAATTGTTTTTACAATTTATACCTCCCTCTTCTTTAAATGAGTTGTCTGACCCCACAGGAATTTTTATTATGGCCCTGAAAGTGCTCAGCCTAAAGATAAAAAGTGACTTAACTATTCACCGGTGCTCTTTCCAGCACAAGGGTTCCTTACTGCTTCTAGTTCTATGTGGTCCAGAAATAAGATGTCCCATCATGTGCATAGCATCAGCCATTTATTGGCCTCAGTGGTCATGTACCAGTGAATGGATCCCACAGCGGATCAGAAGCAGCGGGGATGGGAGACTCAGCATTGGAGCAGAGTGACAGGGTTTAAGTGGCTTTTTTTTATCATTAAAATTGCTGTGTTGGTTGTACAAACCCTTTAAGCCAGAAGTGAGAATCCCTCTGTAAATGCAGTATATGTAAATGTCTGGCCACACACATCTTACTTAGTTGTACTAGCTTTGAAAAGTAGCTATTGAGACAGCACCTTTAATAAGAAAGAAAAAACTTTGTAGAAACTGCCCATTAACGGGCTTGCAAACATGATTGTTTCTTTTTTTGTCTGGGCAACTTATCAAAAATCGTGGACAAGTAATATTTTTTTCAAATTGCAAATCTATAATATATCATAAAGATGACATAATTATGTCTACTGCCCAGAGTATTACTATGAAATAATGATAATAACAATCCCATTACACAAGTCACTCAAGCCCCAAAAATCATAAACATTTCCATTTTTTTCAGGGATACTGTTATATTTATCTATGGCAGGCGTGTTTATCAACCTACAGTGTAAAGGTTTGATGTGGTGAAGTGGTGGCCTCCACAATGCAACATTATAAACTAAAGGTAATAGGCTTCTTTTACACACTATAAAAAAAAAAGTAAATTGTTTTTGTATCACCATTTTCTGGGAGCCATATGACAACTCGTTAAAAATTAGGCACAGCCTTTTGGGGCCAGTGACCACTGCACCTAAACTTAAATCTAAGCCAGCCTCTGATGTAGATTTTTTGTCTTTTTCTACACCAGAAATCTGGCTATGCCCCCTCAACACACACCCTATATGGGAAAGTGGGGAAAGAGGCAGAGAAACACTGCTTGTGCTAATATTTTTTGCTCAAGTGGTATTTAAAAAGACACAAACAAAGGGCTTGTGACTTTTTACACAAAATTATGATAAATCAGGCTTGTACGTTTTTGGGGAGAATAGTAATATGGTGGCTTTTTGCTATAATGTTGGTTTACAGATTTATGGTGCTATTATACATATCATTAATTATTGCTACTTATGTTGCTGTTTCAATTGTGTCTCTTACACTATGTGGTGGGGCCCCATCTTATTTTGCTATGGTGCTCTATGAGTTATAGTTACAACCCTGGCTCCATTTGTTGAGGCTTGAGACTGAATGTTCCTTCAGCACAGAGATCAAATAGAACAGCATGCAAAGAATGAAGCCTAAATGTGCCATTTAAAGGGGTTATTAATGTAAAACATAAAAATCAGGCATCATATAGTACAGGAGAATCTCTCTCTAACAAAGCTAGATCAGCCCTGTACCTCACATGGATCTTGATATCTCCCCAATCATTCCTTCAAATGTTCTGCTAGATTTATTTCAAGCTGGCAGCTTAGGAGGCATGTCCTTTCTCAGAGGGCATGTCCTGTCTACTGTAGCTAGTGGCAGTTAAATGATGAAACTGAGCATGTGCTTCCATTATAGTAAGCAGGACATAGAAAGGAAAAATTTTTATGTATTTATTTATTGGTTTGCCAACTCTTTGTTATTTCTTAATATTTATTTCATAACGTTTAGTTTTCTAATTTCTGCAAGACCAATATACAATAAGCTGGCTATACACGTAGGATAGTATGATCAGCCAAGAGTTACTCTTCCAACTTCTCCATACAATTTTACTTTAAAGAGAATCTGTGCAATCTGCCGATAGCATGTAGAGCAGGAGATGCTGAGCAGATTGATATGTACAGTCGTAACCAAAAGTTTTGAGAATTGCATAAATATTGGATATTGGAAAAGTTGCTGCTTACGTTTTTATAATAGCAATTTGCATATACTCCAGAATGTTATGAAGAGTGATCAGATGAATTGCATAGTCCTTCTTTGCCATGAAAATTAACTTAATCCCAAAAAAAACTTTCCACTGCATTTCATTGCTGTCATTAAAGGACCTATGAGATCATTTCAGTAATTGTCTTGTTAACTCAGGTGAGAATGTTGACGAGCACAAGGCTGGAGATCATTATGTCAGGCTGATTGGGTTAAAATGGCAGACTTGACATGTTAAAAGGAGGGTGATACTTGAAATCATTGTTCTTCCATTGTTAACCATGGTGACCTACAAAGAAACGCGTGCAGCCATCATTGCGTTGCATAAAAATGGCTTCACAGGCAAGGATATTGTGGCTACTAAGATTGCACCTCAATCAACAATTTATAGGATCATCAAGAACTTCAAGGAAAGAGGTTCAATTCTTGTTAAGAAGGCTTCAGGGCGTCCAAGAAAGTCCAGCAAGCGCCAGGATCGTCTCCTAAAGAGGATTCAGCTGCCGGAACGGAGTGCCACCAGTGCAGAGCTTGCTCAGGAATGGCAGCAGGCAGGTGTGAGCGCATCTGCACGCACAGTGAGGCGAAGACTTTTGGAAGATGGCCTGGTGTCAAGAAGGGCAGCAAAGAAGCCACTTCTCTCCAAAAAAAACATCAGGGACAGATTGATCTTCTGCAGAAAGTATGATGAATGGACTGCTGAGGACTGGGGCAAAGTCATATTCTCTGATGAAGCCTCTTTTTGATTGTTTGGGGCATCTGGAAAAAGGCTTGTCCGGAGAAGAAAAGGTGAGCGCTACCATCAGTCCTGTGTCATGCCAACAGTAAAGCATCCTGAGACCATTCATGTGTGGGGTTGCTTCTCATCCAAGGGAGTGGGCTCACTCACAATTTTGCCCAAAAACACAGCCATGAATAAAGAATGGTACCAAAACACCCTCCAACAGCAACTATTTCCAACAATCCAACAACAGTTTGGTGAAGAACAATGCATTTTCCAGCACGATGGAGCACCGTGCCATAAGGCAAAAGTGATAACTAAGTGGCTCGGGGACCAAAACTTTGACATTTTGGGTCCATGGCCTGGAAACTCCCCAGATCTTAATCCCATTGAGAACTTGTGGTCAATCCTCAAGAGGCGGGTGTGCAGTAAGCCGGATTGGGACAGATGCACACTGGCGCAATATTAATAGTTTTTAGTTCGTGACGCCAATTGCAGCTTGCGCAGGTACTGTAACAGGGCCCTTTAAGATGTAATAGCTCACGTACCAGGTGAGGAATGCCAGAGGGGGATAATGTCTCTGTATAGTAGGTATAGCAGTGTCAACGCTGTCTCCTACCTTGGTAGGGCTGGACTCCTGGATCCTGGCTCACATGCAATAAATTGAGTGCTGTTAGTAGGAGTAATTGAGGAATTAATGTAATCCAGACAGGAAATATAATCCAACTCGTCTTTACTAAATGCAGCTTGAATCCATACAAGTATACAGCAATAGTCTTTGGTCCCAGCAGGTATTGGCAATATGTGGCAGGAATTAATATATACACTGCTCAAAAAAATAAAGGGAACACAAAAATAACATCCTAGATCTGAGTTAATTAAATATTCTTCTGAAATACTTTGTTCTTTACATAGTTGAATGTGCTGACAACAAAATCACACAAAAATAGAAAAATGGAAATCAAATTTTTCAACCAATGGAGGTCTGGATTTGGAGTCACACTCAAAATTAAAGTGGAAAAACACACTACAGGCTGATCCAACTTTGATGTAATGTCCTTAAAACAAGTCAAAATGAGGCTCAGTAGTGTGTGTGGCCTCCATGTGCCTGTATGACCTCCCTACAATGCCTGTGCATGCTCCTGATGAGGGATCTCCTCCCAGACCTGGACTAAAGCATCTGCCAACTCCTGGACAGTCTGTGGTGCAACGTGACGTTGGTGGATAGAGCGAGACATGATGTCCCAAATGTGCTCAATTGGATTCAGGTCTGGGGAACGGGCGGGCCAGTCCATAGCATCAATGCCTTCGTCTTGCAGGAACTGCTGACACACTCCAGCCACATGAGGTCTAGCATTGTCTTGCATTAGGAGGAACCCAGGGCCAACCGCACCAGCATATGGTCTCACAATGGGTTTGAGGATCTCATCTCGGTACCTAATGGCAGTCAGGCTACCTCTGGCGAGCACATGGAGGGCTGTGCGGCCCTCCAAAGAAATGCCACCCCACACCATTACTGACCCAATGCCAAACCGGTCATGCTGGAGGATGTTGCAGGCAGCAGAACGTTCTCCACCGCGTCTCCAGACTCTGTCACATCTGTCACATGTGCTCAGTGTGAACCTGCTTTCATCTGTGAAGAACACAGGGCGCCAGTGGCGAATTTGCCAATCTTGGTGTTCTCTGGCAAATGCCAAACGTCCTGCACGGTGTTGGGCTGTAAGCCCAACCCCCACCTGTGGATGTCAGCCCCTCATATCACCCTAATGGAGTCTGTTTCTGACCTTTTGAGCAGACACATGCACATTTGTGGCCTGCTGGAGGTCATTTTGCCTCCTCCACGTCTCCTGATGTACTGGCCTGTCTCCTGGTAGCGCCTCCATGCTCTGGACACTACGCTGACAGACACAGCAAACCTTCTTGCCACAGCTCGCATTGATGTGCCATCCTGGATAAGCTGCACTACCTGAGCCACTTGTGTGGGTTGTAGACTCCGTCTCATGCTACCACTAGAGTGAAAGCACCGCCAGCATTCAAAAGTGACCAAAACATCAGCCAGGAAGCACAGGAACTGAGAAGTGGTCTGTTGTCACCACCTGCAGAACCACTCCTTTATTGGGGGTGTCTTGCTAATTGCCTATAATTTCCACCTGTTGTCTATCCAATTTGCACAACAGCATGTGAAATTGATTGTCACTCAGTGCTGCTTCCTAAGTGGACAGTTTGATTTCACTGAAGTGTGATTGACTTGGAGTTACATTGTGTTGTTTAAGTGTTCCCTTTATTTCTTTGAGCAGTGTATATTCTGCTTCTTGTCATATGCCTAAAGAATCTGGCAGGTATCTATCTTCTGCTCTGTCTGTAGTCTGCTTGATATGGGCCTGACTAGCTGAAGGAGATATTTGGCTACTCCTAGTTTCTGGATTAAACACTCACAGTTCTGCTCGCAGGGTATGGCTTCCTGGAGATCTGTAGATCCGGAGGTGGCTGCTTGCTTTGTCCACCAGCTGAGGTAGATAATTCAGGCTGGGAAGAGGGATCCTGGGGCCTTAGCCGAGGCTTGGATTCAAGGTTGGGATCCCTGTTTCTGGGAGCTCCTACCAACACAGCCTTCCCCAAGAGGGGGGCTGGTGCACACTGGATCTAACTGGTTTCTTCCCTCCCTATGAGGCAGGATGTGGGAACATTCCACCCCTCCTCAAAGAGGGGGGAGCTAGGTTGGAATGAACTATTCCAATCTAGCAATACTAAACTGGTTAAGATCCTGTTACATACTGCTGCCACCTGCTGGTGTACATAGAAATTACAGCAAATACATAATACAGGCCTGGAAAGTACATATGATGAAAATGCACAGTTAAATCACACCTGATGACAATATATAAACACCTAACATGTTGTAGCAGGGGAAAAAGAGTTTAGTGACATACTCTGGGATGTTACAGGTGGACAAACAAAAACCCACTAATTCTGATAAACTCCATGAAGTGATTATGACAGAATGGGTTGCTATCAGTCAGGAATTGGCCCAGAAGTTGATTGAGAGCATGCCCAGTCGAATTGCAGAGGTCCTGAAAAAGAAGGGCCAACACTGCAAATACTGACTCTTTGCATAAATGTCATGTAATTGTCGATAAAAGCCTTTGAAACGTATGAAGTGCGTGTAATTATATTTCACTACATCACAGAAACAACTGAAACAAAGATCTAAAAACAGTTTAGCAGCAAAATTTGTGAAAACTAATATTTGTGTCATTCTCAAAACATTTGCCACGACTGTAGTGCTGTGGGATTAAATAAAACATGTAATTTATACATTTATATCTCTCCACTTTCTGAGTTCATGTACATGGGGGCCATCTTATTACAGACTAACATCTATCTCTGCATACACACTTAGGGGGTGATTAATCAAACTGGTGTAAAGTAGAACTGGCTTAGCTACCCATAGCAGCCAATCTGATTCCACTTTTCATTTTCCAAAGGAGCTGTCCAAATTGATAGGTGGAATCTGATTGGTTGCTATGGGAAACTAAGCCAGTTCTCCTTTACACCAGTTTGATTAATGACCCCATTAAGGCGTATTTAGATGCTGCGAGGTGCAGCCGTTTGTCAAGGAGGAAACATTTCTTCCTGACGGGCGGCCACTCGTTAACTGGAGGTAAAGTCCTGCATTTACATGCAGCAATCACCTTCACAGTATCAGGATGAGCAAAGGCTGCTGTTATCGCTCATCCCCATACAAAATCATTGTTTAGACAGCACAATCTGCTTCTGTCACGGATGTTGTAGGGGAGAACACCAAAGGACAACAAGAAGGAAGGAAAAAGACACTAGGCCTCACCGCTAGGGAAGGAAAAGGGTCACCACCTATAAAACCCTGCTCCTGGCCCTAACTCCTATCCGTATGGTCACCTCTCGATGGTAGAGATGCCCATACACAGGAACCTAGAAAACCCTGGTGGCCCTCAGTTGTCCTAATAGTAATGACCGGGCAGAGACAACCTGCTCCTTCCCTGGTGAAGGAACCAGCGTCTCGCTGAGGCCTAGTAAACAACAAAGGTGGGAGGGAATACAAAACACAACAAGCGGAACACTTAACTTCTGAGGCTGATGGATGATGGACGAACAGGACTTCACCACGAACCACACTCCAGCTCTTCCAAAAATCCAATGAAGCTATCCAGAGCAAGGAGTGATGGGTAAAGTCAGACTAAATAGGGGGAGGTGAAGGTCACATGATCCACACCTGAACAGGGGGTGTGGACATACCAGCAACACACAAAGTGAAACCAAAAGAGGCTGTCAGATAACTAATGTGCAGATATTCTTTCAGACCTTCTCAAACCTGTCACTGGCGTGACAGTTTCCCTGGAGCAATGATTGAGGTGTCCGTACCTCAGATTATTTCACTCGATGGACAAGCATTTTGCTCATTCATCAAGTGATCTGCGGCACCTTTAGACGGGCAGATTATAGGAAATGGGCATTTGCAGGTATGTTTGCTCCCGATAATCAGCCCGAACATTGGGCCATGTAAATCCAGCTTTACACATAGAATGCTATCAACGGAGTACAACTGAGCTCAGAAAGGGAGATTTAAAAGCATAAAGTATACATTTTCCTGAATGTTATCGCTCAAAACTATATATAAATATAGATATACATTTATAGAGATATACATGTATAAATTACAAGTTTTATTTAATCTTTTTCCACAGCACTATGTGGTGACACAAGTCACATACTCCTTACTACAGAAAAATTACTCAAACAATGAATTATGGATAAAAAAAGGCTGTGTTGCTTTATTCGCGGTTACCCAAGAATATTTAACCAGCATGAATAAATTAATATTAATAAATGCCCATATATTTATCAGTTTGGCATGATGGCGTGATGACGTATGTGTTGCTGCATCGCACCCTCCTCCTCTCCTTCCACCTCGCAACGCCGTGCTAGGTTCTACTTGCCAGGCGGAATTAATTCTTGGGTGCTGGGGGTGTCTCATTCTGGCGTGCTCCATTGGAGATCAGCGGGGCTGTTGCTCTGTTATTGCGGCTTCCTGGTGGTAGGTCATGGTCGGATGATGCGCCCGGTTTTCTCTTGGCTTATGTTAGCTTCTCCGTGTCTGCACCTGCTGGCCCTTGAAGCGCTTTGATCCTGCACCTTCTTCACCCCCTACGCCTAATCCTCCTTTCCTCCGTGCTTTGTATTCACCTCCTCAACCTCTTCATTGACATCCAGGCATCAGTGGCTCCCTGTTTTCTCTTCAATCCTCCCTGCTATGGCTTCTTGCTGTGATATCGTTGAGATGGATACCCGACCTGTGGCGGTGCTGTGTGAATGAACTTTGGCCGAATTCCTGTTACTATACGAAGACTAGTGAGCTATGCACATATTGGATATATCATCATCTGCATTGGTTTGTTCCCTTTTTTTTTTTTTTTGTTCTTTGGTTTAGGTAAAGACTTTGATATTGTTGAATCAGGTAGAAGAATCACCCTTTGATAAATACAGAAAAGAAAAAAAAACAATGGGTCCTAAGCAAAACAGGCGATCAGGGGACTATGCTAAAATAGGGCAGAAGACCTTAGAAACAGCAAAAATAGATAATTTTTTTAAATCTCCCAATGTAAATACAAGAGCAGGGGCAGGTCAAAAAGGGATGCATGATGCTAATGTAAAGTAAAATGCTGGATCGAGAGTGGAATAAGCATTGAATGATTATCTTCAGGAGGAGGGGGCAGAGAGAGAGGACATTACTGATTCGTCTATTGCCGAATCTTCCCTATTAAATGAAATTCTGGTGGCAGTTAAAAAAATGGAGAATAAATACAAGTCATTTCAACCCAGCTTGGTGTAATCCAGACTGATGGGATCCTGATAAGGGACAATGTCTCGAAGATATGGGACTGAATCACAACCATAGAAAAATCTGTGGGGGCTCTGGAGAGTGAAGAAAAAACATTTAAAACCGATATTTCCTCCCTCGGGATAGATGTCAACATCTCAAAGAAAAAAGCGGTGGAATTGGAGGATAGGTCGAGGCGATGTAATGTAAGAATTATAGGTTTACCTGAAGGCACAGAGGGACAAAGCCTTGCTGAAATGATACAGACTTTAATTCTTGAGAAATTCGGAAAGGAACATTTTTCGCCATTGTTTTAGGTGGAAAGAGCTTATCGTGTTCCAGGGGGTAAACCAATCTCTGGAAGGCCTCCACGGACACTATTGGCGAAGATACTTGTTTCACGAGACAGGGATATGATTTTGAGTAGGGCTAGGGAATGCCCGCCTGTCCTATACAATGGGAGTAAAGTGTCCTTTTTCCCTGATTTTTACAAAGACATTCAAAAAAAGAGAAGCAGTTTTACTGCTGTTAACCACTTACAAGAAAGGGACACGCATTACTCTTCTCTTTCTTGATACCCCTGATCTCGTGACAGACTGGCTGGATCGGAATAATACCTAAGCACTTGTGTTTTATATACGGGAGGAGGGTGTGGGGAGATTTATTATTCTTCTCTCTCCTTTTCTTGTTTTGGGATTCTTTTAGGTGAGTCGATTAAAATACTAACCTGGAATGTTCAGGGCCTGGGGCATAAGATATAAAGACAAGCGGTTTTTGATCTGGTCCAGGGACATTTACCAGCGATTTTTTTGCTTGCTGGAGACTCATCTCATGGAGGAGACAGTTATAGAGGTAGAGGATGGGCCGCGCAGACGTATCATTCTACCTTCTCTAGTTACTCCAGAGGAGTGACAGTGTTAGTTCACAACCGGATTGATTTTGTCTGCCGGGCATCCTCTATTGATAAGGAGGGCAGATTTGTGTTTCTTTATGGAAAGCTTGCTAGAAGATTATGCATCTTGGCTTTGATTTATATTCCCCCACCATTTTCTCTTGAAATACTTCAGGCTTTGTTGATGTATGGGGCCTTCTAGGGAAGGGGAATAGAGAGTACTCCTGTGTAGGTAAATCTGGAACGTCCATGTCCAGGATAGATCTGTCTCTGATAAATAAAAATTATCTTAGATGTATAAAGCGGATAAAATATGAGGCCAGAGCTCTATCGGACCATGTACCATTTACTCTTGAGGTATCTATGATAGACATTAAACATCGGGTTAAACCCCTGTTCAAATTAAATCCCCACTGGATTTTTATAATGGATAATCATAAAATGATGGAGCAGGAGATTGTCCGATTCTGGGATAGCAATTATAACTCAGTCAAAACTCAATGGGTGTGGGATGCATTTAAGGCCATTATGAGGGGAGTATTTATTAGCAATAGCTCTAATTTAAGAAAGGGGCACGGTATAAAAGAGAGGGATTTAAAAGAAGCAGCAGCAGGTGCCATGATTGAATTCTCCAGGAATAAAACAGGAGAAAATAGGGAAAATTTGGAGAACGCAAGCCAGGAATACTCTAATTTCCTTCTGGAAAATGCTCAGCAGAGGCTTTTTTTTAAAGGGACAAAAATATTTTGTCTAATCGGGCCACCCAGAGAAATTGCTGGCCAGGGTGATCTCGAATCAGGATCAAAAGAGAAAAGAAAAACTAGGTATTCGATCATCTGAAGGAATAATTGAAGATCAAGATTATATAAAAGAAATCTTTGTTAACGCTTTAACTTATCCAGGCCATTTTTCGTCACATATTGTACTTCATGACACTGGTAAAATTGAGTCAAAAAAATTATTTTTTATTTATAAAAAAATACGAAATTTACCCGAAATTTTGAAAAATTTGCTAATTTCTAAGTTTCAATTTCTCTACTTCTATAATACATAGTAATACCTCCAAAAAGAGTTATTCATTTACATTCCCCATTTTTTTTTGTGGACGTTACAAGGCTTAGAAGTTTAGAAGCAAATCTTGAAATTTTTCAGAAAATTAAAAAAAACCACTTTTTAAGGACCAGTTCAGGTCTGAAGTCACTTTGTGAGGCTTACATAATATAAACCACCCAAAAATGACCCCATTCTAGAAACTACACCCCTCAATGTATTCAAAACTGATTTTATAAACTTTGTTAACCCGTTAGGTGTTCCAAACGAATTAATGGAAAATAGAGATACAATTTCAAAATTTCACTTTTTTGGCAGATTTTTTTATTTTAATAAATTTTTTTCCAGTTACAAAGCAAGGGCTAACAGCCAAACAAAACTCAATATTTTTATGGCCCTGATTCTGTAGTTTACAGAAACACTCCATATGTTCTCGTAAACTGCTGTACGGGCACACGGAAGGGCACAGAAGGAAAGGAATGCTATACGGTTTTTGGAAGGCAGATTTTGCTGGACTGTTTTTTTGACACCATGTCCCATTTGAAGCCTCCCTGATGCACCCCTAGAGTAGAAACTCCAAAAAAGTGACCCCATTTAAAAAAACTACGGGATAGGGTGGCAGTTTTGTTGGTACTAGTTTAGGGTACATATGATTTTTGGTTGCTCTATTTTAAACTTTTTGTGAGGCAAGGTAACAAGAAATAGCTGTTTTGGCACCATTTTTATTTTATGTTATTTACAACATTCATCTGACAGGTTAGATCATGTGTTTTTTTATAGACCAGGTTGTCAAGGACGCGTGTCACGGCCACGGTTTTGGCCGTGACTCCTTGGGAGCCGCATACAGTTGCCCGCGGTTTGGGTTGTTGTTTCAACCGCAGCTTGAGGCTTGATGTTGTATGCCTCAAGTGCGGTTGCCGCGGACAACAGGTATGTGTGCGGTCCCTTTGGAGTTTGTGTGTGTGTATGTATGCACTGTTGTTAGTCTGTGTGCACTCTGTGTTTTGTGTGGTGTGCACGGACACCTTTCCTGCAGTGTGGTTGCCCGTGGCAACGTTTGTCGTTGTGTACATGTGGTGGCAGTGTCCCGGCCTTGGGCTGACTCCCAGGACACGGTTGCCACCCATGTCGTTGCCTGCGGCAACAACCACAGTGTGTTTGTTGTGTTGGACACTGTTCCTTTAAGTTGGTGTTTTCCCTTTCTTGTGGTGCTGGAAGGGTTAACTCCCTTCCCAGTGTGTGTGATGTCACTGGGTGTGTCTGACCGTTGGGTGTGGCCTCTTTGGCCTATAAAACCTCTCACTTTGGCATGGCTCAGTAGGTTGCTTCAGTCATGCTTTGCTGTAGCAGCCTCCTGTGATTTCCATCTTCTTGTAAGGGCCACCCTTCCGGTCATAAGTTCTAATACCGTGATGTCTTGTTGATGTCTTGTGTCTTTGGTTTTTGTGCAGCTATGGATGTCCTGGTCCCTGTGTGTCTTCATGTGTGTGCTGTTTACCTTTGTCTGTGTGGACAGCCTTTTCCTTAGCACAGGTTCCAGTCAGCAAGGCTGAGACAGGTTTGTGTGGAACTGTTTGGTTCACCTGTCTTATCCATAGTCCTGTTTATGTACCCCCTTCTTCATGCTGCTTGGCCAGTGAGACTCCTGCTCCTCCGTGCCTAGGAGGAGTGGGTTGTCTTACCCTGCTCCTTAGCCCAGGGACCGGTCGGAGGGTAAGTCAGGGATCCGAGGTTCCTGCGCATGGGTCCTCCTACCATCAAGGTCGGCCCATGCAGGTAGGAGACAGGGTCAGCGTTAGGGACGCAACAGGAGGTGACCTGCGCCCTGATTCTGTGTTCCTGGCGAGTAGCGACTGGACATCTTCCCTCACCGCACGGCTGAGGATTTCCCCCATCCTCAGCCGTGACAACGCGGCGATACCTAATATGTATACTATTTTTTATTTATGTAAGTTTTACACAACGATTTTATTTTTGAAAAAAAAAAAAATGTTTTAGTGTTTCCATAGTCTGAGAGCCATAGTTTTTTCAGTTTTTGGGCGATTATCTTGGGTAGGGTATGATTTTTGCGGGATGAGATGACAGTTTGATTGGCACTATTTTGGGGTGCGTATGACTTTTTGATCGCTTGCTAATATACTTTTTGTGATGTAAGGTGACAAAAAATGGCATTTTTTACACCTTTTTTTTTTTTAACGGTATTAACCTGATGGGTTAGGTCATGTGATATTTTTATAGAGCACATTATTACGGACGCGGCGATACCTAATATGTATACTTTTGTTTTATTTATGTAAGTTTTACACAATAATATCATTTTTGAAACAAAAAAAAATCATGTTTTAGTGTCTTCATATTCTGAGCCATAGTTTTCTCAATTTTTGGGCGACTATCTTAGGTAGGGTCTCATTTTTTGGTGGATGAGATGATGGTTTGATTGGCACTATTTTGGGGTGCATATGACTTTTTGATCGCTTGCTATTACACTTTTTGTGATGTAAGGTACACCCCTCAATCTGTATTTTGTGGAAGCAGGTATATAGAACCCCTCAATCAATATTTGGTGGAAGCAGGTATATTGCAACCCTCAATCTGTATTTTGTGGAAGCAGGTATATCGCAGGCCTCAATCAATATTTGGTGGAAGCAGGTATATCGCACCCCTCAATCAGTATTTTTTGGAAGCAAGTATATCAAACCCCTTAATCAGTATATTGTGGAAGCAGGTATATCAAACCCCTTAATCAGTATTTTGTGGAAGCAGGTATATTGCACCCCTCAATCCTTTTTTGGGGGGGGCAACAGGTATATCACACCCGTTGCAAATAGTTGTTTCAATAGCGCTTGTCCCTTTATATACCTGTGGTATCGCAGCATAACCGCACACAACTAATCAATATTTGGTGGAAGCAGGTATATTGCAACCCTCAATCTGTATTTTGTGGAAGCAGGTATATCGCAGGCCTCAATCAATATTTGGTGGAAGCAGGTATATCGCACCCCTCAATCAGTATTTTTTGGAAGCAAGGAAGCAAGTATATCAAACCCCTTAATCAGTATATTGTGGAAGCAGGTATATCAAACCCCTTAATCAGTATTTTGTGGAAGCAGGTATATTGCACCCCTCAATCATTTTTTTTTTTTGGGGCAACAGGTATATCACACCCGTTGCAATTAGTTATTCCAATAGCGTTTGTCCCTTTTTTTTTTTACACAATAAAAGCACACAGAACTATGGGGACGGGGTATTGCGATGTGCTAGCGGCCATCTAGCAACCCATGTCCTCAGCTCTATACCCAAAATCCAGGTGACAGGTTCCCTTTAAATGCCACCAGCCATATGTTCTGTTAGAGGCTGTGGCAGTTACAGGAAAAGAGCTGAAGCAAAAAAGAACATGCCCTTGAGCTACCAGATTGAAGATAACCTAGCAGAGCAATTGGAGTAGTGAATGTGGAGATCTAGTGATGAGCGTCAGGGGTCATATTCGAATTTGTGATATTCGGCAAATTTTTTGTAGAATATTCGGCGAATATTTTGTAGAATATTCGTCGAATATTTGCGAATTCGAATATTCGTTATATTCTACAGTCGTGGCCAAAAGTTTTGAGAATTACATAAATATTGGAAATTGGAAAAGTTGCTGCTTAAGTTTTTATAATATCAATTTGCATATACTCCAGAATGTTGTCAAGAGTGATCATATGAATTGCTTAGTCCTTCTTTGCCATGAAAATTAACTTAATCCCAAAACAAACTTTCCACTACATTTCATTGCTGTCATTAAAAGGACCTGCTGAGATCATTTCAGTAATCGTCTTGTTAACTCAGGTGAGAATGTTGACGAGCACAAGGCTGGAGATCATTATGTCAGGCTGATTGAGTTAAAATGGCAGACTTGACATGTTAAAAGGAGGGTGATGCTTGAAATCATTGTTCTTCCATTGTTAACCACGGTGACCTGCAAAGAAACGTGTGCAGCTATCATTCCGTTGCATAAAAATGGCTTCACAGGCAAGGATATTGTGGCTACTAAGATTGCACCTCAATCAACAATTTATAGGATCATCAAGAACTTCAAGGAAAGAGGTTCAATTCTTGTTAAGAAGGCTTCAGGGCGTCCAAGAAAGTCCAGCAAGCGCCAGGATCGTCTCCTAAAGAGGATTCAGCTGCGGGATCGGAGTGCCACCAGTGCAGAGCTTGCTCAGGAATGGCAGCAGGCAGGTGTGAGCGCATCTGCATGCACAGTGAGGCGAAGACTTTTGGAAGATGGCCTGGTGTCAAGAAGGGCAGCAAAGAAGCCACTTCTCTCCAAAAAAAACATCAGGGACAGATTGATCTTCTGCAGAAAGTATGGTGAATGGACTACTGAGGACTGAGGCAAAGTCATATTCTCCGATGAAGCCTCTTTCCGATTGTTTGGGGCATCTGGAAAAAGGCTTGTCCAGAGAAGAAAAGGTGAGCGCTACCATCAGTCCTGTGTCATACCAACAGTAAAGCATCCTGAGACCATTCATGTGTGGGGTTGCTTCTCATCCAAGGGAGTGGGCTCACTCACAATTTTGCCCAAAAATACAGCCATGAATAAAGAATGGTACCAAAACACCCTCCAACAGCAACTTCTTCCAACAATCCAACAACAGTTTGGTGAAGAACAATGCATTTTCCAGCACGATGGAGCACCGTGCCATAAGGCAAAAGTGATAACTAAGTGGCTCGGGGACCAAAATGTTGACATTTTGGGTCCATGGCCTGGAAACTCCCCAAATCTTAATCCCATTGAGAACTTGTAGTTAATTCTCAAGAGGCGGGTGGACAAACAAAAACCCACTAATTCTGACAAACTCCAAGAAGTGATTATGAAAGAATGGGTTGCTATCAGTCAGGAATTGGCCCAGAAGTTGATTGAGAGCATGCCCAGTCGAATTGCAGAGGTCCTGAAAAAGAAGGGCCAACACTGCAAATACTGACTCTTTGCATAAATGTCATGTAATTGTCGATAAAAGCCCTTGAAACGTATGAAGTGCGTGTAATTATATTTCACTACATCACAGAAACAACTGAAACAAAGATCTAAAAGCAGTTTAGCAGCAAACTTTGTGAAAACGAATATTTGTGTCATTCTCAAAACTTTTGGCCACGACTGTACATTCTTTTTTTTTTACTCGAAAATCGGCAAGGTAATGATCACGTAATATGCGAATATTACGCGATCAATACAGGCGTGGGTCAAAAACTAATATATAGCACTATAGAATATAGACACGATTAGACACACCCCCGATGTTGATTGGCTACCGCTGAGTCACGTGGTCTGCTCCTTCTTCTCCTTGTATGCAAGTGGTGCGTCCGCCGTCATCACACTGCAGATCACGTGGACGGGTGTTCGGGGTGACGTAGCTCGCACTGGGGAAGATGGGACTGACTTTCTGACTCGGCGCATGCGCACTGGTTAGACGGGGACGCCAGCAACTTGCGTTCACACTGAACCACCAATGGTAAGCGCGGCTATTTTAATTTAGAAATATTGTAATCAGATACAGCTGTAGTCTAGAACTATAGATGATCTTTTAACCCTTTTGTGATTGGAATAAGCACTTTTGCACTTTTTCTTCACTGATACACAGGCTTTTGAATTCAAAACTCAGAGGTGATACGAATATTGTATATTTATAATATGTATGAACTTTTTACTGTATGCCACAAGTTGTTTTTAATCTATGATTGTAAAGAACGAATATATTTATTCCATTTGCTGTCACGTGATCATGTGCTTTTAGCTTCATGTGAACTCATTATCACCTAATTTGTACCATGTGATTTGATTGCACTTTTTGTATTTGGGTATATATACCCAGTTGTAACACTGTTGTATTGTTTGACAAACGCCTCATTGAGTAGGCCGAAACGTTGCCTGGGGATTCAAGTTTGGGGTCATCACCCTTTCACGCTATATTTGGAGTGCTGCCTCGTCTTTTGGATGTGACTATAGAATATAGTGCTATATATTAGTTTTTAGAATATTCGTCATTTTTTCCATCTGAACACGATTCCTCCCTGCTTCTTGCTTGTGGTCCAATGAGTCATTGGCCCACAAGCAACTTAAACAGGGAGGAATCATGACTTCAGATCGAAAAAAATGACGAATATTCAAAAAAACTAATATATAGCACTATATTCAATATAGTGTTATATATTCGTTTTTTAGAATATTCGTCATTTTTTTCCATCTGAAGTCATGATTCCTCCCTGCTTAAGTTGCTTGTGGGCCAATGACTCATTGGCCCACAAGCAAGAAGCAGGGAGGAATCATGTGTTCAGATGGAAAAAAAATGACGAATATTCGATATAACGAAAATATAGCACTATATTCTAAATATTCTCGAATTGGCGATATTCGAGATAAAAATTTGCTTTTCGAATATTCGTGCTCAACACTACTCTGGACCCATGTGCGAAATAGGGCTGGAGCTTTGTTACAAAGGTATAGTCATGTACTATATGATGTCTGATTTTCATTTTTTGCATCAATCATGGCATAACCTCTTTAAGCAATCTCATAAAAATGTTGGTGTGTCTCATGAGGACCGTGTGCCATAAACTGGATTTCTTGCTGTAATTCATGACCGTATTCTCAAACCTCACTGCTGCTGCCCATGTCAAGCCCACATTTTAGAAAGTACCATTGCAAGCACGGTATAAAAGGGGGGGAAAGGTTCATTCTTTTTGCACACTTTTGTACACCAGTATTTCTTGGTAAAATTTCATCATAGTGCCTGAGATGAAATCTCTAGTAATGTAATTAAATGCAGTATATGGGCAGTGTCAATACTAAATACATTTTTATGTATGGAATTTTTAGATCATAATATAGAACCCTATTGGGCTGTTGATATATCAGTTGTGTTTAGCAAGTTGTTTTGTTGCTTTTTTTTTTTTTTTTCTGAAGCCACACTCAACTCATATAAGAGAAGTGTACAGTCGTGGCCAAAAGTTTTGAGAATTACATAAATATTGGAAATTGGAAAAGTTGCTGCTTAAGTTTTTATAATAGCAATTTGCATATACTCCAGAATGTTATGAAGAGTGATCAGATGAATTGCATAGTCCTTCTTTGCCATGAAAATTAACTTAATCCCAAAAAAAACTTTCCACTGCATTTCATTGCTGTCATTAAAGGACCTGCTGAGATCATTTCAGTAATTGTCTTGTTAACTCAGGTGAGAATGTTGATGAGCACTAGGCTGGAGATCATTATGTCAGGCTGATTGGGTTAAAATGGCAGACTTGACATGCTAAAAGGAGGGTGATGCTTGAAATCATTGTTCTTCCATTGTTAACCATGGTGACCTGCAAAGAAACGCAAGCAGCCATCATTGCGTTGCATAAAAATGGCTTCACAGGCAAGGATATTGTGGCTACTAAGATTGCACCTCAATCAACAATTTATAGGATCATCAAGAACTTCAAGGAAAGAGGTTCAATTCTTGTTAAGAAGGCTTCAGGGCGTCCAAGGAAGTACAGCAAGCGCCAGGATCATCTCCTAAAGAGGATTCAGCTGCGGGATCGGAGTGCCACCAGTGCTCAGGAATGGCAGCAGGCAGGTGTGAGCGCATCTGCACGCATAGTGAGGCGAAGACTTTTGGAAGATGGCCTGGTGTCAAGAAGGGCAGCAAAGAAGCCACTTCTCTCCAAAAAAAACATCAGGGACAGATTGATCTTCTGCAGAAAGTATGGTGAATGGACTGCTGAGGACTGGGGCAAAGTCATATTCTCCGATGAAGCCTCTTTCCGATTGTTTGGGGCATCTGGAAAAAGGCTTGTCCGGAGAAGAAAAGGTGAGAGCTACCATCAGTCCTGTGTCATGCCAACAGTAAAGCATCCTGAGACCATTCATGTGTGGGGTTGCTTCTCATCCAAGGGAGTGGGCTCACTCACAATTTTGCCCAAAAACACAGCCATGACTAAAGAATGGTACCAAAACACCCTCCAACAGCAACTATTTCCAACAATCCAACAACAGTTTGGTGAAGAACAATGCATTTTCCAGCACGATGGAGCACCGTGTCATAAGGAAAAGTGATAACTAAGTGGCTCGGGGACTAAAAAGTTGACTTTTGGGTCCATGGCCTGGAAACTCCCCAGATCTTAATCCCATTGAGAACTTGTGGTCAATCCTCAAGAGACGGGTGGACAAACAAAAACCCACTATTTCTGACAAACTCCAAGACGTGATTATGAAAGAATGGGTTGCTATCAGTCAGGAATTGGCCCAGAAGTTGATTGAGATCATGCCCAGTCGAATTGCAGAGGTCCTGAAAAAGAAGGGCCAACACTGCAAATACTGACTCTTTGCATAAATGTCATGTAATTGTCGATATAAACCTTTGAAAGGTATGAAGTGCGTGTAATTATATTTCACTACATCACAGAAACAACTGAAACAAAGATCTAAAAGCAGTTTAGCAGCAAACTTTGTGAAAACGAATATTTGTGTCATTCTCAATACTTTTGGCCACGACTGTACTTTAGTGCATCAGTCCGGTGTCTATAGACTGCTAGCACTGGACAAGAGACATCTGGCATCAAATCTGATGCCCCAGGGGCCATAATGGTCCCGTCAAAATTGATTACATCAGTTTTCCCAAGGCATTTCTGTGCTAAACTGGAGGGAAAATGCAAACGTTAGCTGCATATACAGTACTGTATGTGAACCTGGCCTAATCGACAGCAGGAACAGTGGATAAAACTAGGGTAAATTGCATAAAGCATCTGATATGTCAGTGTGGAAGAGCATGATCAAATACTAGCAATTTTAAATGTCGCATGTGTTATGCTTTTTTATGTCAGAAAGCTTTCAAAAATTGTTCCTTATCAGGGGTAGATGGTGTTGAAACACAGTGTTATTGAAAAAGAACAGTGACTTGTTGGGACCAAGCATCCAAAAATGATTCCCTAATGGGGGCAGATCCCTGCCCCAGCTTATACACATGTTAATGTCATAAGAAACAGTGGGTTATTTTGAACAATCGTCCAAAAAGTATGGGGCACATTTATTTAGACCAGCATTTTAGACGCTGGTCCTAATAAGCCCTATACCTGCCTGTGGATCCGCCGAAGTTATGAAGAGGTGCAGGCCATAGAAAATGGTAAATTAGATGGGCCTGCTACCTTCCTTACATTCGCCACGCCCACTTTTTTAGACCTGGCGTGGGTGGGAAGAAGTCGCAGATTGCAGTGCAAAGGACCTGTATGCCACAATTTGCACCAGAAACACAACTAATTTAGGCATATTTCTGTTTAATAAATGACCCCCTATGTGCTAAGAATGCCTGCCTGTATTTATGCACGCATAAGTGTCAGAAGAAACTGTGGCTTCTTCTGAATGAGCCTGGAAAAATTCCCCCTTTTTAAATGAGAGCAGCAGCAGTACAGTGTGGATATGGAACAGATAGGATAATAGAGGTATGTGGCCATAATACTAGTGATAGCAGGAGCAGCACAGCATGGAACACACAAAGCAGTAAATGCGTAAGCGGCTGTTTAGGGGCAGTAGTAGTAGTAGTGGCAGCTGTGTAGCGGTAATGGTAGTAGGTGTACTGGATGTGGCAGTAAGGGATTGACAACAGGAAGTAGCAGATGTGACAGTGGCAGCAGCCACACAGTACAGAATATGATGGCAGGCAGCAGTGGGAAAGGCAGATTTATTTATCGCCCTCAACCAGAGGAGTGTGAAAATCAGGGGTGTTGCTAGAGTCTCAAAAGATCCGGGGCCCAAGCCCCAATGAATATGGCCCAGTTCTCTAAATCAAACCTCCCCCCACACACTGCATTTTGCTGTACTTGCTACACAGCAGCACATACCTGTCACATCCAGGGCCTCCAGGTGACGTCTCCACCGATGTAGATCTTCTCTGTCATCATCTTCTCCATTTGGTCCATACAACTTCTTTCCGCCGCCTTATCTCTACAGAGTGTGACACACAGACATCTTAGCTTCCTCACATTTCTTTTTTTTTTTTTATTCTTTATATTTTTATTTTGAAAATACATAAAGTTAATACATAAACCAATTTAAGATAAATCAGTATATATAATAAAACAGACATACATATCCTTATATCCCTCCCCCCCCCCCCATTGGCTGTCGTTCCCCTCAATTCTTCAGAAACAACACAGTAAATACATTTAGAGATGTCTACGTGGCTCTGCGTGCTACTCTCCGCTTCCTTTCCATATCCTCATAAATTTTAATTTGTTGAAGGTATAGATCCCACTCCCTTGAAGAGGGCTGGGAGGCTGAGCCCCAGTACTTCACCAATATAGCTTTCGCCACCATCAAACCCCTCATCCAAATCCGTCTAACCTGGGGGGGGACTTCTGTTTCCGAACCATAATCTCCTAAGATCACTGTCAATATCCCCGGGTTATATTTCATTGAGGATTCTTTTTGTAGAGCAGAGAAAACCTCATCCCAATATTTTCTAATTTTATTGCAACTCCAGAGCAAATGGACATAGTTCGCGTTAACATGTCCACATTTAGGACAACAGCAGTCCCGGCCCCTATTTTGGGGAAATTTTCCTTGAATTTGGGGCGTATAATACAGCCTATGGAGGATCTTGAATTGTATTAGTCTATGTGCACTGGCAACTGTCGCCCTTCTCACGTTCCTGTAAATAGTAGACCAGTGTAAAGGGGGGCAATTCAACTCTTGCTCCCATTTACTTGGGCTTTTGAAAGGCGTTACAGCCACCAGTGCCATTCGGAGTTTAGAGTATAATCTAGATATTTTCACCTTCTCATCCTTCTGGGCATAACAGTAATCAAGAAATATATTCTCTCGTGGGAAAATACGACCCCTATTCCTAGAGGCTTCAAATAAGTGTTTCAAACGTGCATACATAAATACATCCAATGGTGAACAATAATTAAATCCAAATTCCGAAAGTGATTTAAATCGACCTAAGTAAAAAAGGTGAGACACCGTGTAGATGCCATTGCGTGTCCAATAACCAAAATCTGTAATTTTGAAGAACTCCTCCAGCGCCCCGTTCCCCCACAGAGGAGTGAAACCAAGCGGACCGGAGACTTTAAGAATCTCCTTCAGCCTGTTCCACACCCTCTGCAGTGAGTAAGGGACCAGCAAGGACCTCCTCATTCCCATAGTACCAGTTTCCAAACATACAAAAATGTTCTCTATTGGTGTGTCAATAACTTTATTCAAGTATCGTGATAATAAACTCTCTTTCCAATGACAGCACCGCTGAATCTGTGCACAAAAATAATAACCTTGAAAGAAGGGTAGTGACAGCCCACCATCTGCCTCCGACAGCCATAGATATCTCTGCTTTATACGAACCCTCTTCCTACCCCAAATTAGGTCATTAATCAGAGTCTCCAATCTATGAAAAAAGATGTCGTCAATCCAAATAGGGGAGGCACACATCGGGAACAAGACCATAGGTAGAATAATCATCCTGATCAATGCGATTCGATCTGTCTGTGCCAATATTAGCTTCCGCCAAGCGCCAACTTTAGTTCTAACTTTATTCAAAACTGGGGCAAGATTCAGGTCGTAGAATCTACTTATTGGAACCCCGATCTTAACCCCCAGATAGTTCAAGGAATCATTAGGGGCCAAAATACAGACTCGGCTCCCCACATCTACAGCTTTCCGGTTCAGCGGGAGGAGCGATGACTTTGTCCAGTTGATCATATATCCTGATAATTTACCGTAAGATTCTATTACCTCTATGACATACGGAAGGATTTTCCATCCCTGATCCAGGAACAGAATCACATCATCTGCATATAGACTTATTTTATCGCTCACTCCCGCCACCCTGAAGCCTTCTATACGATTCTCCAAACGAATCCGACAAGCCAATGGTTCGATAAAGAGAGCGAAAAGAAGGGGAGAGAGGGGACAACCCTGTCTCATCCCTCTCAACATCGACACAGGAGAGGAGCTCATACCATTGACACTAATACGTGCAACTGGCTGTGCATATAACATCTGAGTCATTTCCAAAAATGGATTTCCAAAGCCGAAATGGGACATCGTAGCCCAGAGAAAAGACCACTCCATCCTGTCGAACGCCTTTGCGGCGTCTAATGACAGGATGGAGTGTTCAACACCACCCCCAACAGACAAATTCAGATAGACCCTATATATGCTCGTCTGAATTTGGCGACCCGGGATAAAGCCCGTCTGGTCAGGGTGGACCAGACCGGCTATAACCCTCTTCAAGCGATTAGCCAGATTTTTTGCAAAGATCTTATAGTCCGTATTTAAGAGCGATATGGGTCTATATGACCCCACATCGCAAGGGTCCTTCTCCTTTTTCAGGACCAAGATAATTACTGCCTCTCTGAATGATGATGGTAAAGAGCCAAATACGCAGGATTCATTAAAGACTTGAAGTAAAATTGGCAAAAGAGATTTGGCATGGTATCTATAAGTTTCAAACGGTAGCCCATCTGGGCCGGGGGAAGAACTATATTTTAATACCGAAAGAGTCGCTTGGAGTTCCTCCAAAAGAATAGGGGAGTCCAACATCGCTCTCTCCTGGGTAGATAGCTGGGGGAGCGCCAATTGTTGGAGATATTGATCCATATCCGTGCGTCTAAACATAGAGTCAGATTTATAGAGGGTAGAGTAATATTTCACGAATTCCTCTCTTATCTCCTCTACGGATCTCACCCCAATTCCTTGGGAGTTCCTGATTTCTTTTATAGTAGTGACCTCTCTCTGGTTGGCCACCAAACGGGCCAAAAATCTACCTGTTTTACCAGACTCACAAAATCGGTTCTGACCTTGAAAGAAGAGCTTATGTTGTGCTTTTTTATATAAAATTGTGTTAAGCTGAGAATTGGCCTCCTTTAATTGAGCAACAAGTTGCTCCTCATGGCAGTTAATTAATGCGGCACGCAAACTCCTTATTGAGTCTGTCAACTGTTTTTCCCTACGGCGTATTTCCGTTCTAAATCTATGAATTTTATTAAAGTACAGACCCCTAATATGTGCCTTCAGCGCGTCCCACACATAATGGATGTGTGTTGAGCCTACGTTGAAGCCCCAAAATTCCTGAATATCATGATCTACACCGGACTGCTCCCCTATCACCTCAAACCAGTGTGAGTTCAATTTAAAGGCTCTACTTAAAGTTGGAGCCTCCACAAACACAATCAACATGGGGGAGTGATCCGAAATTCCATGAGGCTCGTACCTCATCCTCCGGACACGTCCGCACAGATCCCGACTAGCAAATGCCAGATCAATACGGGACATAGACCCGTATGACTGGCAAAAGCATGAGAAAATTTTTTTATTGCCATAGAGGTGGCGCCAGATATCAACCAGCGCCAGCTCCTGGCACACGGCAGTCAAAGGGGACCCGCTGCGACCGCGCCCAGAGAGTGAAGAGAACCGGTCCAGCTCAGGGTCTGGTACCGCATTAAAGTCGCCTGCCACCAATAAGGCACATTGATTTTTAGTAGAAATATATTGAGCTAAGTGTGACATAACATTTGATTTATATGGAGGGGGGATATATATAAAAGCCAGTATCACCTCCTGCCCCTTCCAAAACCCATGAAGAAATACATATCGTCCCTCTTTATCTATGGCACTGTCTAGCGGTTGGAACTCTGTCCCTCTATGTATGTATACACTGACACCTCTTGAGTAAGATGAAAAGCAAACGTGGTACTCCAGAGAGGCCCATTTCTTTTTCAGTGTGTAAATCCTATCTTCTGTTGCGTGAGTCTCTAATAATGCAACAATCGCGGGCAAATGACGGGTCACAAGGTCAAATACTACCGTCCTCTTCACTCTGTCTCCCAACCCTCTCACATTCCAACATAAAATGTTACATGGCATGCATATGAGTAAGAATATCTACAATCTCAGCGGAGAGGCACGCATAACCACGAGACGGAGAACGGCAGCCAATCCCTCCCTAAAACCCCCCCCCAAAAAACCCCCTATGTGGTTGACAAGGCGTTTTACAATACCCATCAACCTCTCACCTTCCACCAAACCTCCCCCCCGCCACCTCCCCTCACCCACACCCTCCCCACCTCATCTTCATAGTAATTCATAAACCCCTGGAATCCAACCAATGTGCCACCTCCTCATGTCTAGAGAAGAATCGGACAGTATCTTTGTCTACCACTCTTAATTTAGCGGGGTATAACATTGAATATTTAATGTTAGCTGAGATCAATCTTTTCTTAACCTCAAAGAAAGATCTTCTTTGGTTTTGCGTCTCTCGAGAAAAGTCAGGGAATATCGATATCAGGTTATTATCAAAATATGTTTCTAATACTTCTCTTTTATGTTTGAAGACCCAATCCCGATCCTTTGAGCAGACAAATTTAGCTAAAATTGCCCTAGGAGGGGCACCTGGGGGCGGTTTTTTAAAAGGAATCCTATGGGCCCTTTCCACACGGAAGGTAGACATATCATGCTCTGGCCCCAGATTTTCTACCAGCCACTTCTGGATAAATTTCGGCGTATCATCCTGTTCCGCCCCCTCAGAAAACCCAACTAATCGCAGGTTGTACCTACGTGATCTATCCTCCAGTTCTACCACTTTCCTTCTTAACCATATACGATCTTCGTCTACTTCTTTAAGTCTGTTCTTTAATATACCATTCTCTACACTGACACAATTAACTGTAGTTTCCAATTCCTTCACCTTTAATCTGAGCTTCGACATTTCATCTCTTATTATAGTGACGTCCCCCTGTACTACTGCAAGGGAAGAGGCCAACTCTGCAACCGAAGTACTGGTAGCATTTACTACTCCCAGTATATCCTGCAATTTTTTTGTTAATACTCTCAAAACCTTCACTATGGGATGAGCTGGTCTTTAATAGCCCCTGCTCTGACCGCTCCGCATTGTCAGGTCCTATCTCAGCCTGGAGAGCAGACCTCTGAACCCCTCCTCTAGTTTTGGGGGGTGGTGATTTCAGAAATTTATCTAACCGAGCTTGTGGGCTCCCCCCTGATCCACTTTTTGGAGGGGATAGACCACCTGATTTACGATATTTTGGCAGCATTTTTATGAGGTCCAATATATTGCGACTATGAACACAGTTCCCAGACGACTATATCTCATATACAAATATGTACAGGGCACCCATGTATGTTAGGCTGGCATATAGAAAAAGGAGGCAAATACCAGACAAATATGCACATATCATATCAGGGAATAAAGCAGTCACTAATTAGGTGTGGTTGCCACAAGCCCAAGGTATGTGCAAGTTGACTGGCTACCACCCCCAATTAAACGTCTTAATAAAGTTGCCCTGAATTTTATCTAGTGAGGTTAGGCGAGATAAGCCACTAGCCGGCTGAGAAGAGGTGATCAATAGTTATATAACGGTCATAAAAGTATGGGTAAGAAAAAGCCCAATTAGTGTGAAAACATATTATCAAGTTAACATAAATCAGAGTACAGCAAAGTATCAAAGCGAAGCGAGATATCAGAGCCGGTTTTAAGGAATATGTCCCATAAACAGTGTGCAGGAGGAGGGTACCCAGTAGGGGGGAGCCTTCTTACGTTTAAGATGGAAAGGACAGAGTTTGGTTTTTCAAATATACAGTTGCGGAATCAAATTGCCCTTAGCGACTGGGTTTACCAGGGGACGCCAATCCATCCAGGAAAGCGACGGTTAAAGTCCGGGAGTCTGAAAATTAAAGAGGAGCTTTATGGGCCTTTACTGTTCCTCTTAGTTAGTTCCACTTGTTCCGCTAAGGCTTTATGGGCCTTTACATTCATTAGTTGCACTAATATCGCAGCCCCAGACCCTAGCGATCAGCCCCAGGACCCACAACCAGCCACCGCAATCCGCCGGGCTCACCAACGGAGACAGGAGCGCTGGCACAGAAGGCTGAGAATTCCACGCCACCACCGTTGCCCGGCCGCACCGGGGATCAGCAAACTCCTCAGCACTCCGTATTGGGGTCACAACAACCAATTAACCCGCGGGGTGCCTGAGACCAAGCCCCTGCTTCGCCCACGCGGGCAGCAACCTGGTTTAGCCCCTAACTTTTCCAGCTCCAACTCCTAACACCCCCCAGGCAGCAGGGCTATATGAAACAGGTCGCAACAAGTCACGGCTGGGAGCGGGCATCGGTCATCGGGCACACAATGGCGTAGCAAGGGGGGCGCTGTACAGTAGGAGGCTGGGCACTGCAAACAACTGAAGAGGCAGCAAAGGGCAAGATATAACAGGAGCCCAATCCAGCATGTCAGAGGCTTACCACCGCCGGCCGGCACACGGCACCTCAGCAGGAGCAGGAGCGGGCGCAGAAGATCAAACGCCAGCACACGGCACCTCCGCAGGAGAGGGAACAGATCATCATGCTGCAGGTAACTGCAGGCAAGCGGACTCGGACGACGGGCCAGGAACAATCAGCCAGGAGGCCACGGCGGATCCCAGCGGGCAGCAGGCAGGTAACTCAGGCTTCCATCGGTAATCGACTAGCCAGGCCTGGCCAGGGGGCGGCGTTCCATCGGCGTTCCATGCGCATCAGAGAGCAGAGCAGAGCTAGGCGAGGCGGAGAGAGGTGAGCGAGAGCGGAGACGTCAGCCGGAGGAGGAGCGCGGCTAACCTACGTCATGCCGCATCACCAGCTTCCTCACATTTCTATCATCCCCCAACCTGTAGTCCCCACAGTGTTATCCTGCTGCTCGCTGTGCCCCCCTGAAGAAGAATGAGTGCCCCCATAGTAATTGTGCTCCTCATAGTCCCACCAATAGTAATTCCCTCCTAGAATGCCCTCATTAGTAATACTGCCCTCTACAGTGCCCCAACCATGATAACGCTCCCCAAAAATGCCCTCATTAGTAATACTGCCCCCTACAGTTCCCCCAACCGTGAAAACGCTCCCCAAGAGTGCCCCCATAAGTAGAAGAGCCCTCCAGTATTAATAATACCCTCACAGAGCCCCCAGTAGAAATAAGGAAGATCTATAAGTCACTTCTATAGAGCCCCCAGTAGTAATAAGAATGTCTATAATGTCCCCTGGATTTATAATACCCCTACAGTCCCCCCAGCAAATATACTTCCCCCTACTGTTATAATGCTCACCCTATAGTGCCCCTAGTATTTATAATGTCCCCTGCAGTGCCCCTGTAGTTATATTCCTCCCTCCACCAAACAGTCCCATGTAAATAACAGCCCTCTCTATCTACAGCCCCCTCCAAAATACAGTCCCATGTAAATAACATCACCCCCTCCCCAGCCAGCTCCAACATGCAATCCCATGTACACAACACCCCCTCAATATTTAGTTCCATGTAAATAACATAATTTCCCCCTCACCCGCCACATTCAACATACAATCCGATGTAAATAACATCGCCCTCTCTACATTCAATCCCATGTAAATAACATCACTCTCTCAGACCCCTGTAACATTCAGTCCCATGTAAATAACATCACTCCCTCCCACAGCTGTCATTAACATACAGTCCCATGTAAATCACATCACTCCCTTCCACAGCTGCCATCAACATACAGTCCCATGTAAATAACATCACTGCCTCCCACAGCCGCCTCCAACATACAGTCCTAAGTAAATAACATAATGCCCTCTCACAGCCGCCATCAACATACAGTCTAATGTAAATAACATTACCCTGCCCCAGCCCCCTCCGACATTCAGTCCCATGTAAATAACATCACTCCCTCCCACAGTCGCCTCCAATATAAAGTCCCATGTAAATAACATAATCCCCTTCCACAGCTGCCTTCAACATACAGTCCCATGTAAATAACATCACTTCCTCCCCCAGCCCCCTTCAACATACAGTCCCATGTAAATAACATGACCCCCTCCCCAGCCACCTCCAACACACAGTTCCATGTAAATAACATCACTCCCTCCCACAGCTGCCATCAACAAACAGTCCCATGTAAATAACATTACTGCCTCCCACAGCCGCCTTCAACATACAGTCCCATGTAAATAACATTACCATGCCCCAGCCCCCTCCAACATTCAGTCCCATGTAAATATCATTCCCTCCCACAGCCACCTCCAATATACAGTCCCATGTAAATAAGATAATCCCCTCCCACAGCTGCCTTCAACATACAGTCCCATGTAAATAACATTACCCTGCCCCAGCCTCCTCCAACATTCAGTCCCATGTAAATAACATCACTCCCTCCCACAGCCGCCTCCAATATACAGTCCCATGTAAATAACATAATCCCCTTCCACAGCTGCCTTCAACATACAGTCCCATGTAAATAACATCACTCCCTCCCCCAGCCCCCTCCAACATAGAGTCCCATGTAAATAACACGACCCCCTACCCAGCCGCCTCCAACACACAGTTCCATGTAAATAACATCCCTCCCTTCAGCCCTAACATACAGTCCCAGTTAAATAACCACAACTCCGAGCATTGCTCTGTCTCTCCCTTCACTTACCTTTCCTCATGTAGCAGACCTCACCACAGCTTCTGCCCCAGGACTTCTCCTCACTGCCGTCCTCTCCTGCACTGGTCACATGATAGTGACATCATCGCAGGTCCTTCTCAACCACTGCCTGTTTTACTGGTCACATGACCTGTGTTATAACCACAGGTCCTTCAGCTCTTCCTGTGCATTAGATCCAATTGTATTGTTGTCCTGAGGACAGCAATACAGTTGTATCTAGCTGGCAGGCAGGACAATCGGGGCCTGGGACAAAACATAAGGTGTCCAGGCCCCGAATGTTTTAACCTAGCAACACCCCTGGTGAAAATCCTCACGGAACCATACATAATTCATTTTTTACAAAAGTGATGTGTTGTACACTTGCGGAGGACAACTTTATCTGTTTGGGTGTCACAATGCCACTTGTCATGCTGAAAACCCTGCCTGAGATGAAACAGGAGGCTAGACAAGACAGGACAAAGACAACATACTGGACTAGTTTGGGCCACAGCTCCAATCTGCCTTCCCAGACATACATGAGCCAGTGAACACGATAGAAGCCAGAGAAAGGCCAGAGTCCAGGTAAGACTGAAGCTGGGTGTTGAGGTGGTATATCTCCATTTGCTGATTTGTGTCAACCTGGCACAGCACATGAAAAAAAATGCTCCATCATGTTCATGAGACTGAATTGGCTGTTGTGGCTTCTGCTGATTGGGGGTAGAAGAGACAGCAGAAGGTGGATGACTTGACAGGAGACAGAGAGGGTCCTCAGACATGTAGGCTTCAGGCATCTGCTCTTTGAAAGCTGTGGCAAGCTTCATACACAGTGTATCCTGGTAATAAAGCAATTTGGCCTCCCTTTTGGCAACAAAAGAACATTCACTCATTTTGCTTTGATAGTGAGGGTCTAAAAGCAAGGCTATCCAGTAATCATCAGATTGCTTTATGTAAGCAAGCAAGCATTCAGCTTGCCATTCTTACCAATGTGTCCCAGGACTTAGTTTTTTTCTGCCCCCCCCCCCCCAACCCCACTGGGATGATTGGCCCATGTCATCGTCTTCATCATCATTATCAGTCTCGTCTTTCTGCACAAATGACTCCTCCTCCTGCTCCTTCCCCATTGATAGCTTCTCATTAGTGTTGGGCGAGCATGCTCGGCCGAACACTTTTTTGCTCGAGTCTCCTCCCCGCACGTTTGTTGGCTGACGCTAACTGTACTGCCATAGCCATGTTGGTTACTGCCATTACAGTGATTAGCTGTCCGGAACACGTCATCGGGTGCTATATAGCACCCGATGACACGTGGTTTGGCTCACAGTCTTAGTCAGGGAGAGCTGCAGCAGAAGGGACAGATAGTGTAGGGACAGGAATAGTTGTTTTTTTTAGGCAGGGTTTACTAGTGAAAGGTGTTAGAGACCTAAAAGTCTTTTAAGGACTATTGTTTTATCTGGCTGGCATATATATTATTAGCGCAACATGCACTAAATTGCGTGCTGACAGTGACGCAACCTCTGCTACATCTCCAGTATAACGTTAGCGCATCCGAAATATCAGTGACATTCAGTGTCATTTTTTCACTGCTGATGACAGCTACATTACCTGCGCTACATCTCCTGTAAAATGTTTGCCCATCCTAAATATCTGTGGCATTCAGTCTAATTTATTTGCGCATACACATACAAAACCTGCGCTACTATACGTGTGACATACTTGCAAGCATATATACCATTTAATATGCTCAAGGCGAGCAGTAAGGGACTGGGAAGTGGCCGTGCTGCTGATGGTGCATGCAGAGGCCGTGGCACTTGGCGCGGTGAAACTGTGCCTGCTGCCAGAGCACAAGAAAAACACTCATCCACGATACCTAGCTTCATGTCCCAGTTTGCAGGGCGGCGCAGGACACCACTCTTGAAGTCACACCTGTGCGACCTGGTGGTCGGTTGGATTGCAGCAGATAATGCTTCCAGTCGGTTAAGCGCCACCCTGTCTATCACAAAGTCCAGTCTCAGTAGCCAAGAGTCTGGTCAACAGAATCTTCACCCTGATCCTCCTTCCTGCCACCATGGAGAGTCTTGGCAAACAAGTGATCCCACACTCGGATATTCCGAGGATCTCTTTTCATCGCCATTTCTTGATTTGGGTCTCTCGTCAAGCCTGCTTAACTCTTGAGCATCCACAGTCAGAATAAGATGACGGTGGGGAACAGCAATTAGTGTTTTACGAGGTGGATGATGTGGATGAGAAACAGTTGTCAATAACTGAGGTTGTTGTTAGGTCAACAAGTCAGGAGGATGACCAGAGTGAGGAAGTGGAAGAGAAGGTGGTGGACGATGAAACCTGGGAAGGTAGCAAGCCGAGCGAGGACAGCAGTACAGAGGGGGAGGGATCCGCAGCACCATAACAGACAGGAAGAGGCAGTGCGGTGGCAAAAGGGAGAGGGCGGGCCACAACCGCAACTGTTCCCCGAAGCACCCCCGTGCGGCAATCTCCCTTGCCAAGAGCTAGGTGTTCTGCAGTCTGGCGCTTTTTTGAGGAAAGTGTGGACGATAAAAGAATTGTTATTTGCAAAATATGCAGTACCAAAATGAGCAGGGGCGTGAACGCTAGCAACCTCACCACTATCAGCATGATCCGCCACATGGCATCAAAGCACCCTAATAGGTGGGCTGAACGCCTGGATCCACAATCAGTGTCTGCGGGTCACACCACTGCCTCCTCTTCCCCTGTGTTACATGCTGGCCAATCCCCTGTCCAAGACGCAGGCCTGGATGCCTCCCGCCCTGCACCTGGACCTTTGCAAGCACCATCAGCTAGCACATCCACTTCTGTGTCCCAGCGCAGCGTACAGATGTCCATACTCCAGGCCTTTGAACGAAAGCGCAAATACCTAGCCACCCACCCACAGGCCATAGCACTAAATGCGCAACTTTCCAAATTGCTAGCCCTGGAAATGTTGCCAATTAGGCATGTGGGCACTGAGGCTTTCCGCTGCCTGATGGCGGTGGCCGTCCCTCGTTACTCAGTACCCAGCCGCCACTATTTTCCCTGGTGTGCCTTCCCCGCCTTACAACAGCATGTGTCCCATAACATCACCCGTGCCCTGACCAATGCAGTTATTGGGAAGGTCCACTTAATGACTGACACATGGACAAGTGCTTTTGGCCAGGGACACTACATTTTCCTGACGGCACACTGGGTGAACGTTGTGGGGAACGAGTTGTACCCTGGGATGGCACAGGTGCTACCGACACCAAGGATTGCGGGCCCTACTTCCTTTAGGATTTCTGCCACCACCTACATTAGTGGCTGTACCCCCCCTATTCCTCCTGCACCTCCTCCTCCACTTCCACCTATGAATTCTCATCTTGCAGCACCAGTCAGCCATCAGCCAGTAGCTGGAAGCAGTGTAGCACTGCAGTGGGGAAGCGGCAACAGGCCGTGCTAAAACTAATTTGCTTAGGTGACAAACAGCACACCACCGCAGAGCTGTGGCAGGGTAAAAGGGACCAGACTGAGCTGTGGCTCTCGCCACTCAACCTACAACCAGACATGGTTGTTTGTGTCTGATAATGGCCATAACTTGGTGGCGGCTTTGGATCTCGGCAAGCTTACACACATACCACGGTTTCTCAAAACCTACCCCAATTTGTCTGAGCTACTGGTGAAGGTGCGCTGCGTGTGTGCCCATTTCCAAAAGTCATCTACAGCTGCCACAGGTTTGGCAACGCTGCAGCAGAGCTTGCAATTGCCAGCTCACCAACTGTTGTGTGACATGAGCATGCGCTGGAACTCCACGTTCCACATGTTGGCCAGTCTTTGTGAGTAGCAGAGGGCAGTAGTGGAATACCAGCTGCAACATGGTCGTTGCCTTTCCAGTCATCTTCCGTTCTTCACAAGTGACGAGTGCGCATGGATGTCTGACCTCTGTGAGATTTAACGCAACTTTGAGGAATCAACATAGATGGTGAGCGGTGATGCCGCTATTATCAGCGTAACCCTCCCACTTCTGTGTCCACTGAAACGCTCGCTGCTCACAATGAAGGCAGACGCTTTACATGTGGAAGAGGTGGAAATGGGGGAAGACAGTACAGAGGGCGATAGCCAAACCACCCTCAGTTCGTCTTCTCAGCGCAAATTGGATGATAAGGAGGAGGAGGAGCAGGAGACGGTAGTAGGTAGTACAGAGGGTAGTACCCATAGCAGGTTTATTCCATCTGTTCAGCGTGGATGGGCCGAAGAGGAGGAAGAGGATGAGGAGATTGAGAGTCATCCTCCTGATGAGGACAGCGAAGTCTTGTCTGTTTGGACTGGTTGTTCACCCTTCTCGACCCCCGCTACATAGAGAATTTCTCATCTCTTATTCCTGTGGTGGAGAGGACTAGCAAAATGGTGCAATACCAGAAGGTCCTTGTGGAAAAATTGCTCCAAAAATTTCCAGCTGACAACGCTGGCTGCAGAGTATGTAGTTCCTTGGGCAACCGAGGAGGGGGATACAAGGGGAACGCAGAGTCAAGGCAACACTCTCCAAGGCCTGGGACAGTTTCATGACACCCCGCCAGCACCCTCACCCTGCTGTGCGGCCTAGTGTCACAAGGAGAGAAAAGTTTTGGAAGATGGTGAAGGAGTACATAGCAGAGAGTCCTCAGTGATCCCTCTGTGCACAAACTGGCGCTCTACAACTTGGAGGTGCTGGCCTGCCCTGCCGCCAGCGTTTTGTCAGAGCGGGTATTTAGTGCTGCGTGGGGCATAATAACTGATAAGCGCATCCGACTGTCAACTGAAAATGCTGACAGGTTGACTCTTATCAAAATGAACAAGGCCTGGATTGCCCCTGACTTCTGTACTCCACCAGAGGAAAGCGGCTAAACATATAGGCACTTTAAATGTGGCTTTTATGGTGTATTGAATACACTGTATTCCCATGCACCCCTTCCACCACAAAAAAGGGCATATGGTTTAATCTTCCTTTTCTCGTCCTCCTCCTCCATCATATCCACATGCTTATTAGGCTGCCCTAGCTACTAATGTTTTAGAGGGTCAGCACAGCAGCAGACCCTCACCCCTAATGTTTTAGAGGGTCACCAGCAGGCCCTCGCCCATAATGTTTTAGATGGTCAGCTCAGCAGCAGAGCCGCACCCCTAATGTTTTAGATGGTCATCTCAGCAGCAGACCCTCACCCCTAATGTTTTAGATGGTCAAATCAGCAGCAGGCCCTCGCCCCTAATGTTTTAGAGGGTCACCAGCAGGCCCTTGCTCCTAATGTATTACCCAATAATGTCATTTTTGGCAGCACTTGCACTTTTTATACAAGTAAATATACAGGAAAGAATGTTTCCTAACAATTTTTCCTCTAAAAGCGATTTTATCTTCAGTTTTGTGCGTATTATTTTCAGTCTGTAAAAGTGGCGTGCTACTCGGACAACATCATTCCCAGCAGCGACCTGGGAGTCCAAGATGCATCCAGACATCCTCCCCATGCTGTTCCCGAACTATTTTGGTGGTGTTTCCATCAATTTCTGAAAGTTTCCTGTGAACCAGACACCCTCACCTCTTCAGAGCATTGGGTGCCTGGTTTAATGCTCGGGTTCTCCCATTGACTTCCATTGTGCTCGGATGCTCTGTAGAGCACACAAGCATCCCAAAGTGTTCTACTCGAGCCCCCAACACTTTGGTGCTCAATCTACACTACTCCTCATCCTCCACTTCCTCCTCCATGGGACTTTCTCTGTGTGGGTCCACAACAGCTACAGGGTGATCAGCAAGATGTGTATGCTGTTCTACTTTTGCCATACCTTGTTGCATCAGCGTGAGTGTTTGCTCTAAGATAAATATCAAAGAGATTACATTGTTAATGCCGGCGTACTACTGACACATCTGGTGGCCTCTTCGAGGCGTCTCTGAAGAACTGCCACTGCCGTAACAACATGATCCCTGCTGAGGTGATCTGGTATATGCTTAAATCATTCACCACTGTACACTGCTTGTACAGATGCTCTAGCATTTGTAAGTTGGAATTCCAGCAAGTTGAAAAGTCGCGGATCAATCCACATCATCCTACTGTGACTGAGTGGAGCCATCCAGTTGACAATCTCATCCTTTTTATCCGCAATAATGCTTCACCTATCGGAAGCCAGGGAGAACTGTGACCTACTAATACTACTACTGGGTGGATGACTACTGATGCTGCTGCTGCTACTATCCACATTCTGTTTTGGCAATGAGGCTTAAGTCTTTCATTTTGCACGCTTCTATTTTCCAGACATTTTATAAGGCCTATAAATAAAAAGTCATGGGTTTGGTACACAGATTATTAAATGGTAAAAAAAATTCAAGTGTTCTTTCTGTAATTGAAAGACAGAGGTGTAATTAAATGTCCATCCCCTTCATTAGGCACACTGCACTCTGGTGTTGACAATTTTCTTGAACTATGCATTCAATATCACAGGTATGACAATACAATTTTTGTAGTAAATGTCTTTCAACTACATGGTCTGATGCAGTAATGCTTTATAACAAGGATAAATGACTTTGAACTATGCGTTCAATATCACAGGTATAATTGCAATTTTTGTAATAAAATGTTTTTGGACTACACAGTCTGATACAGTAATTTCTTGCTAACAAAAATATCTTTGAACTATGTGTTCAATATCATGGGTGTAAAAATGGCATTATTGTACTATTGCTTTTGCTTAAACTACCGGTTTTCTTACAGCAATATGCAACATGTTTAACCCCTTAAAGACTGAGCTCATTTTCACCTTAAGGACCAGGCCATTTTTTGCAAATCTGACCAGTGTAATTTTATGTTTAAATAACTTTAAAACGCTTTGACTTATCCAGGCCATTCTGAGATTGTTTTTTCATCACATATTGTACTTCATGACACTAGTAAAATGGAGTAAAAAAAATAAATCACCGAACACCGAACCCGAACCTGAACTTTTACAGAAATGTTCGGGTTCGGGGTCCAAAAATCCTAAAGTTCGGTACGAACCGTATGCTCAACCCTATTAGCTAATTTCCAAATTTCAATTTCTCTACTTTTATAATAGATAGTAATACCTCCATAAAAATAGTTATTATTTTACATTCCCCATATGTCTACTTCATGTTATGGGATAGTGTTCTTTGGACTGATGAAACAAAATTAGAACTGTTTGGGCCCATGGATCAACGCTATGTTTGGAGGAGGAAGAACAAGGCCTATGAAGAAAAGAACACCTTGCCTACTGTGAAGCATGGCGGGGGGAGTCAATCATGCTTTGGGGCTGTTTTGCTTCTACAGGTACAGGGAAGCTTCAGCGTGTGCAAGGTACCATGAATTCTCTTCAGTACCAGGAGATATTGGATAAAAATATGATGCAGTCCGTCACAAACCTGAGGCTTGGGAGACGTTGGACCTTTCAACAGGACAATGATCCCAAGCATACCTCCAAGTCCACTAGAGCATGGTTGCAGATTAAAGGCTGGAACATTTTGAAGTGGCCATCGCAGTCACCAGACTTAAATCCGATTGAGAACCTCTGGTGGGACTTAAAGAAAGCAGTTGCAGCGCGCAAGCCTAAGAATGTGACTGAACTGGAGGCTTTTGCCCATGAAGAATGGGCGAAGATACCCATAGATCGCTGCAAGACACTTGTGTCAAGCTATGCTTCACGTTTAAAAGCTGTTATAACTGGAAAAGGATGTTGTACTAAGTACTAAGATTGAATGTCACTTGGGGGTTGAATAAAACTGATAATGATGTGAGCACAGAAAAGACATTTGTGGTTATTTCATTATAAATGTTATGTTATATTTGTCTGACTTACAAGTGCCTCTTTGATTTAATTGTAAACAAGATGACTGAAATGATCAAAATCAATGTCAAACTGGCCAAAACACTCAATTTCAGTGGGGGTTGAATAATTTTGAACACAACTGTAGATAGATAGATAGATAGATAGATAGATAGATAGATAGATATAAAAATGGAGAGAGAGAGGAAGTCGGACCAACGAACAGAGACAATTAGTAGATAGATAGATAGATAGATAGATAGATAGATAGATCATAGAGGATAGATAGATGATAGATAGATAGATAGATAGATAGATAGATAGATAGATAGATAGATAGATAGATAGATAGATAGATAGAGTACAGACCAAAAGTTTGGACACACCTTCTCTTTCAAAGAGTTTTCTTTATTTTCATGACTATGAAGGCATCAAAACTATGAATTAACACATGTGGAATTATATACATAACAAACAAGTGTGAAACAACTGAAAATATGTCATATTCTAGGTTCTTCAAAGTAGCCACCTTTTGCTTTGATTACTGCTTTGCAGACTCTTGGCATTCTCTTGATGAGCTTCAAGAGGTAGTCCCCTGAAATGGTCTTCCAACAGTCTTGAAGGAGTTCCCAGAGATGCTTAGCACTTGTTGGCCCTTTTGCCTTCACTCTGCGGTCCAGCTCACCCCAAACCATCTCGATTGGGTTCAGGTCCGGTGACTGTGGAGGCCAGGTCATCTGGCGCAGCACCCCATCACTCTCCTTCATGGTCAAATAGCCCTTACTTTCAAAGTTTTCCCAATTTTTCGGCTGACTGACTGACCTTCATTTCTTAAAGTAATGATGGCCACTAGTTTTTCTTTACTTAGCTGCTTTTTTCTTGCCATAATACCAATTCTAACAGTCTATTCAGTAGGACTATCAGCTGTGTATCCACCTGACTTCTCCTCAACGCAACTGATGGTCCCAACTCCATTTATAAGGCAAGAAATCCCACTTATTAAAACTGACAAGGCACACCTGTGAAGTGAAAACCATTTCAGGGGACTACCTCTTGAAGCTCATCAAGAGAATGCCAAGAGTGTGCAAAGCAGTAATCAAAGCAAAAGGTGGCTACTTTGAAGAACCTACAATATGACAAAAATCTTAATTTTGCACATGTTACTCAGCTGGAAAAAGGCTCCATAGAGAGAGCTGAAACGTTGCTGATGAGTGAATAAACCGTCCACTTTTTCACTATCATCTGGAGTGCTGCCTTCTTTTTCTCGATTATCCATACTTGCACCCGTACGTTTTTTTTTTGTGTGTGCTGCTTCTTTCCTTTCTGCTTTAGATAGATAGATAGATAGATAGATAGATAGATAGGACATAATAGATAGATAGATAGATAGATAGATAGATAGATAGATAGATAGATAGATATGACATAATAGATAGATAGATACTGTAGATAGATAGATAGATAGATAGATAGATAGATAGATAGATATGAGATAGATAGAGAGATAGATAGATCATAGAGGATAGATAGATGATAGATAGATAGATAGATAGATAGATATAAAAATGGAGAGAGAGAGGAAGTCGGACCAACGAACAGAGACAATTAGTAGATAGATAGATAGATAGATAGATAGATAGATAGATCATAGAGGATAGATAGATGATAGATAGATAGATAGATAGATAGATAGATAGATAGAGTACAGACCAAAAGTTTGGACACACCTTCTCTTTCAAAGAGTTTTCTTTATTTTCATGACTATGAAGGCATCAAAACTATGAATTAACACATGTGGAATTATATACATAACAAACAAGTGTGAAACAACTGAAAATATGTCATATTCTAGGTTCTTCAAAGTAGCCACCTTTTGCTTTGATTACTGCTTTGCAGACTCTTGGCATTCTCTTGATGAGCTTCAAGAGGTAGTCCCCTGAAATGGTCTTCCAACAGTCTTGAAGGAGTTCCCAGAGATGCTTAGCACTTGTTGGCCCTTTTGCCTTCACTCTGCGGTCCAGCTCACCCCAAACCATCTCGATTGGGTTCAGGTCCGGTGACTGTGGAGGCCAGGTCATCTGGCGCAGCACCCCATCACTCTCCTTCATGGTCAAATAGCCCTTACTTTCAAAGTTTTCCCAATTTTTCGGCTGACTGACTGACCTTCATTTCTTAAAGTAATGATGGCCACTAGTTTTTCTTTACTTAGCTGCTTTTTTCTTGCCATAATACCAATTCTAACAGTCTATTCAGTAGGACTATCAGCTGTGTATCCACCTGACTTCTCCTCAACGCAACTGATGGTCCCAACTCCATTTATAAGGCAAGAAATCCCACTTATTAAAACTGACAGGGCACACCTGTGAAGTGAAAACCATTTCAGGGGACTACCTCTTGAAGCTCATCAAGAGAATGCCAAGAGTGTGCAAAGCAGTAATCAAAGCAAAAGGTGGCTACTTTGAAGAACCTACAATATGACAAAAATCTTAATTTTGCACATGTTACTCAGCTGGAAAAAGGCTCCATAGAGAGAGCTGAAACGTTGCTGATGAGTGAATAAACCGTCCACTTTTTCACTATCATCTGGAGTGCTGCCTTCTTTTTCTCGATTATCCATACTTGCACCCGTACGTTTTTTTTTTGTGTGTGCTGCTTCTTTCCTTTCTGCTTTAGATAGATAGATAGATAGATAGATAGATAGATAGATAGATAGATAGATAGATAGGACATAATAGATAGATAGATAGATAGATAGATAGATAGATAGATAGATAGATATGACATAATAGATAGATAGATACTGTAGATAGATAGATAGATAGATAGATAGATAGATAGATAGATAGATAGATAGATATGAGATAGATAGAGAGATAGATAGATCATAGAGGATAGATAGATGATAGATAGATAGATAGATAGATAGATAGATAGATAGATAGATAGATAGATATGAGATAGATAGATGATAGGTGATTGATAGATAGATCATAGAGGATAGATAGATAGATAGATAGATAGATAGATAGATAGATAGATAGATAGATAGATAATAAATATGAGATAGATAGATAGATAGATAGATAGATAGATAGATAGATAGATAGATAGATAGATAGATAGATCATAGAGGATAGATAGATGATAGATAGATCGATAGATAGATAGATGATAGGTGATAGGTGATTGATTGATTGATAGATAGATAGATCATAGAGGATAGATAGATAGATAGATAGATAGATATCTAAGATAGATAATAGATAGATAGATAGATAGATCATAGAGGATAGATAGATAGATAGATAGATAGATAGATAGATGATAGAACATATTAGATAGATAGATAGATAGATAGATAGATAGATAGATAGATAGATAGATACTGTAGAGAGATAGATAGATATAGATAGATAGATAGATAGATAGATAGATAGATAGATAATAGATAGATAGATGATAGGTGATAGATAGATAGATAGATAGATAGATAGATAGATAGATAGATCATAGAGGATAGATAGATAGATAGATAGATAGATAGATAGATAGATAGATAGATATTACATAGGTAGATAGATAGATAGATAGATAGATAGATAGATATTACATAGGTAGATAGATAGATAGATAGATAGATAGATAGATAGATCATAGAGGATAGATAGATAGATAGATAGATAGATAGATAGATAGATAGATCATAGAGGATAGATAGATAGATAGATAGATAGATAGATAGATAGATAGATAGATAGATAGATAGATAGATAGATATAGAGGATAGATAGATAGATATGAGAGAGATAGATAGATAGATAGATAGATAGATAGATAGATAGATCATAGAGGATAGATAGATATGAGAGAGATAGATAGATAGATAGATAGATAGATAGATAGATGATAGATAGATAGATAGATAGATAGATAATGGATAGATAGATAGATAGATAGATAATGGATAGATAGATAGATAGATAGATAGATAGATAGATAGATAATGGATAGATAGATAGATAGATAGATAGATAGATGATAGATAGATAGATGATAGATAGATAGATAGATAGATAGATAGATAGATAATGGATAGATAGATAGATAGATAGATAGATAGATAGATAGATAGATGATAGATAGATAGATAGATAGATAGATAGATAGATAGATAGATATATAGATAGATAGATGATAGATAGATAGATGATAGATAGATAGATAGATAGATAGATAGATAGATGATAGATAGATAGATAGATAGATAGATAGATAGATAGATAGATAATGGATAGATAGATAGATAGATAATAGATAGATAGATAGATAGATAGATAATGGATAGATAGATAGATAGATAGATAGATAGATAGATAGATAGATAGATAATAGATAGATAGATAGATAGATAGATAGATAGATAGATAATGGATAGATAGATAGATAGATAGATAGATAGATAGATAATAGATAGATAGATAGATAGATAGATAGATAGATAGATAGATATGAGATAGATAGAGAGATAGATAGATCATAGAGGATAGATAGATGATAGATAGATAGATAGATAGATAGATAGATAGATAGATAGATAGATAGATAGATAGATAGATAGATAGATAGATATGAGATAGATAGATGATAGGTGATTGATAGATAGATCATAGAGGATAGATAGATAGATAGATAGATAGATAGATAGATAGATAGATAGATAATAAATATGAGATAGATAGATAGATAGATAGATAGATAGATAGATAGATAGATAGATAGATAGATCATAGAGGATAGATAGATGATAGATAGATCGATAGATAGATAGATGATAGGTGATAGGTGATTGATTGATTGATAGATAGATAGATCATAGAGGATAGATAGATAGATAGATAGATAGATATCTAAGATAGATAATAGATAGATAGATAGATAGATCATAGAGGATAGATAGATAGATAGATAGATAGATAGATAGATAGATGATAGAACATATTAGATAGATAGATAGATAGATAGATAGATAGATAGATAGATAGATAGATACTGTAGAGAGATAGATAGATATAGATAGATAGATAGATAGATAGATAGATAGATAGATAATAGATAGATAGATGATAGGTGATAGATAGATAGATAGATAGATAGATAGATAGATAGATAGATAGATAGATAGATCATAGAGGATAGATAGATAGATAGATAGATAGATAGATAGATAGATAGATAGATATTACATAGGTAGATAGATAGATAGATAGATAGATAGATATTACATAGGTAGATAGATAGATAGATAGATAGATAGATAGATCATAGAGGATAGATAGATAGATAGATAGATAGATAGATAGATAGATAGATAGATAGATAGATAGATAGATCATAGAGGATAGATAGATAGATAGATAGATAGATAGATAGATAGATAGATAGATAGATAGATATAGAGGATAGATAGATAGATATGAGAGAGATAGATAGATAGATAGATAGATAGATAGATCATAGAGGATAGATAGATATGAGAGAGATAGATAGATAGATAGATAGATAGATAGATGATAGATAGATAGATAGATAGATAGATAATGGATAGATAGATAGATAGATAGATAGATAGATAATGGATAGATAGATAGATAGATAGATAGATAGATAGATAGATAATGGATAGATAGATAGATAGATAGATAGATGATAGATAGATAGATGATAGATAGATAGATAGATAGATAGATAGATAGATAGATAATGGATAGATAGATAGATAGATAGATAGATAGATAGATAGATGATAGATAGATAGATAGATAGATAGATAGATAGATAGATATATAGATAGATAGATGATAGATAGATAGATGATAGATAGATAGATAGATAGATAGATAGATAGATAGATGATAGATAGATAGATAGATAGATAGATAGATAGATAGA